>NC_036444.1:6958419-7263642 GCF_002775205.1 Xiphophorus maculatus
TTATGGTATTTTGAAAACTAATATGAAAAAACACTAATACAAATAAATATGAAAGAATTACTTGTATTCGGTAATGCAGATGCACTGTGTGAGAGACAGGGTGAAGTACGTCCAGTGCCAAATGGCACAGCAGGTAGAAAGTAATATTAAAAATAAACCTTGTGCACAAACAAGAAAACTTACTTTAATTTAAACTGTAGGTGTGTCTGAATCTGGTACTTTTTTTTGTTTTTCGCATTCAGTGAAGTTAGTAACAATAAAATGGGTCATCCTAAGAAAAAAAAAGAAATTACAAGAATGACGTCAATATTATGAGAATAAAGTTGTAGTACTATGAGAATAGTCATAATATAAGGAGAATAAAGTCATAGAAGAATAGAGTCCATATGAGAATGAAGTCATATTATGAGAAAAGTGATAATTTTATGTGGAAAAAGACATATTACTAGACTAAAGTTGAAATAATATGAGAATAAAGTCATAATATTTCATGGATAAAGTCGTAATATTAGGAGAGTAACATCAAAATAATATGAGAATAAAATTATAATAAAATGAGAATAAAGTCATAATATTGCGTGATAAAGTCATATTATGAGAATAAAGTTGGAATAATATGAGATTAAAGTTGAAGTATTATGAGAACAGTCACATATGGAGAATGAAGTCGTACAGAATAAAGTCGATATTTGAATAAAGTCATAATATTATGAGAATAAAGTTATAATAATACAAGAATAAAGTAATATTTTAAGAATAAAGTCACATTATGAAAATAAAGTCATATTGTTACCTTAAACTTTCAATTTTGTTTATTTTATTTTTTAACATGGCCCTAATACTCCATCGAATATATTACTGAAGTAAAAGTAAAACGTACAGTGTAGTAAAATTGCTCTTAAAAGTTACTTAAGTGAACTATTTCCTGCCCTCCTCTGATTTAAAGCGTCTCTCTGGTGTCAGGTGTAACATCAGCTACCTGGAGGAGTGGCTGAAGGAGAACGAGCTGCAGAGCTGCGGCGCCATCGATACGTTGAGGCCTCTGGCTCAGGCCGCCTGGCTGCTGCAGGTCAACAAATCCACCGACGAAGACGCTAAAGAGATCGCAGAAAAGTGCACCGAACTCAACCCTGTCCAGGTAATCCAGTGAAATCACATCCAACCCCTTTCTGATGCTTATTTCAACCCCAAACTCCAACTTAAATTTCAGATTGTCAAGATTTTGAACTCCTACACACCCATCGATGATTTTGAGAAACGAGTGACGTCATCGTTTGTTCGCCAAGTTCAGGTAAGCTTTGCCGTTCACTCAGACTTTAATCGGCTGGTCTCTTCTACTTAGAGATTGATTTTATTTATTTATTTATTTCAAACTGGTTTTTAAAAACATAAAAACAATCCATCAGTAGGGCAGAGAAAACATGTGAATACATAACCAAGAACAAAATAATTAGCTTAGCACTACTTTTCTGTTTGAAAAGGAGTAGGAAGACGTGAACACTTATTTAATCTTATCTCTCATCTCAATTTAATGAAATATATTACTTTAATTAAAAATAAATAAATTTACAAAAATTACAAAAGATTATACTAGGAGTACCAGAGAAAGGCCATTTTGTATTTCTACCTTTGGACCCCAGAGATGGGCCGACTGACCTGAAGGATTTTATCTAGCGGGTGCTTTTGTTCTGTAAATAAGGCCATTACCTTATAAGTACCCTGGTAATGGCCTCAACGCATCTCACAGTTGCACAATTGTTCCTTAGACTTCGACTTAGACTGACTTTGTTGTCATTTTGCATGCACAGGGTGTATACAGAACGAAATTTCGTTGCATACGGCTCTGGACAATGTTTGAGGTTCCAATGTTGTGAGTAAAATAAAATACAGTATAAAATATGAATATAAATCTAAATATAAAATATAAAGTGCAGGACTGACAGTAAAATAGAAGTTATTTAGCTCTGTACATGTGCAAGGTATAAAGTGGAGACCAGTTTTTGAGTGCAGTCCAGTTAAGAGTTCAGCAGTCTGATGGCAAGTGGGAAAAAGCTGTTTCGGAACCAGGTGGACCTGCACCGGATGCTGCGGAACCTCTTTCCAGAGGGCAGCAGGGAGAACAGTCCATGGTGGGGGTGTGAGGGGTCACTGATGATGTTTCAGCCTCAGGACACGCATCCTGCATCGATGGTTGACCTGACACTTCGCCCTTTTGCCTGAGCTGGGTGTGGAAGGTTGTTGCCGAAGCAGTTTCTCCTTGTGTGCCTTCTTCTCACTCACATGAGAGTTACCGAACTCTTTTGCAAGCTCAACCAGGAAGTCCACCCGTCTCTCCTGCACCCCAATGCATGCCTGATAAAGCACATGTGCATTCAGTGCTGCCATGTCAATCATGTTTGCCAGGTTTGCTGACCAGCTGTCACATAGTGATGGAACCTTGGTCACCCCCCGCAAGATTATGACTGAAATAAATGCCATTAGTTCTTGTGAACTAAATAGGTGAAGCAGTCACCTATTTATCCTCCACAGCACAAAAGGCTGCATGCAAATTTGCATGTGCAAAGTCTCCCAGATTTCTTTTGCTTACACTTTTTGCATGATTTTTTTGAGGTGGATCAACACAATTAATTTGGTTAGTTTATTTCTAAACTGTCATTTTAAACCCACTTAGCTTTATTTAAAAGAAAAACATTACTAATTTCTTTTAGAAAAACCTTTGCATATTTCTTGAAACAGATTCTATGTTTTGCAAACTCTATGTACATTTGGCAAAATGACCTGGATAATGCAGCACAACATCATGGATCAGCTGCAAAAGGTCACATCTCTCCAAAAACACTTCATGTATGCTTCAAAACTAGACTGAAGAGCAGTATCTACAGGAGACCTGATCTCCTGTAGGTATCTAGATTAGATTCCCACCCCCAACATGGACTATTCACACTCCTACCTTCTGGCCTGACGGTTAACGGCCACATTTACAATTGAAGAAGGGATGCTAATTTGAGCCATCAGAGTCGTCAGTTTGGACTCGGGGTCTTTTGACTCTGTTTCGGTAAGTCAGGGGAGAGGTCAAAAACCCTGGTACTCCTTAAATGTTTTCCTTATGAACAGAGCAAGTAATTAAGGCAAGACATGATAAGTTGAAGAGGATCCTCCTCACTCCCAGTTCAAAATAGATCAAGCAGATGGTTTAGAGCCAGTTTCTAAATGTGACTGATGTGTGTCTAACTTCTAGAAAAATACTTACTCTCTATAAAACCTATCAAAAACACTTGTATCAATTTATTTTTTTACGAGTATTCCCATAGGTAAAATTACACGTACGTATGAGTTGAAAAACAGGACAAATGCAAAACTTAAATTTATGCATTTATTGACTTAAATTCACAAATTTAGATGTCTACGCATGCATTTTTAATTGACAGTAGTCTTATCTCATACATAACTCCTGGTGTCTCCATAGCAACTAAAACAAACAAGAACCTGACACAGGTCATTTGACATCACCATATTACACTCAAAGGTACAACACTTTGATAGAGAGACGATTTCGGACAGTGATTTTAGAAACCATTTCAACTGCAGTCAAAATGATTTTAACTATCGGTTGGGGCCTTGGGTTTCTTGTCACGAAGGGAGTAGAGAAGTTGCTGGGATATCGGATAAAAGATGAAGACATTTCAGCAGAGAGCTCATCTGACGAAAGTACAAAACACCTTGATTTTGACATTGTCGCCGAAGACAATGTAAAACAAAGTGATGTTTCAGCAGAGAGCTCATCTGAAGATGAAAGACATAAGTACTTTGGATTTGAAAATTTCTTTGAAGACTGTGTAAAACACCGTGTTGTTTCAGCAGAGAGCTCATCTGAAGATGAAGGATTTGAGTACTTTGGATTTGACATTGTTTCCGAAGACAATGTAAGACACAGTGATGTTTCAGCAGAGAGCTCATCTGAAGATGAAAGATTTGAGTACTCTGGTTTTGACATTGTCGCCGAAGACAATGTAAAAGATGATGGAATTTCAGGAGAATTCAAAGAGGATAAGACAGGAAAGTACTTGGGTTTTGACATTTTTCCTGAAGATCAGAAGGACATTGATGCTTCCTCTAAAGTTGAGGAAGTTGCCATCAATACACATTTGACAGTTAACACATCTGGAGACATTGCTGCTTTGGAAAGCGTCTGTCATCCTGATATCAAAATGGAGCTGGAATTTGAAATCTATTCTGGGGACACAGAAATGAACATTGATGACACCCCAGAATACTTTGACGATTTTGTTGAACAAATGGCTGTGAAAGAAAGCTGTGACAGCAAGGAAAGTCTGATGAATTTTGAAAAAGTCTTTGAAAATCCATCAACAGAAGAAACCGCTTCAGTTGATGCAAACTCAATGGGTGAAATTAAAAATTACACAGACCACTTTGAGAACCTGGACACTAAAGATATGGATGATTCACCTAAGGAAGTTGACTCTGGAAGCAGAAATGCTGCAAATGTTGTGTCACATATTGATGAAGTGTCTGAGTATTCTTCATCAGAAGAATGGTCTTCAGATGAAGAAAGCTCTATAGATGACATTGAAATTGACCCTGACCATTACGATAGCATTTACGCTAAGGACGTTGATGCTTCCACTAAGGATGAGGAAGTTTGTTCTGGAAGCCCAAATGCAGAGGATATGTGGACAGATTTTGGAGAAGTGTATAAGTTTTCTTCTTCAGAGGAATCGTCTTCTGAAGAAGAAAACTCAGAAGACGGAAATCAGAATGACACCGATGATTTAGACGTCATGGATGTAAATATTTACCCAGGAATGCACTTTTGCAAATTCTCCAACTCCTTTTTTAATAGCTGGATGAATGCCACAACACAAAGCACCATGAACTTGACTATTGTCAGAAGGTTTGTGGCTCAGTATCCTGAGGAGATTTCGGAACTTTTTGCAGAGACACCATTGTTTGCGAGGTGTTTCTTTACAGCAATGTACCATCCAGGAAGAGACTTTCCTCCACATGAAATCTTTGCTGTTCAGAATGAACTCGTTGAAACTCTGAAGATTAAGGATGTAAAACATCAGGACAGGACAGGAGTCCTTTTGTTTTACATGTTGCACTATCTGGCCCAGTGTGACATCTACACAAACTCTAAGCTGTATACAACTGACTACTGTGAACAATGTCAGAAGTGTTCACGAATTATTCGCAACCTTGGTCCTGTCATTCCTCTGCCAAAGGAACAACAAAATGACACCACATCAACTCTTCTGGAGAATTATTGGAGTGGAATGTCAGAAAGTTGCGACACCTGCAAGTCCAACAAAAAGAGGGATTGCTTTTTTAATGAAACTGATGTGATGACCCTGATTCTGCCATGGCCAGACAGTCCAGACGATATCAGACATTCTGTGATACCTGACCCAGTTCTTGACGTTCCTGTAAAAAATGGAACTCAGCTATATCATCTGTCCTCCGTCATTTGCCGGAGACAGGAAACTACTTCTGACACCAGTAACTTTTACACATATCTGGTGTGTGGAGAACTGGTGTTTAAGGCGGAGGATGAGCGGGTATCACTGGAGAATATCGACTGTGGAGCTGACGTTTGCAGCAATGGGTTTATCTACATCTACGAAAAAGCCACAAAAGGACAGGATGAATACAGTGTAGGGCTCAAAGTGACAACTGACCAACAACAAAGATAGTGCTTTAGACACATTTTGGAGGAAGTGGGTGGAACATGGCCCACACAGAGTGGGACATGTCCCTGCCTCCATTGTCAAGGAGTCTGGGACATGTCCAAGGATTATTATGGGCAACGCTAGATCAGCTCGACATTTAGGAGGAATTATAATGGGACATTTGGGAGGAATTAATATGGGACATTTTTGAGGAATTATAATGGGACATTTGGGAGGATTTAATATGCAACATTTGGGAGGAATTATAATGAGACATTTGGGAAGAAATAATAAGCGATATTTGGGAGAAATTAATATGGGATATTTGGGAGGAATTTTAATGGGACATTTGGGAAGAAATAATATGCGACATTTGGGAGGAATTAATATGGGACATTTGGGAGGAATTTACCCAAATTTCCCCATTATAATTCCTTCCAAATGTCCCATATTAATTCCTTTGGGAGGATTTAATATGGGACATTTTTGAGGAATTATAATGGGACATTTGGGAGGAATTATAATGGGACATTTGGGAAGAAATAATATGCAACATTTGGGAGGATTTAATTTGGGACATTTGGGAGGAAATATAATGGGACATTTGGGAGGATTTTCCCCAAATTTCCCATTATAATTCCTCCCAAATATCCCATATTAATTCCTTTGGGAGGATTTAATATGGGACATTTTTGAGGAATTATAATGGGACATTTGGGAGGAATTATAATAGGACATTTGGGAGGAATTATAATGGGACATTTGGGAAGAAATAATATGCAACATTTGGGAGGATTTAATTTGGGACATTTGGGAGGAAATATAATGGGACATTTGGGAGGATTTTCCCCAAATTTCCAATTATAATTCCTCCCAAATGTCCCATATTAATTCCTTTGGCGAGGATTTAATATGGGACATTTGGGAGGAATTATAATGGGATAATTGGGAAGAAATAATATGCAACATTTGAGAGGAATTAATATTGGACATTTGGGAGGATTTTCCCCAAATTTCCCATTATAAGTACTTCCAAATGTCCCATATTAATTCCTTTCGGAGGATTTAATATGGGACATATGGGAGGAATTATAATGGGATAATTGGGAGGAATAATAATGGGACATTTGGGAGGAATTTCCCAAATGTCCCATATTAATTCCTTTGGGAGGATTTAATATGGGACATTTGGTAAGATTTAATATGGGACATTTGGGAGGATTTAATTTGGGAGGAATTATATTTTGACATTTGTGAGGAATTATCATGGGACATTTGGGAGGAATTTGAATGGGACATTTGGGAGGAATTATAATGGGACAAATGTGGTGGAACGCGAGTTTTGCATCATGGATGTGCAGCCAACAGAGCTGCAGCAACAGCGTGATGCTATCATGTCCACAAGGACCAGGCTCTGTGAGAAATGTTTCCAGGACCTTGTTGGATCTACACCACAAAGGATTAAGAAAAAAAATTTTAAGAATGGAAAAAAAATTCTGACACAAAGGATCATAATTCATGCATGAAAGGGTTAAACTGATAGTGATAGTGTGATAACATGAGAAGCTAAATAATAATGGAAATACAAACACAGATGAAAGGAAGGGAAAAAAATGCATATTTGTATTAATTCCCAAAGTACAATGTGAGTAGCACAGCTTTGTATTTATTTTTAATCTGGTTGATACTTCTGCATTGTTTTAGTTCCATACTCAGTTTGTTTTGTTGTTTGACCTCTTGTCTTTGTTGCAGTCCTTCCTTCAGGAATACGAAGGCGCCACGCAGCTGATGCTGGACACAGATTATCGCTTCCAGGTGACGTTTCCTTTCTGTCCGTCTTCGACAGCGTTAGAGTCTCTGCAGGTTCCCAGCAGCCTTCATCTGGAGTTCCTAACCAGGATCTGAGCCGTAAACCTTTCACTCCTCACGACTGAATTATGCTCACCTCGCACCTTACTGTAAATAAGACTTTTTTTAAAAACAAATGTAGGAAGACACAATGCTGGGCAAGATGCAGAATTTTAAATTTGTGTTTGTTCTGAACAGTTTTTCATTCAAATATTCCTGTAAATAAATGTTAAATGACTTTTTAAACTACTATAAGGCAGTCTCTCGATGCAAAATTGTGACCAAGATTTATAAGTAATGTGGCTTTGACTTTTGTGTTAGAAAGTGTTTAGTTAATTTTATTGTTTAAAGTTTTTAACATCATTCACCACTGAAGGAAAGAACTTATTTTATTGCTGTATTTCCAGATATAAATTAAAATGACCTACAATCATTTCTGCTCTTCTCTTTGGTTTATTTTGGGTTAAACAAAGTCATTGTGGAGAAAGAGGTGAAAATATCTGTTCATTTATTTCCTGTTTATTTTTCATTAAAAAGAGGGATTGTGGGCATTGATGGTTTTATTGAAAATGTTATTTAGTGAATCATCAGGATGTCTTATTTTTACAATAATTTCTATTGAAGTGATTTGGTGTATTAAATTGGCAGCCCTTTGATAAACTGAGCAGCTTTCCTTTTAACTACTTAAAAAGTAATAGACATATTTTGTTTCTAGCATGTTAATTTAGTTGTATTACTGTTTTCAGAATTATATTTTCATGTTATAAGAAAACACTTATAAAAAAACTCTCAGGCTTCTCTGAGTTGTTCTAATCAATGTGTAAATATTTTTATTTAAACATTCAAACACTGAAATAAGAGAGTATGAGATAATAAAAAAAGAATGACAAGAGTCTGATCACTTTTCCAAAAGTGTACATAATGTGCATTTAACATTTAAAAAGACATTACAGTATATCAGTGGAGAAAAACATCAAAATGTTATTTAAGAATGAGTCAGAATAGAGCAGGTTATTGTTCAAACAGAATGAATGAGTAAACTAAGAAACCAACATGAATTAATTAACTAACATGTTAACAACTTGCAAAACAAATTTTAAAAATGAGATGAATATGGCAAGATATACACCCTAAAAGAAAAGGGGAAAATGAAACACCTGTGGCATTTATAAACGCTTTAAACTGGTTTCAGCTTCTACTAAAAAAAAACTATTTTATTGATTAGACTATTTTTAAAAAATCTACTTTATCAATTTTATTTTGTAAAATTCTCGGTGTATCCTCTTGCCAACCGACCAGACGAGCATCGCTTTATTTCTCTGTCATGTTGGCAGAGTGAGGATGAATTATTTAGCAGCAGTGAAGTAAAGTGAGGTTGGATGGTGATGAGGATGCAGCCTCATCACCGGGATACAGCAACATCCTCCTCCTCCTCTTCCTCTTTCTGAAGGAGCATCTTCTGCCGCTGACGTCATGACAGCAGCATCAGCTGTTAGCTCCGCCGCTGTAAGCCTCTCCACTGGCCGTCGCTCCCCGCACAAAGGAAATATATGAGATCCCCTCTAATCCCTGAAATGGCGACACAGGAGGTTCAGCTGAACGAGACTCTGGCCCACCTGAAAACCGAGTCGGAGACGCTGAAGACCAAGCTGGAGGAGGAGAGGGCGAAGCTGCACGACGTCGAGCGTGAGTCCTGAAAATGGAGAGGCCTCCATGCTTTCGTCTCCCATCCTGCCTACTCACCGTCAGGGGGGGAAACGGGACATTTCTGTCATTGTAGCCGCTCGGTTCGGCTCTTTAGCGCTCTGTTCACGGGTCGGTACAGATTATTGAGCTGATGAGGAACTAAAATGTTTGCTTCCCGATCGCTTTTATCGCTGATCCGTTCACTGATGTCACTGGTCTCTCATCAAAACACATAAAATGCTGTTTTTGCTATATGTTTATCACATTCATTCTGCAATGAAGATGATTGGAGCCACTGGTGAAAAATTCTAAAATAAAAAATAAATATCTGACTTTAATCTCAGAATTCTGAATTTAATCTCGACCCCTTGAATACTTAAAAAACAACAAAAAACACTGAAATCCAACATATTAACGCTAGAAAGTGATTCCTCCTCCTGCACAATTTACATTTCTGTTAATGAAGATGGTTACCATCTGCATTAAAGTCAGACTTCTGAAAAAAAAATCATAAATTTAATTTGACTTTTCTCAGAATTCTGAGAAAAGTCAGAATTCACAGATTAAAGTCAGAACTGTGAGGAAATAAAGTTAAAATTATAATATAATATATAATTATATATTATATAATATATAATTATATTAAAGTCAGAATTCTGAGATAAAATTCAGAATTTTGACTGGAAAAAAAAAACTGAATTCTGATCAAAAAAGGCAAAATTCTCTTTTTGCAATTAGGTGTATTAATGTGATGGGGGAGGAGGGAAGGAAAAGGACATTTCTGCAAAAAACAATACTTGAAAAAACTAGGACATTTCCAAGATTGATTAGTCAAAAATTTGCAAAAAAAAAAAAAAAAACTTAGAAATTTTCTACAAAAAACAGAAACTTTTGAGTTTCACAAATCTAAAATTTTTGAAATTCAGAAGTTTCCATGATTTTCTAAAAAAAAATTCTGAGATTAATCTCACAATTTCTGAAAATTTTCTAACAAATTTTCAAACTCCAAAATATCCTTGGTTTTTAATGAACATTTCTGAGGGGTATTTTTGGTGGGAATTTACTCCCTTTTTTTCTATCTGCTATGGTTCCAATAAAGCATCGTAAAATCCTCTTCTGAATTTCTCTTTAGCAGAAACAAAGGTTATTTTCATTATGCCATAGTTTAATAACTAATATCCTAATATTGCAAGTACTACTGAAGAATTAATCCAGAGTCTTGTAAAATTGTTCTCACTTCTTGAACTTTTTCTCCTTGAGATTTTGCTACATTTCAACCACAAAGTGTAACACAATACATAGTGTTTTATCCACAAATTTACGCTAAAAGTGTGGAAATAAGAAAGCCAGACGAAGTTCTGTTTGGAGTTTACCACAAGATATATATGATTAATGTAGTTTGCCCATAGAGAAACACGGTGGTGGCAGCATCATGCTGTAAGCGGTTATAACTCAGCAGAAACAGGGAAGCACTGGAAAACGGATGGAGCTAAATAATGGAGATTCTTCGTCCTGCAGGGCGACAGCTCCAAACATTGAGGCAGTGCTGCTGTTAAATGTGAAAAGTTTCATATTTTTGTAACAACTCGCTCTCTGTGTCGGTGCAGTTCACCAGGTGGCAGAGAAAGTGGAAGCCCTGGGTCAGTTCGTCATGAAAACCCGCAGGACTCTGAAGGGACATGGCAACAAAGTCCTGTGCATGGACTGGTGCAAGGACAAGAGGAGAATCGTCAGTTCCTCACAGGTCGGGTTTCTTTCTCCTGCTCTGCAGATTTTATCTGCTGCCCATTTTAAAACCAGTTTTATATTCTTTACTTTTTTCTTGTTTGTTGAAGGAATGGATTTCCCAGTTTCTAAATGTCTGTTGTCTTTTAATGCAGGATGGAAAAGTGATTGTATGGGATGCTTTCACCACTAACAAGGTAATCCTCTATTCCAGCTCATGAAGCATTTTATGGTACCTGTCGTATGGGTAAAAACAGATATTTATTTAAATGGATGGATGGATGAATTGACTCTTATTAGTGCATTCATTTTTTTAAAATTCATCATGTCAATAATGTGACCAAGAATTTATATTTTTCATGCTTATTGCGATCTGGAAAACACATGTAAAACACCTTAAGACTGAGCAAGATCCCTGAAAATATCCCACCATGAGTTTTACCTAAATAAGTCGCCAATCATTTGAAAAATCTCTGCAAAGGAATCAAAGCACAAACATAATTCCTGTTTAATGCTTTTAGTCTCACTTTATTTAGGTGCAGGAGGTTTTTTTTTTTTCCATATTACTCCAAAAAGCTGTAGTTTCTTGTACTTTTAAATAAATTCGGTGCCTGGCTCTGACATCATATCGTTCACTATGTGCTTAAAAACAAGGAATGTGAAAGAGAGAAAAGATGGAGTAACAGACTTCAAACACTTTCTACTGTAGACTATTGTTATCTGAAATAAGCTTTATGAAGAAACAGTAAATACATCCAAAGAACAAACCGAACAGGACCAGAGCAGTACATCATTCTCCCGTCGCAATATTTCTCAGATTCAATAAAGAAACATAAAAAAATATTAAATCTCTGTTTATATGAAAGAAAATGACATAACAGATAAAAACAAATAAGGAAGGAAACACAACATTTAATAGCTAGAGTTAAAGCTTGTCTACATTAAATCCAAAATATTCTTCCTTTATGTATTTTGGAAGATGTTAATTACATCTTATATCCATGATCCTCGTCCTCTCTGTCCTGTTTTCATCATGCATGGCGATTCATCCCAGTCTGCGCCTCGCTCACGCTGCTTTGTGTTTTGATGTTCATTAGGAGCACGCTGTGACAATGCCTTGCACCTGGGTGATGGCCTGCGCCTACGCTCCATCTGGCTGCGCTGTAGCTTGTGGGTGAGTTTGCTACAACTCTCGGCAATCTAAAACCTGCTGCTCATTTACTGTTTGGTGAACTGGGCCTGTTTTCTGTCACAGAGGCCTGGATAATAAATGCTCTGTGTATCCTCTGTCCCTGGACAAGAATGAGAACTTGGCAGCGAAGAAGAAGTCGGTGGCGATGCACACGAATTACCTGTCTGCCTGTAGCTTCACCAACTCAGACATGCAGGTGATAATAAAAAATAAAAAAAAACAGCAACATGACGTCCTAATTCTGTTAATGATTCACAGGAGCGTCAGTCCTGGTCACATGATGTTTTTCACAGCAAACACAAAGCAATAACAGCCATATGTTAAACAGCACCATCAAAAAGGACTTATATTTCATGAATGTTTTTATATTTTGTGATATTACAGCCATCAAAGGTGAAGCATTGTATTGGGATTTTATATTTGTGGTGTACAACAAATGTGCAGTGGAAGAAAAAGATTGCAATATTTCTAACCTCATGCAAAAATATCTGAAAATTGTTGCGTGCATTTGAGTATATATATATATATATACTTAATAAACATTTGCTGCAGTTAAAGCTGCAGTTCTTTGGGGTATTTGCACATCTATAAACTAAAGAGTTTGCACATTCTCATTCTCTTTTCTTTTTTGTTCATCTTTGAATGTCAGTTTTCAGTTGTGTAGAGGCCATTCTGTAAAGGCCATATTTCTAGAGTCCAAATCTCTTAAGACCCTCCAGAGTTAACCGGTGCCTCTTCAATTCAATTCAGTTTCAGTTTAGTTTATTTAGTGGACACCATTTGCTTTTTAGGCTCCAACTGAAGAAAAATGGATTGTATTTGATGATGTAAAAATAAACAGGTCTGTATTTTTCACATTTTCAGTTTTGCAACACTTTTCATACTTATGCACTCGTTTGTGTTGTTTTATCACATAAATCATATAAATAAAATACATTCAAGTTTATGGTTGTAGAAAATGTGAAATGGCTCAATAGGCGTGAATACAATTCTTCTTCCTCTTGTGTGCTTGTGTTGAAGATCCTGACGTCCAGTGGGGACGGGACATGTGCATTATGGGATGTGGAAAGCGGGCAGCTGCTGCAGAGTTTCCATGGCCACGCTGCAGACGTGCTCTGTCTGGACCTGGCCCCGTCTGAGACTGGAAACACGTTTGTTTCAGGGGTGAGGACTGCCTCCGCACCACTCTGTTTGCAGCTTGTTAACACTTGGAAAGCTTGTTTTTGTTAAATTATACCTCGACTCTCACGGCAGGGCTGTGATAAGAAGGCTAATGTGTGGGACATGCGTTCAGGACAGTGCATTCAGTCATTTGAAACTCATGAATCTGACATAAATAGCGTGCGGTATGTAACTGTCTTAATCCAGGCTCATTTTATTGTTTGATTTTCACTGTTATAAAAGCTTTATAGTTTTTATAATTTCCTCCCCTTGTTTTAAAATAGATACTATCCAAGTGGAGATGCTTTTGCATCTGGTTCAGATGATGCCACAGTAAGTACATCACTATAAAAATATGTAAAGTGGTTTATTTTTGCCTCAAAAATTCAAATTTCCCCCGTTTTGTTTCAGTGCCGCCTGTACGACTTGAGGGCCGACAGAGAAGTTGCCATTTATTCCAAGGAGAGCATCATCTTTGGGGTCTCCAGTGTTGATTTCTCACTCAGTGGTATAAATTTCTTGCTCCAGATTCTGATGTCATCTGCACTGCCTGCAGTTACTGCTTCCAGAAACCACAAAATACGTTTGTGTCTGTGTATGACCTTTTAAGGTCGGCTACTGTTTGGCGGATATAACGACTACACCATAAACGTGTGGGACGTTTTGAAAGGAACTCGGGTCTCCATCCTGTTTGGACATGAAAACCGGGTCAGCACTCTGCGCGTCTCCCCCGATGGGACGGCCTTCTGCACAGGATCCTGGGATCACACTCTCCGGGTATGAAGGACGCCAGGTTTTGCTCTAGTTGATCGTTTCTGCACTCTTTACCAACTTTCATCGACTATACTTGCAGTTTTGTTTCTGTTTTTGTTCCAGATTTGGGCCTAAACACGCTCCAGTGGAAACTACTGAAGGCACAAAGACGTTTCTGTTTGCTAGCGTACAATCAGCGAGATAGAACCTCGGGTTTGGTTGTACATAGGGCATATCAATAGAATTGTATATAATCTTGTCTTCTGGTCAGGGTAGATTTAAATATTTCTGAGATGTTAAACTAACTGGCACGCTTACATTACAATATGAAAATAGCACAGAAATATTTAATATGTTACAGAAAATATGAATGGTAGAGACTTGCATTGGCGTGGGGTAGAAGTGACACAATAAAGTATTGTATTGTGTGTGCCCACATAAAGGACTATATTTATTTGTTTTCTTCACTGGTGATAATGAAAGATGCAGTCTGAGGAGGAAAACCAAATAAATCTGACAGGGAAGGAGGAGAGTAGAATCTCTCCCTGCAGGGCTAGAATTGGAGAAAAATAATTAATATTATTTAATACTTAATTTTAAAAAAAATATTTAAAATACCCAATGGACAGTAGTGAAAAGTGACGTAAAATACAACAAGTAAAACTTGTGAAAAACCACATATTTTTAACAGCCTTCCAAATCTAAACTGAAGTAAATAAATTACATTTATGATTACAGTTTATAATTTTGATTTTGTAATTTTGCAATAATAAACCAGGCTTTTTTTATTGTATGTTGTTCAGTGCTTCAAGACAGCTTCCCAGCATAAATATTCATAAAAAACCACTTTCTTTCTTTCTTTTTTTCAAGCACTCCAGCTTCTAATCCAAGTACTTCTATGTTACATTTAAGAAAGATTGCAAGAATGTACTCCTTCCCAAGCAACTGCGCGATGGCTGTAATTTCATATTCACTGTAATTATTTTGCTGTAGTTCAGTGTACAGATATAAAAGGGACTGTTATTCAGAATATTCTAAATCTAATAAACCAAGTTTTGAATATCTTTATGTGTCTATCACTTCGCTATATGTCACAGGGATTTGTTTGACTAAAATACGATTTTTTAAAAAAAAAAAGTTTCTTTTTATAGGTAAGTAATGACTCTAAGTAAGATCCTACTGGTACATATTACTTATTTGAGTAGCACAACATTTCATTACAGCAAACTATGACAGAAATATAAAGAAAAAAGAACAGGAAACAAAATAAAGCAAAAAATAATTGGCCACAATAGGTTTAATGTCTTTCTGGTGTGAACGCACAATCAGTACAAACTGTACGACACTAGGGGGCACCATTTCGTACCTTAAAAAAAAATCTGTCTAAAACTTTAGGGGAATGAAAAAGAAAATTATACATTTCTTGATGGAAACTCATGTGTAAGGACAAGGAAAAACTAAATATATGTTTATGCTTTTATTTCTTATTATGTCAGTTTTGGTCCTCCATACAAAAGTAGTCTATGAAATAGCAAAGAATGGTAAAAACTAAGATCATACTTATTTTAACAAGAAATAGTGAGTTCCATTAATAGTCAGAATTTGGAATTTTCAAATATGGACTTGGACATATTTTCCTTTATTTGCCAAAGTAGCATCTCATAATCATAGGGAAATATTTTAAGGCTTTTGATACAAATGCTAGTACTTATTATCTTAGACCAATAAACCACCTTAACTACAAAAAATAGCCAATGGAAATATAAATATCTTTCATCCAATACATTTTATTGGAAAGCATACACAAATTTTTAAAATAAAGTCTAATTTTTTCGTGTCCTGCTATCAGCTAGCTTCCATCATTTTATATCAGCAATAAAAAATTGTACATACACACAATATGTTGAAAAACGGTGTTTAGTGACTGACTAATATTTGTCAGGCTACAGTGAACATGACAAAAGTTGGAAAAAGACAAGACAGATTCATTTGCCGAGTTTAATACAACACAAAACACAAAAGAACCTCACATTAGACCAGTTTTATTTATTTATTTTAGAATTTTTATGCTATTGTTTGTTTATGTCAAGAACTGACGATTAAACTGAAAGTCACAACACTGACATGAACAACATTTTGCACAAATGGCTTGGCTCCCGGAAAAGTGTCGGAATTCCCATCACCAAATCTTCTGAAAAGCGGAAGTGACGTCACCAATACGCTTTTGTCGGTCTTCCTTAAAAATAATGGAGGATCTGTGATGTTATTTTACTTTAAGTGGCTGTTTTAAATGCCCAACAGGCAATTTATCTATAATGTATTAATATTTATTAACGGGTGATCCAATAATTGTGTGTTTTAGTACAGAAGTCACACGGACAGTGAGCTGTTTGTTGTCAAAATGAGCGATGTTGTGGAGAAAACGCTGACAGCTCTACCAAGCCTGCTCTCTTTAGACTCTCAGCCTGGCTCAGCAAAACTCTCCTCCAACTCTAAACTAGGAAACCTCATCAGAGGAATCACTGAACTAACATCAAAACATGTAAGTCGATCCCATAAAGCTCACAAAAGTTGCGACCTGATATGCTGCTGTCGCATTAGCTTGCTAAACTGCTATGTTCTTCCATTAAAAATGTGTTTGTCCCCAGTAAATGTGTCGCACATTGTTAATTATAGTGCGATATAAACAGATGGTCTGAAGTTTAGTAGTTGTCGTGGCGTGTATTGAGACTTTCGAAAGACTTGTCCTCAATGGTGCGTTCAAGTGCTTGTGTTGGGCTCAGGCTGTTGATATTTGGTGTATGGTTAGCAAGGTTGACATAAATGTTAATGTTATTTAGTTTGACTGTAAGAACAAAGTACTTTAACTTAAAAACACCTTTATAATAATGTTGTAACAAGGTTGTATCACTTTATAGACTGCATTAAATGTTAGGTAAACAGATGGGTGTCACCATAAAAAGATTTGCTGGACGATAAATTGTCCCAGAAGTTATTGTGAGAAAATATTATATTGTTTTGAAACCATTTTCAATTAATACGATGGTAATGGCATAATAATGCAAGAACACATAGTAATATACAGAGGTGTGACCAAGTCACTGTGTTGCAAGTCTCAAGTCTCTGTCCTCAAGTCCGAGTCAAGTCTCGAGTAAAGACAGGCAAAAGTCGAGTCAAGTCTCAAGTCAGGAACCTTTAATTTCAAGTCATTTCGAGTCGTTTTTATTTATTTATTTTTTTTATAATTTGCAATTATACATAAAATTCAAATAATAGACCATTTGTTCGTTTTAAAATATGTATTTATCTCAAATGATAGAAATCTGGAAATGGGTTCTGTGCGACATGTGACAGTCACGCCGGTCAGTGCATTAAGTCAAAAACAGTTGACTTAATGCACTGACCTGTCAAAACAATATATTGTCAATATAATTTCCCAGCGTAGATGTCTTCAAATACACCAACCATCCTTAGATGATACTAGACCCGGCTCATCATCATGATGGGACAGAGAGACTCTGTTCCCTGTGTTCAGGTCCAGAATCTGCTTTCTGTTCCGGAGCCCCGCTCACTATCCACCGGCTTCCTGAGCTAACACGGTGCACATTATTTGTGGAGGCATTTGAAGGACCAGATTTATGGTAAATCATCACCAATTTAACCCGGAGTACACATGCTAACACGAAGTTAGCTAAAGTCAGCTACCTTACAGCAAAAGAAAAGCGCCACCTACCGATCTTTGTGAAGCTTCAAATGCCGGACAAAGTTGGACGTCGTGGCATCTC
The DNA here is from genome assembly GCF_002775205.1 of Xiphophorus maculatus. Taxonomy (NCBI): domain Eukaryota; kingdom Metazoa; phylum Chordata; class Actinopteri; order Cyprinodontiformes; family Poeciliidae; genus Xiphophorus; species Xiphophorus maculatus. The sequence continues at coordinate 6,976,257 of NC_036444.1, forward strand.
CATCCGATATTCTCTTCTTGCATGTTTTACAAGTTGCAGTTCGTTTTTTAGTCGAAAGTTCATAACCTACATAGCCAAAAGAAATTACTGGCGGAAGCATATTCGAGCAGTTATTTCGTATTTCGTTTTTTAGTCGAAAGTTCATAACCTACGTAGCCAAAAGAAATTACTCGCGGAAGCATATTCGAGCGGTTATTTCGTATTTCGTTCCCTGAGCTCTGTAGCTTTGCCGCGTTTTTTTTAAACGTCCAAATCCTGTTAATTTGATTGGTTGTGCTGCAGCTACGTACACATACATACATAAGGAGAGAGGAAAACCGTAGTGACGGTCTGCGCATATTGATACGGAATGAGTGACATTAATTAATGACGCCGCTTTATAAATAATGTGTTTTAAATTTTAAGACTTTGAGTAAAAAATATCAATTCTTTTCAAGTAAACAGCTTCAAGTCGAGTCAAGTCCCAAGTCAATGGCATGAAAGTCAAAGTCAAGTCCGAGTCTTTGAGCATTTTTTCAAGTCAAGTCTCAAGTCGTGATTTTAACGACTCGAGTCTGACTCGAGTCCAAGTCATGTGACTCGAGTCCCCACCTCTGGTAATATATCAATAAACTTTAAATTGGAAATGGAAGACATTTTAAATATTCCAAAATAAATAAACAGAACAACAAATCAATTATGAAGCCTCTGTAAAGAAAACTGTCCTTTAAAGAAAGGAGCTATTTGAAATCAAGGCACCAGATTGAAAACGTTACCATCCAATTTTTGGTAGAAAGAGAGAACGGAGAAAAATGATAAATCATTCAAATGGAAATTATTGAGCTCGTTTTAATTTCTCATGTGATTAATTGATTTATTGCTTATTGTGACGGGCTGATATTAGCTGAGATTTACAGAGAAAAGTGAGCACTGATATAGCAAAAGTTATTGCATATCAGATTTTTCCTAGTTATTGTGTATAATTTTCTACATTTCTTTGTGCAGGAGGAAGAGAAACTCATTCAACGAGAGCTCCTGCTAATTAAAGAACAAGTGTCTTCCCCTAACACAACTATGGTATTCTTCTCATTGTTTCGCCGTTTCATCTGCTCCAAAACAACAAAATTATCTTTGTTCATTTGTTTATTTATTTTTTCTGTTGTAATCTGATTCAGAGGCAGATGAAGGAGCTCATGGTGAGAGCGATCTACTGTGAGATGCTGGGTTACGGCGTCTCCTTCAGCTATATCCACGCCATTAAACTGGCCCAGCAAGGGAATGTTTTGGAGAAGAGAGTCGGTGTGTTTTCAGGCATAAAATGATACAAAGTTAAGAATAGAAACACTTTACTATAGTTTTATAAGGGAAATATCTCCTGAAGCAAACAGTATTTAAAAAAACATAGCATGTTTCAGTAGAGTATGGGGGAATGTATGTAGAAAATGCATGCAAAGGAGCAAATGCTCAAAATGTTCAGATTTAGATTTTTTAAATTCTAATAATAATAATAAAACACTAAAGTGTTTGTGATTCTCTCAGGTTACCTTGCTGTCTCGCTGTTTTTGAATGAAAGTCATGAGTTGCTTCTTCTCCTGGTTAACACGGTGCTGAAGGTCAGTCGTTACGGTTTTTTGTAGGTTGACTGTCATGTTTCTTTGGTCACACACGTTTATAAATATTTTAACTCTTCATAAAAGATAGCAAAAACAAATAACTTTGTGCTTTATTAATCAGATATTGAGTAAACCTCTTCTTGATTGATTCAGACCAGTACATTTCTCACTTTTCTTATGTTTTACACCAAACAGCTCACTGTTTAATAAATTTTGGTTTGTTTTTGTTAAAGAAAAACTCTTAAAAGTTCAGGATGTACACTTTGATAATTAATTGATTTTCTGATGGATTGTGAGTAATGATTATTTCTAGGGATAACCTGATTTTATTTCTTAATATATATAATTGTCAGGGTAAATTAAGTTAAAGCAAAGTTTGCACGAATGGATTAGGATTTATCAGCTTTTCAAAGAAAGCTGTAAATTTGTAGATTATGATTAGATGTGTTAAAATTGTTTGTGCTAAATTATTAGGCCCTTTTAAAAAAATAATCAGGCTGGAATATCAATGTGCCCCATGTGGTGGAGGGAATATTTGAGGTAAGCTCTGATTGCTGATCTTAGCTCTGCACCACATTATTATCAAACCTCAATAATAAAAAAAAAAAGATGCAGCATAGATGTGAAAATAATGATACTTTTGCACGAGTTAAAATAAAACAGAAAATACGGAGACATTAAAAGGTTCATAATGGTATTGTTGATGTGTTTGCAGGATCTTCAGAGTACGAATCTGATTGAAGTGTGCATGGCGCTCACAGTGGTGAGCCAGATGTTCCCCAAAGACATGATCCCTGCCATCCTCCCCCTGGTGGAGGAAAAGCTCAATCACCCAAAGTAAGAAGCACTTCATGCTTTTTTCAGATGACAAATAAACTTAAACGGATTGACAGACAAGTGTTTGTTGTTACAAACCTGCAGAGAAATAATTCGCCGTAAAGCCGTCCTGGCCCTGTATAAATTCTACCTGATAGCGCCGAATCAGGTTCAGCACATTCACAACAAGTTTCGCAAGGCGCTGTGCGACAAAGACCCCGGCGTGATGTCGGCTTCTCTGCACATTTACCTGCAGCTCATTCAGGTAAATAACAATAATTTAAGCGTTTCATGTTGCATTTTTTATCTCTGTGGTGGAATTTGCTGCTGTATGGTTTTATGTTTACTTCAGGTGAATCCAGAAGGTTACAAAGATCTCGCATCGAGTTTTGTCACCATACTGAAGCAGGTGGTGGGAGGGAAGCTGCCCATGGACTTTAACTATCACAGTGTTCCTGCGCCCTGGCTTCAAATCCATCTTCTCAGAATACTCTCCTTACTGGGGAAAAATGACCAGAGGTGATCATTTCTCACTTCCTGTTGTGTTTAAACATTTGTCCACCACAAAGTTTTTTATAATTTCTTCTCTCTCTGCACAGCACAAGCGAGATCATGTATGAAATCCTTGACGAGTCTTTGCGACGGGCAGAGATGAACCACAACATCACATATGGTGTGTTTGGCCTCTTTAACAAATGTTTTACTAGAAGGTACATTTTTATTAGCCACTTACTAGCATCTCTCCTTCTTTACAGCTATTTTATACGAGTGTGTAAAATGTATTTACACCATTCATCCCAAATCGGACCTTTTAGAGAAAGCTGCAAAGTGCATTGGCAACTTTGTTCTGTCTCCAAAGATTAATCTAAAGTATCTGGGTGAGATAAGAAAGCATGATTCCTCACAGATTATTCCCCCATAATAAAAAGTGAGAGTTACACTATGATCTGTTTCTGTAGGTCTGAAGGCTCTCACCTACGTGGTCCAGCAGGACCCAAAGTTAGCTTTACAGCATCAGATGACCATCATCGAGTGTCTTGACCATCCTGACCTCATCATCAAGCGGGAGGTGAGTCGGATGTGGCTCCAGTCGTTGATTCTGGTATCAAAGTGTCAAAGGTTTCCATCATCACTGGGTTTTTAATCTGCTTTCTTTCAGACGCTGGAGTTGCTCTTTAGAATAACTAATGACCAGAATGTCACGGTGATCATTGAGAAGATGCTGGACTTTCTGCGAATCAGTGAGGATGATCACACGACCATTGACCTGGTGGGGAAGGTGGCAGAACTGGCGGAAAAATATCCTTACAAATGTTACAGTGTTTGTCTCAAATCGGCATATTTTTACTATGTTTTCACCACTTGGTGCTTGTAGTTAAGCACCATACTTGTAGGAATATGGTCATATTGAGCTGAAAACAGAAACTATAATGATAATAGTTTGAAAAACTGATATTCCAGCTAATCTGCTGATTGAATGCACCAGAAGATGCTGAGGAGAGAGACAAACCTGAAAATATTTTACATGGAGTCCAATGGAGGAAGGGCAGACATTCCTGCACTCCAGAAGTGTTTGAAAAAAACCCTGTAGGACCTACAGCAATGGCGATTATGTTTCCGTAAAGCAGACATCCATAGCTACGTTTTGATGCTTAAATTGTTTTTCTTGAGTGAAATATGTACGAACAGCAGCATTTTGTTTGTGAAAAAAGTAGTCAAACTTGAAAAAGCGTCGTTTACTAGAGCTCAAACTCTGGCAGTTGAAGAATTCCATCATTGGATTATAAAGATAACGGCCAAAAATCTGCATAAAAGTTAAATTGTGATTTTAGAAAAACTGTAAGGGATATCAAAAAATTGACTCATTTGAAGACAACTTAACAGCTTGTGATTTATTTAGAAGTTGAAAGGAGTTTCTAAGTTGAAGTATGCAGATGTAGTAAGCTGTCAAAGAGCACAAAGTTCTTGCAGAATTTTGTAGAATTCTGGAGATTTTCAATGCATTTCAGTGGAGTTGCATAAAAGTCTAAATATCTTTAAAAAATCTAAAAGTTGTTGACATTAGTTGGGCCTTTTTATAGTTCTTTTGCCAATTTTAATTTTGTCTAGCTTTCTTAGTTGTTTTGTGATTATGTTCTTTGTCTAGTAATTACAGTACTCTAAACAACTATGGTTACTTTAGGTAAACGAGTGTGAAAAATAAATTTTAAGTCTTTGAGAATTAAAGAGATCATCTTTGAGAAGCAGTAAAAACACTTTTCAAAAGATTTATGCTTAACTTTCAATTTGTTTGCTTTGATTTGTCTTGTTTGGAATTTTTTTTCCTATATACTTTCGCACATATGCACCAGATAATGAATGGTTTATCGATACCATGAACACAGTGTTTTCACTCGGTGGAGACTTGTTACAACCAGATATCCCAAACAGTTTTCTTAAACTTCTCTCAGAGGGTGAGTTAACCACAAATCCCACTCGTTCTGCTGGTAAACGTATTTGATTCTTATTTTCCCCCCCCAATATTTCCAGGATTTGACAGTGTGGAGGAGGACAAGAAGTTGAGGCTGTTTGCTGTGAATTCATACATTTCTTTGCTACAAGGAGACTCCAGCAAACTGCCACAGCGTTTTCTTCAAGTCATTTGCTGGGTGAGAGTTGCTCACACATAAACCTTTACCTCAAGGTTTGCAGACTGAGGGTGGGTGTTTAGTCCGTTTTAGTCAAGCTTTAGTACGTTTGTCTACAAAGTCCAGTTCGTTTGGGGAAGTGTGAATGTGTAATCGAATTCAGATGTGAACCAAAAAAGTGAACTCTCGTCCGCCTAGAAACCTGAGTCTCTGTTCGGTTGGAGTGAAATCTCATTTGGTTCGAATGCAGATGTCTAGACCGCTCCAAAAGCAGGAAGTGAACTACAGCGAAGTAAATACGACCCAAACAAACGAGTGAATCTAACGCTCGTGGTGTTTTACCAAAAACGAAAGAGAAATCCTACAACCGCTAAAATCTGACGCTGCTCCATTTTTGTTTACATTTTTGCAAAGAAGGAAGTGGCTCTCATGTCTTCTTCTGCGCTTTTTGTGTCGTTTCCTTGAAGGGTTGGTGGTGCAGCGCCACCAACCCTTCACCTGTTGGTGAAGGGTTGGTGTAAGGCAGGGGTGCCCAAAGTCGGTCCTCAAGGGCCGGCATCCTGCATGTTTCAGTTATCTCCCTGGTTTAACGCACCTGGATCCAATGATGGCTCGTTAGAAAGCCTAAGAAGAACATTGACATGCTGAGAAGATTGCTGGTACCACCAGGGAGAGAACTAAAATATGCAGGATGCCGGCCCTCAAGGACTGACTTTGGGCACTCCTGGTGTAAGGGGAACAGGTTTTTCAATTACAGTAGTTTGGATGTTCAGAATAGTAGTTCCTTTAAATCTAGACTAAAAACCCACCTGTTTAGAGTTGCTTTTAGTCAACATTGTAAAGTGAGATAAAGGTCTAAGAAGTCTAGAAAAGTGTCAAAATTTAAAATGTTGACATTAAAAACGTGCAGGAACCCTGGCTCCTCTGCTACAGTTTTTTGTTGTTGTTGCTGTGTTTAGGTTCTTGGTGAATACTCTCACTTGAGGGAGGATCTTGAGCCAGACGTCACTGTGAGGCTGCTGGCCAAACTGTTGGACATGAAGAGCAGCAGCAGTGAAACAAAGTGCTGGGTCCTCATGGCCATGACCAAGCTCTGCCCCGGTGGAGCGGCTCTGGCGTTGGTTCATAATGTCTCGGAAACCTACAGCAGCTCCCTGGACACCATGCTGAGACAAAGAGCTCAGGAGCTGCAGATCCTCAGCCAGGACTCTGAACTGCAAGCCAAGGTGTTACCGCGAAGTGCCAGCATGGAGCCTGTGGAGGTAATACACAAGCATGGCAGCAGAACAGTCAAGTTATGTCTTAAACATCATTAACTTTATTTTCAATAAGTAAGCATAGAAAAAAAGGAGAATAAATGCTGATTTAATGCCTCGTGCTGTTTGACAGGCTTATGGTTTGTTGACCTGCATGTACATGTCCTCCATGGCACAGAGTTTATTCCAGTAATAAGAATAGTTACCAAACCAACAAGAAGTGCTGTCAGCAATAATCTGAGCAGCTGTTGCAGCATGTCTACAGCCTAGAGAAGTGAGAAAGTTGAGGTTTACAGCAGGAGGCTACTGGAATGTTAATGCATTTTTTTATTTTTATCAGGAACATAACATAAATGATGTTTTAAATTTGGAATCAGGTCATCTTGTTGTTTTAAATCTTATGTGCTTATATAAACAAATATTTAAATATTAAAATGTGAAATCTGAATATGAGTAGAACAGAATAGAAGACATTTTTATTGTCTGGCAAATGGGAAATTTAGGTGTAACAGCACCATCAAGTATAAAGGATCACAATAATTACAACAATAATGGTAGTAATACTGACAATAATGTACAGTAGAAAACTAACAAAATAAAAAATACAGTGCAGTTATTAGAAATAAAAATACTGTAATTGCAATCCAAGGGATGTGCAACTTTTCCAAAAATGTACATAATGTGCATGTGCATTGAATATTGAAAAAGATGGACTATTTACTAAAAAAACACAAAATCTAGTATTTTCTTTTCTAGTAACTTTTTAGCAAGATATAAGAGATTGTTTTAAGTCAGTAATTCCTTAATATTGATAAAAAGGTTCTAGTTGCACTGGCAGATTATTTCACTTACAACATGAGGAAAAGTGTCTTGTTATAAGTTAAATAATTTACCAGTGGCACTATTACTTTTTCAATCAATATTAAGGAATTATAACAATCTCCTACATATTTCTGAAAACTTACTTGTAAATTAGTTTTGTCTTATTTCAAGTGTACTGTCTTATTTTAAGTGTACTGAAATATTGGTACGAGAAACTAGATAAAAGTACTTAGTTAGATTTTGTGTTTTTTCAGTGCATATCAGTGCAGAAAAACAGATGTGCAATAACAGCGGAAATGCAAGGGGTCTAAATAATTTTAGGTTTAACTGTTACTTTTATGAAGATTTTTGTAAGGGTTTTACACACCTCTATCAGGTAAAATGAAGCCATAATTTCCGATATGACCCTGGCAGCTACCCAGTTTCTTAATTATTTTTTAATGGGCTTGTTTACAGCTCTAATCTTGCTGTTTTCCAGGTGGATTCCTCGCTTTCGTTTCTGGACGGATTTGTGTCGGAGGCGTTGGCTGCGGGCGCGGCTCCTTACAAGCCTCCTCATCAAAGGCAGGAAGAACTGTCTCGATCAAAAGGTGAAACTCATGCAAATGTTTTGGCAGAGTTTCCACTGCTTTGTTTGGGCTTGTCCTGATGTTGCTCTTTGTCTCAGCGCTGAACCTGGAGCCCTACGGCCTGTCGCTGCCCATCAGCATGTCCTCATGCAGCATCACTGACAGACAGTCTCCCACCTTGTTGTCCATCAGCTCTGGCCTCTCCGGCGACAGCACTGATGTCTCACACAAGGGCAGGTACTCAGACACACAGCCACAGGCAGAATTAAGTGTTTTATCTCTCTGAAGTTTAAATCCTGAGTCTGATTTGTTGTGTCAGCTCTACGGTTTTGAAGCTGGATGGCGTAAAGAGGCTGTGGGGCAGAGACGGCTATCTAGCTCAGAAGGAGCCGACAGACGAAGCTCCTCGGATCGAGGCCGCCAGCCCGGTCCGGTCCGCCAACCAACTGGGCGACAACAACGCCTCCAACAGTCAAACACCGACTCCGACACCAACGCCTGAATGTGACCAGGAAAAGCAGCAGCTGGCGTCCTCGCTGTTTGTTGGTCTGGCCTCCCAGAGCTCTGTGTGTCTGGTGAGCTGATGAACACACACACACACACACGCCCACACACACCCCCACACACCCTTACATGTAAATTGATTCAGAAGACAGGACAGCTTTCTTTGTGTTTTGTTCTTTTGATGGTTGCCTCATGCTCGGAGTTTCAAAACCTGCAATAAAATGTGTTGCTTTCTTTGTGCAAATTTATTGAGGTTTTCTTTTATAAAATATAAATCCAGACTCGTATGACTGAAACAATTTATAGGATTAGACCAATTAATCATGACTAATCGGTTATTAAAGTAATTGTCAACTAATTTAGTTATCGATTATCGCTAAAAGTAGTATACAGACTCAAAAAAGGTCATTTTGCTAAAAGAAGAATATATTCAGACCAGTAATTAAGCCAAAACTATACAAAAATATATATTTTAATATAATAAAAAAAACTTTGTCTGTAAATTAGGTGCCTTAGATTTAGCTTCACCTGGTTCAAATTCTGTAAGAAAAAAAAAACTCCTATTAAGCAGCTTTTGCTATCCAATTATTAATCGGTTCATCAAAAAAGAAAAAATTAAGAAATTAGCTGCACCCTGTATTGATGTTAAATTGAGCAGAAAAGACCGAGATTTTTTTTTTTACATATTTATGTTAGAAGTATATTTTTAGCTGCAGAATAATCTATATATTATTCAATTACATAAATAATCGCTGAATGCAGCCCTAATGTAGTGCATTAATATAACGTGTGATAGAAATTATTTGTTGTTTTTCTACCAGATGGGAAAGTCTGACCCAACTTTCCAGCGTTTCAGAAGAAAAACCAAAGCTTCAGGGAGTTCTGAGCAAATAACCAACCCGCTTGTCTTGCCCTCTGATGGTTCTGATAACTTGCTGTATAAAAACCTGCTGGACTCACCAGACCTGGACGTCTCGCCGCCTGAACAGACACCCGGCCTCGCTGCTCCGAACGGCTCCTGTGATGCAGAAGAAGAGTCGACTGACACAGACGTGAAGGAAATCGAAACTCCTCCCATCAGAGATGAACGTGTGACAGCTCAAGCTTCTCCACACGACGACCCAGACGGATCCAAAGACCCAAGTCTCACCTGGCATCTTCCAGCTGAGCTTTCTGCTCTTTCTCACTCTAATCTCACTCCTCTGTTCTCCAAACAAAACCTGGATGTCTCGGCCTGCCACGTCCAGAAAGAAGACTCAGTCGTTCTTGTTGTCTTTATTTCCAACTGCTCAGACTCTTTCCTTCAGCAGATACGACTTCAGGTTGACTCTGAAGAACTAGAGGTGCGTCATGCAACAGAAAACCTTAAAATATCTTCTTTCTGTGCGTCTTTTTGAAATATAATCTCATGTTCTTGTTTTGAAGGTATCCTGTGTGTCTGATTGTCCATCAGAGGAGTTACAAAGCCACAGTGTAGCAGTTTGTCAGTATTTCCTAACTGTAAAGAGACCCTCTGTCGACTTTGATCTATTTGCGGCGGTGTCATGGCAACCGCCTGCTGGGTCGCCCCTGACGACGCAGTTCTCCTACAGACTTTCTCTAACAACCTTCATCAGGTGAGATAGTTTTGGGATTTTCTTGCATTCGTCAGGAGGGTGTTTAAATTAATCAGGGCTGAAACGATTAATCAGATTAATCATGGTGAATTTATTATTGAAATAATCGTCAAATAATTTGGTAATCGATTGATCATTAACTGGAGTATACAGACTAAAAAAACTGACATTTGCTGAAAGATCAGCACAGTCAGAGCAGTAATTAAGGCCAGACTTCATTGTCTCAATTACTGCTCTCACTGTAATAAGTTGTTTTTTAAAAAAATTAATATATATATATTAAAAAATGTTCAGTAAATATGTTCTATCCAGTACTCCTCTAGTGCTAGTTTTAACTTTAACTGGTTCAAATTTTGTAAATAAAGATGTCTTTCTAAGAACCTTTTGCTATCCAATTATTATTCGGTTAATGCAAATAATCAACAGCTTTTCACATGTTGATTGTAAAACTATATTTTTAGCTAACATGCATCCTTTGCTACAAGAGATTAAGCGTTCACAAATAGAATTATGTCATTGGATTTTAGTTAATCGTTTTTCTTATTATTTAAAAATGAATTGAATTATCTGTTTGTATCTTTAATGTATTTCTAATAGGGATGCATGATATGCAACATCGGAATTGGCCAATATTAGTCATTTTTTAACTTGTTGGTATCGGGTCCATTAAATAAAACTGAGCCGACATTTATTTTTATCTGTTTCTGGTTGGCTCTTTTCCAAAGGTGTCAAAACTGTAGTGAAATATATATAATATTAGTAAATATCGGCTGTCAGCCCATAACTGCAATATTAATATCAGATGTCAATATCAGGATAAATTTTTGTATTTGTGCATCCCTAATTACAAATATGGTATAAAATAAACTTAAGTGGTTAAATGAAAAATCTGCAGAGTGTGCCAACTTTTTAAAATCTGAACAATCAATTGAGTAATCAATGACTTAAATAATTGTTAGTTGCAGCCTTAAAATGAGTCGATTATTTCCTGCAGAGCTTTGAGGCTTTCCACAGAGGAGTACGGAGCCATGTGGCTCGCCTTCTCTCATGACACCAAGCAGAACCTGACGCTGATCCATGACGGTCAGGATCCCCTCGCTGCCACTCTGGATGTACTGAAGAGGAAACTCCAGCTTCATGTGGTGGAAGTTATAGGTAAACTCAGAAAAAAGGCGTCTCACACAAGTAATGAGCAGCTTCTTTCACTTGTTAGAGCAAAATACGTTAATTTAAAAGCTATTTCCAGGCAGAGTATTTTAAAAATATATATATTTTTGTCTTCATTTTGTTTTTGTCTTTATTTAACCAGGTATATTTCATTAATATTAGAAATATCCTTTTCAAGAGACACCTGGCTAAGACTGGCAGCAGCACAGCAACAGTTACAAATCATAAAACTTACAGATATTAAAATGCAGTTAATAAGGATAGTAAAGAAAGAATAATCACAAAGTGCAAATGCATCCATAAAAGTAAAAATAATACAACATTCTATTAGTCAATGTATTTAGAAAGAAATACCTTATTTACAAACTGATCTAGAGTGGCCTTAAATTCATTAAAAACTTATTTAAATTATGTAAGTTTTCTATTTGGAAACATCTCATTTTATAAATATCAGATTTTGAACACGTTTTATATCATAATCATATATTTATGATTTTTAAGTATTTTTTCAGATTGTTATCAGATTGCAACTGCTCTGTAAAATATTTGGTAAATTTTAATATTTTTGACCCTTAAAGTAATTAATCCTTTCATGCATGAATTATGATCTTTTATGTCAGGATTTTTTTCCCAAAGTGTTTTTGATTTTCATAAGGCATAAATAAAAAGTGGGGGGAAAAAATTGTAGTTGTAATTTTCTCCAAATACAAAGTTGTTATTACGAAAAAACATCAGTCTGGTTAGTCTTTAGGGTTTACTTGATGTCAGAATATTTTTTTACCTGCAAGAGTAAAAGGAAGGACAGAATATTCCTGAGTTGCTTTTTCATCTGTCTGCCATATTGGATTTAACAAAAATCTTCTTGCACTTGCAGTGGATGACCAGTAGTTGGCAGTGTATTGTATGATGCACTAATGTCGACTTTAGTGGACTGTGTGGATTTATAGCATAAAAGTCCACAAAAAAACACAAGAAAATGGCTTTTAGGTAGCTGCCTACTGCAGTCACCACTATGCATGAAAGTAATTAATGTGTTTGCTTCAGATGTTTAACCTCATTATTGTTCTTTTTCTAGCAGACAAACTGCTTGCTTTTTCAAGTGTCAGTCATTTAAGTATGATTGAACAACTGAACAGTGTAAAATATGCTTTGATGAAAATAATTGTTAGTATATATCACACAGAATGAAGCACATACTTTACTCAGTGTTTTTACTGACACCTGATGAGTGAATTTTCTGTTTGTTCCCTCAGGCGTGGAAGCGATCGTGGCTTGCTGCCTGCAGCAGGATCAGCCGTGTCTCATGCACTGTCGCATGCATGCCGGCATGCTGGCTGTGTGGCTGCGCTCTCCAGTCCCCGACCTGCCGGACTGCCTCCTCTACTGCTGTCAGAGAGCTCTGCAGGAGCTCTGAGGGCCTCGGCTGGCAGCACCGGAACCACTCAGAACCCCGAAGCACTGAACAAAGAGATCCACAGATCTGCAGGACACTCCAGCACCAGCTGCTGCTTTGATTTCACGTATTTACCGACCGTTGTTGTTTTATTTTAATTTGTTCACAAATTATTTAAAATTATGGAAAGTCATGGCAGGTAACAAGCTCAGGGCCTCAGGGTGTTTTAAATTACACTATTGTCTTAAAACTATTATAGTATTGTGATAATAGTTTGAGTAAATCTGTGAAACTATTAACTAAATTTATTAGTAATAAGCAAAAAAAACCAAAACAAATCCCTGCTTTTAAAATTAGCTTCATTTTTGTGTCTAAAATAGTCCTGACAGTAAAAAACTCCATAAAGGCTGAGCAATAAGTGTAGCTTATTTTTTAGATAAACTACAGAGAAGTATGAAGATATATGAAGAAACTCACATTATAATGAACATAAGTTGGAGTGTTTACAGCTTCATTTCAGCTTATTTGCAAATTTTATGAGACTTCATTAATGTTTGAGTCATAGCTGCTCCAGTTGTGTCTCCTAAATCTATAAGATTAGAGTATCCCCATATGTTGAAACCCTAGCATTACTTTTACAGGATTATGTAAAAGGGGGAAAAAAATCCCAGGAAAGCAGAAATCTAAAGGGATTTTTTAAATTATTATGTCTAAAAACAAATTTTAAACTCCTGTCATGAAAAAAAAAGTTATTTTCTCATAAAGTCAATCTGAAATTGATCAAAGTGAAAACCAGGGTTTTATTTATCTAAGTTAAAATTGACTTTAGTGTCAGTCACTTCTTTTGGAAAACAATGGGAAACGTTCTCCATCTTAGCCAGCAGAGCTCTCACGCCCATGTTAAATTTCTGTCTCTATAAAATTCATTGCCTTCCATGTAAGATTATCATCTACGCACTCATTGATTTCTGTTAACTTAAGTCTTTCACTACTATATTTTCAGTATTAAAAACATATTTATTTAATTTGTTTGCTTTATACTAACTTCACAGGAGATCTGTGCTGTTGGACCGCTCTGTGAGGGTTTGCTGGTGGAGTTTGATCTATTTTTCATGTCTGATGCTGATTTAAACGGTATGGACAGTGTTTGTACATCCACAACCGTATGCCTTACGTTCAAATGCCAAGATGGCATGTTTAATTTGTGCCTGTGGTACAGAGAAGAGTCCTCGTTCGTTGGAGTGCCTGTCACTACATTCTGGGGCTATGAATAAATGCAACACTTGTAAACAGATCGGATTTTGTTGGTTTTATTTAAGGGACACTATATGCAAAGTAAATACAAATGGTTTCTCATGCAACACTTTCCAAAACTATTAATAGTTTAACTTTTACAATTTGTGCAATTTATTAACATTTTATATGGGATAGACCAACATATTATAGTGTGGGTAAAAGAAAAAAGTTTTCAATTATTTTGAAGTTTTGCAAAGAAAACAGTGCAGCAACTCTGGTCTCTAGCTGTGCGAAGCTGCAAAAATGATTTAGAGCTGTAACTTCATCTGTATTTTCTGGTTAAATCAAGGTCACACTTTTCATATTTTTATTTGTAAAACTTTTGAAAACCATTTTTCATTTTCCTTCCCCTTTCTTCAAACCACTATGTGTTTATCTGTAATATAAAATCCCAGTGAAATACATTGAAGTTTGTCTTTGCAACATGACATGTTCAAAAGTTTGAGCCATTTTGCTTCTTATAGTGCATAATGTTCATCCAAATTCACCTTAAATCATGATTTAAAACACACCTCTATTATTAGCCTCTAAGTTAACTAAATATAAAAGTACATCACAAAAGTCTACAACACAAAACATCTAATGAAACATTGCTTTCCATGTTGAGAACTTTCTGAAACATGGCAGGGAAAAGACCTTTACGACTTGCTGAACCATGATTTCTAATCTCTACTAAACAAAATCATACGGAGAATATCTAGCCATCAGTTTGTGAACTAAAGCTCTTGCATACCTCATTCATACCTCTAAATTGGACAAGCAGATTTTTGAAAGTTTGTGGAGTGGACTAGTCATTCTTTTTAAACTTAAACATGCTGTTATTGCTATAATTTAGCTGAGATAACAGTTCTGCAATGAAACTCGTTCACTTGGACTCGTGATTCTTTTCTGGTATTATCTAAACTTATTTTCCAAGCCTTTATTATTGTTTATTGGCTCTAAACGAGGCAACTTGGCTGTTGATTTTCACCAGAAAAGATGCTAATGTCTTATTTTTCTTTGCCTATTGCATCATTGGAAAAAACGTCTCTTGTGTCCAAGTGAAGAAAATAATTATCTTTATTTTTCTTTGTCAGTTAATGCAAAAAGGTTCATTGCACCAGTCGTTGCCAAAGGTTGTTATTGTTGTGACTAGATTTAGGTGGATATTGCTTTTTCACAAGTGGGTTTCTAAATCGTTATTAAAAAATTGCGTTTTTATTTACTCAGGTAATCTTCATTTGATAATACCTGTTGTTTGTTGGATCTGTCATTTAAGTGTGACAAAAAGCAAAAAGAGAAGACATCTGTAAGGGGGTAAATGTATCTTCTACCTTCTTTGAACTCGGTGCACTAATACGTTGGTCGGGTATTGTTATCTGAAAGGTGAGAACTTCCTCATTATTCAGAGCTGATGGTGCTTTGGTTCTGACTGCGGGGGATGAAGCGCATGCTCAGACTGTGCTCGTCCTCCACAGGCTGCTGTGAGAGGTTGTTGGTCTGCCTGATGCTGCTCACAGTGCAGCCTTTGCGTGGACATACTGTGTAACGGGAGAGTAGGGTGACCAAGATGGCCTTCATCATCACCATGGCGATGTGTTTGCCGACGCAGGAGCGAGGCCCGCAGCCAAAGGGCTGGAAGAAGCGACTGGGCACCTGCCAGGCGGAGGAAGTAAAGGATCAACTGGTGTTTGTTTCACTCTTCAGAGTCACATATTGTTTACACTCACCGGGTTGTCAAAGTTGGTCAGGCTGAACTCTCTGGGTTTGGGGAAGAACTCAGTCTTGTGCATGAGTCCGATGTTCAGGATGATGTTCGTTCCTTTCCTGATCTTGGTACCTTCGATGTCATCGTCCTCCAGAGCTTTCCGCATAGTGAAGTCGACCACAGGGTGAAACCTCATGGATTCATTAATAAACTTCTCCATCACTTTTAGTCTTTCATAATCGACGTTTTCCATAGCTGTTTCATCTGTAAATGAAAGACCACCTTTTCACATTTCCAAAGCTATTAATTTCAATGCTGGGATTTGATGTGACAAACCAACATAAAGCAATGCATGATTAAGAACTGGATGATGATATGTTCATCTTCCAGTTGAAGATGAACTGCAAGATGAATTTGTTTATTAATTTCCAGATTTTTTTAAAAACTTAATGTATGTTTGTATCAAACAGTCCTTTGGAGAACAACCTTTTATATTTCTTTCTCTACATTTCATTGCAGTTCTGGTTGTATGTTTACAGTTATAGTCCAACTATAAGCCAACTCTTCTTCATACTCCTGTAAATATTTATTACTGACCTGCCTGTTTTATTCATTGTTCTTCATGCTGCTGTTTGTTCACAAATAGTCTCTAACAAATCTCTAAGGCCTTCTCTGAACAGCTGGATTAAAACAAATTTACTCAGACAGAGGCATCACCATTTTTAATCAGGGCACATAGTAGTACTAGGAGAATAATGCTGCGTTCCAGTTGTACTCAGTTATGGGAAATTCCAACTTCATAGTCAGAAAAATCAACTGGAAAACCCCCCGCAAGACAGATTTCCTACTGGGAGACTGGGAGCAACACGGACTACCCCTGTTTACGACTGTTATTAAGGCGGACTTCGCGTCTCAATATGGCCGCCCCTCGCATTAACACTAGTAAGATATCATGGAAATTGGAAACATGTTTATTTTACAGGATGATACACATGTGAAAGTGTGTCTAACATCAGTGTAACGCCTCCGACTGTTAACTGAAAAACTTACAAGTGGTGTTTGCTTATGGAAAGTAAAGCCTAAAATTATGTTCATAAGAGCTAATGCAAACAACGTATATGGGCGTCGCCATTTTGAAATTCCGACTGCGCCATTACCTAGGGTCTGATGTGAAACTTTGCTCCGAGTTCCCACTTTCCAGGTAACTTAAATATTAAACAAAGCATACATACAGATTTAAAGCGTACTTTTATTTCTCATTTTGCAGTTATGGACTCTTTTGTGCCTGAAACTCAGTAAACACTGAGGCTTGTTGTTGTAATTCGACAAAAATGAGAATTACTTTGCTAACTAAAAGCACTGCTTGTGTAACTTTTACGTGACAGAACAAAGTGCATTAATTGCGACTCGGAGCATTTTCTCTCACCCAAAACGGTGCTCATCTCCTCCACAAGCTGCAGCTCCACTTTCGGGTTTTGTTTCAGCAGCATCAGCATGAAGAAGAGGCTGATGGAGAGTGTGTCGGGAGCTGCGATCACCATCTCCAGCACACACTGCCTGACGTTATCAGCAGAGAGCTCCCCGTGGTTCTGTTGGGACAGCAAGTAATCTAACTACAGTTCAGAGTTACCTCCATCATATGGACAGCAGAAGAAACCGACCTGTGCAAAGATGAGCTCTGTTGCAAAGTCAAGGTCGTCATCCAGCTTTTCCGTTTCGTGAATGATTTGTCTTTTGATTTCGAGCAGACTCTCCATTGCATCCTGCAGCTCTTGGCTGTTAGTGGTGCAAAATAGAAAGTTGATCAAATCTCAAATGAAATGTGGCATTAAAGTCATGATTTAAGGCTCTTACGCTGCTTTTTTATGTTTGTCGTAAAGCCATCCGATCTTGAAAAAGATATTAGGCTGGATTAGAACCGTTTGCCAGGTTTCAAAGTAGTTATGGATTTTCATAAGCAGCTCCTTCTCTAAGAAAAAAAAAGAAGAATTGCACATTTTCAGCCAAGACGTTTGGAAGAAAGATGCAAAGTTTGAATAAAGCAACTGACCATTGAGAGGAACCCTGAGGAACAATTTATTGGAGATGTCCACTACGATGGCTCTCAGGAGATTGAGGGCGTCCACATGTCCAGAGGGGTCGGTCATGTCCTGGAGGTGGTCCAGGTGTTTGACTGTGGAGCTCACACAGATTCCCACGGTCCGCTGAAGGCTGGGGCCTGACAGAGCTGCGACATCAACACAAAAATATGCAGTAACTCAGTGAAACAGCGGTTTAGTCGTAAAACATTTTACCACCAAACTCTGAAATGTGCTTAAAATCCAGAGGTTGTTACCTTTAGAGAAGTACGTCCTAGCTTGTTTCCAGAGTAGGATATTGCTGTTGAAAATGATACCCCTCCCCTCCATCCCAATGCACTCAAGGCCTCTTTTGCTCCCAAATCTGGATGTGTAGTGAGGGCTCCTCAAAACGTGGTACACTGCAGAGGACCTGCAGCAGAAACCAGCATTTATTTTTATTTAATTTGTTTTTAATGCTTATTTTTTTGTCTTCACATTTGTGACACATTGTCACTACTTGATATGTGACAATTTACTCCGAAGTCAATCCACATTTGGAATTGAATAACAAAAAGGTGCCCAGAAGTTGGAGGTTTCTCACCTTTCCTCGACCTCAAAATCCAATATGGCTGCCTATCATAGAAACGCTAATAACAGAGAGGTAAAAATAATTTAATTGCACTTCTGATCATTTGTTGCTATATGTTTTTTTTTATGCACGTGTTGTCCTTATAAAACTTGCAACTTTGTATAGGTTGCTGCAATGTTTAAATGCACAAAATACAGAGAAGTACATTAGCTAGCAAATTACACAGACTTTTGAACCTTAGATTTAAATTTGATCAAAACTCAGATACTTTGATGTTTTGTGATCAAATTAATTGGCTATCATTTGTAATTTATTGCAAAAAACTTTGTGCAATTCCCTGACAGCAGGACTTTCTTTCCTCATGTTGCAAGCTTCCTCACTGTGTTAAGTTAAATGATCGTGGTGCTACTTATTGTTAAAAAATATCCGTTGATGTGGAAGGTTTTTTTTCTGACAAATATTCACTCAAATAATTTTTCATCAGTGCAAAATCTTGCTGCTGCATTAAAAATATATGAATAAATTGTAACTTATCTCGATCTGTTGTGTGAATATCTCTTGTTTTTCATGTCAAAACACTTACCTGCTGAAAATGATGGTTTCCTCCCCATTGATCCAGACCCGGACGGTGCTGCCATATTTGTTGTTGTAGTAGTTGCAGGCTGTTCCAATCCCGGTCCAAATGAATCTGCTATAAGAAAGGATTGGACCAAGTCCTGCACAGAAACAGGGACCTAAAGCAGAGAGAAGTTGTAAGTCAGTCTTGCAGCAGATCTCAGTTCACTTTTCTGAACTGTGGATGGTTTTCAAAATCACTTTCTCTTCCTAATTTTTAAACAAATTTACAAATGTTATTTTCTTGCAAAGAAAAAAAAATGCAGTTTTCCCTTTCAAATTTTGAGATTTATTTGTAGTCACAATTATTCTCATGAAGATTTATTCACCAGTTTATTGCACTGTTTTGCAGAATGAAACCATTCTTCTCTGAATTACTCAGACTGTACCTGGTATGTGTGAACTCTGTGTTTGGCTCCAGGTGGTGATGAGCAGAAACAGCAGCAGAAGAAGAAGAAGCACAACGGGGGTGACTCCACACAGACTGTAAACCTCCATCGTGGTGAGGATCTCTGGTAACATTGTCTCCTCTATTCGTCCAAAGCGGTTGTGTAAAATGAAGAAAGTTTGCTGCCGTCTGTTGGTTAGAAAGAGTTTAAGCCTCCTTAAACCAACATATAAACCAGCCCTCCTCTTCCTCTCTTTTAATCCTTCTGTCCTTCAGTTTTGGGAGGTAACAAAACACACTGACACTGAACTTCATTCAGTGGATCTCGGAGGTGTACACACCCCTGGCAAATTGCCTCCTTTTTTGTGGCGTAGTAAGTAAGATCAATAAATCATGTAAAAACTGCTTCCATATAAAATGTGACGTGCATCCTGTGCAATACAATGGGGAAATAAATCTGTTTGAATGAACCAAACCAGTGCAGCAACCTGGTTGCATAAGCGCTTCGTGTTGAGGGTTTGTAGGGATTTTCTCACTTTGGCATGCAGATGTTGCTCAAAACTGTCAGATTTGGAACGAACTTCTTGTCCACAACCATTTCCAAGTGGCCCCACAGATTTATATTTCATCTCAAGATTAGGAAATCCTGGGTTGAACTTTAAATTTTCACTCAGGAAGTAGTTCTTTTCCTGTTTTTAATGTAAGCTTAGATTCACTGAGACACTGAAAACATAAGTTGGTGTGTTAGACCCCAGATTTTGAAGCAGAACTGAGTCGCATTCAAAGGTTCATCCACCTGCATACAACTTGATAAGAACGGCAGTTCTAAGAAGAGGTAAACTCAGAGTACAATGCTGCCACCACCGTGTTTCAGGCTTTGGATTTCTTTTGGTGATGTGAAACTTGTTACTGTAAAAGTTGAGATTTAGTTTTATCAGACCATAATATAATTTACACACTCAGAGTTTTAAGAGATTTTTCACCAGGTCTGGAGCTAAAGTGTCTCCAACTTTATCTGTATTAATCCAACTAAAGTAGGCCCATCATGGCAGATTTCATATCTTACATCTTTATTTGCATTTGTTTCATGTTTAGTGTTCTGCATTAAACCCAACTTTACGTATTGTTCTGCTTTTTTTCTAGTTTCAACCAATTAATAGAGATTATATATTGTTTAATTTACACAGTGACACAGATAATTGATTATAAATCTTTTCTTTTTTCTTTGTTCTACATAAATCGAGTAGTGTTGGGCAGTTCACATACACAATTAAACAAATGTTATTTTGGAAAATGCTAAGGCATTAATTTGCTAAAAAAATTGCATGCACTTTCTTGTGGTATGAAAGTTGAGATGCAGATATTGTGTCTAATTGCATCTGAGAGGAAACTACTTGATCATGCAAAGATTTTGAAAAAGAAAATGTATGCTTTTTCAGAAAGCATTACTTTTTTTATGCTTTCTAAAAGCATAAAAAATGTAACAAAACAAAAGAAAAGTTAGTTTATGCAAGGACTTTCTAACAAAACTAACCTTTGTTAGTTTTTGGTAGCAGAATTTTTAACAAAAACAATTCTTTTTTCTAATTGTACATAATACATAATATTTGCAGATACCCATAAAATGAAACCATTTGATTATCTGGATAACTTGCTTAGTGTAAAACAGTTTCTAAAATTAGTTTCCAATTAAACAAAATAGAAAATGGTGAAATAAAACAAGCTACAATAGAACAGAACACAGCAGAATGAGTAAAATTAAAGAAATGCTACTAACCTCCTCTCCTGAGAAGTGGAAGTGGGATTTGAGGAGCTGCAGAACTCCCACCGCTCGTTTTAAAGGTGGTCTACATTCCTCCACCACATAAATCACAGTGAATCGAGTGTTTATAAATCCTTGGTAAAGCCTTCGCTCCACTGGTTGCTTGGAAACTTTGCCACTTTTGGGTTACAAGGACTGTTACATGGCAGTGAACTGCCAGCGGGGTCAGACAGTGCATGTCTAAAGCATAAATTAGCCTGAAAAAGAACAGAGAACAGGTTTTTTTTCATTATTATTGAGGTGAATACAAAAGGATCGACTCTTTTTTTTGAGCATTGTGTGATGTGTGTGTTTTTTTTCTTCCGCTTTTTGTGCAGAAAAACCACACGGTCCAATTCATCAACCAAGGAGGCTTTTCAAGGGGAAATGAATTAGCTGGGTCAGACTGACCCTTGTCAAAGGAAACTGGGACTTGCCCAGAAATTCAAGGAGGGAAGTAGACAATTGAAAATATATGTATGCACAGTAAGTAGATCGACTCATCTGTATTGAATTTCCCTTTGAACTACCGCTTTATTTTCTGCAACAAACTTTAAAAGGAATAGATAACTTATAAAAAGCTTGAGTTCAGAAAAGGTTGTCCTTCAGCTTTTCTACACCAGAAATGCTCCTAATTTGTCTCATGCTATTCAGCTCTGCTGTTCCCCAATAAACCTGGTTTACTCTTTGCAGCTGAAACTATTTAATATCTGGAATTCAAGAGCTGCAGTGGTGTGAAAAAGATTTTCCCCCATAAAGATTTCTTTTTTGTCACACCTAAGCATTTCATATCATTAATCAAACTTTATTATCACACAAAGAGAACTTTAGTAAATAGCCACTTTCAAATGCATAAAAGAAAACAAACCATCCAAATCAGCCTGACCCTGTTTGGAAAAGTAATGCATTCCCAGCAGCAACTCTCATCAAGGCTTTGCAACATCTGGCAGTTGTTTAAATTCAACCACATTCATGCATGAGCAGCTTGTTTAAGGCAATGCAGCAGTATTTCAATTGGATTAAAGCCAATCGTTTGAGCAGGCCTCTACAAACCTTTTTCTTTTTTTAAACTTAGCCATTTGGACGTGAGCTGGTGTGATCATAGTCCTGCTACTCATCTCAGGTTATAAACCGACGGTCAAACTTTCTCCTTCTGGATTTATAGAGAGACGGATTTATGGTTCCATAATTTTTCAGCAAGCCGTCCAAATGCTGAAATAGCAAAGCACCTTGTGAGTATCACACTGCCATTTCTATAATGATGTTCTTTTTCTGAAGTGCTGTGTTGGTTTGGAGCCAGACATAATAGGACACCCCTTTCAAAAAGTTCATACAATATTTTCCCAAAAATACTCGGGACATTTATGTTATTTTTGCCTCGGAGCCATTTTTGTTACCTCTAAACTAAGAACAGTGGCCTTCACTGAGGCAATGAAGGTTTTCAGTGCTTTCCTTGTTGTTCTGAGTTTTTCACCTCCTGGATGGGTTGCCGACGCTCTCGTGGAGCAATTTTATTACACTGCAACAACACAATTTGTTGCACTAGTTTCTTGTGCAAATATCTTAGCACACTTGAAATAAGACAAAATTAACTTAACAGTAACTTTTCACTAAGATATAGAGGCTAATTTCAAGTAAATAATTCCTAAAGATTGATGAAAAAGTACTAGTTCCATTGGCAGATTATTTCACTTATAACAAGACATTTTTCTGATGTTATGGGTTAATTTATCTGCTAAGTACTTTTTTAATCAATATTAAGAAATTATTTACTTAAAATAAGCAGATAAATCTTGCTGACAAGTAACTTTTCAGCTTGTCTTATTTCAAGTTTGCTAAGATATTTGCACCAAAAACTAAACCAAAAATACTTGGTAAGGTTTTGTGTTTTTGCAGTGTAGGCGCGCAACTTCCAGGAAGGCTTGTTGCGTTTCAATGTTTTCTCCATTTTTGAAGTCCTACAGCTATAGAAATGCCATTCTAATCCTTTCCAAACCAATCAATTATTCTGTTTTGCTTTTTCTTCTTTAAATCAAGGAACAATGTGTTGCTTTTTAGATCATTCAGTCTACTTTGTGTGGTCGGACAGGCTTCATTTAGGTTTTTAAACAACTAATCAAATCTGGATTTGACCTCTGAAATTAAACTCCTAGAAATGTGGATTCTCATCTATCATAGTTAATTCATTCTTTATCCTGAACCAGTTTTGTTTAGGTAGATTCTTTCCCCTTAATACATTAAATATTTTGAAAACTACGCTCTCATTTAGGATATTCTTTAGATATCTTTGTGTCTTCTTTACTTTTTCCAGCGCTATATAATATTTGAAAATATGGGAGAGAAAAGGGATGTTTTGACACCCACACGTCCTTCCAAACAGTCCGTCATTCACAAAGCTCTGTTGTTGACTCTAACAGTGTTCTCCTAGTTTCAAACCTGTTTACTCCACTTCTAAAGCATTTTCAGTGGGTTGTCCTGGTGATAATATTGAAAGGAAATGCACTAGAATGATGAGACTTGCTACCCTGTCAGTGGGATGTCATTCTTAAAATATGCCCATTATAGCTGCTTCTAAATCAGGCAATGTTTCCCAGATGCTTGTTGCGCAATGACTGGCGCTGTAGTTTCACGGACACATTTTGACATGTTTATTTCTCAAACAGTAGCTTGAGTGTGACGTCTCATCTGTTGGCCGCCTCTCAGATATGTGCTGTGTGTGCTGGTGAGGTTCAGAGATCAGATATCCGTGCAGCTGAGGAGCGGGGAACGGCGCACCAAAAACATGAAAGACAGGAGAGAAAGTTTTCCCGCGTGGAAACTTTTGCTGGTGGGGATGTCTGTGCTGCTGCTTCTGGGCTGTGCAGGTTTGGTTCTGCTGTGGGTTCAGCACAAGGAGCTGGCAGAGGAGCTGGTCAGGCTGGAGTCCCAGATGCAGGAGTTGGCACAGTGCTGCAGGCGGCAAGCAGAACTGCTGCCAGATGAACTCGGAGAGACTGGAGAGTTGAGGAAACTCAGACGCAGCAGACGGAACCAGGAGGGAGAGCAGGACAAGATGATGCTGGTCACATACTCTGTGGTTCCTGTAAGATAACTCACTGCTTGCACGTGGAGCCTTGTTTACTTACTGTTTAATATTTATCTATTTTACACACAGACAGCATTTCATTAACATTTTAAAAGGAGAAACGCGTGGGACCAGGTTATAGTAAAAAGTGCTAATGTGGGCATTTATTGTATTGTTTATCATTTAAGGGATATGAATTCTGATTTATTGTTTACACAATAGATTCCATTTAATGATATGTTGTTGAAACTTATCTTTTACTATTTTTATTCACTGATTGCTCAACGAGAGTATCAATGAATGTAAATACACAAAAAAATGGGATTAGTTGCAGGAGGTTTAGTGATACAAATTACACTTTTGTTTGTGGCTGCTAGTGTCCTAAAGAAGCATATTACAAATAGCATGTTTTCCAAGAACAGTCTGAATGTTGATGGTAATTAAGTAAGATTTAACATATTATGAAATGGTAAGAAGGTAGTATAATTATTACAGACATACATGGTCAGTAATGTAGTTCAGATTTCACTAAAACCAGGCAAATCAATCAAACAGTTCATAAAACCATGTCTGACATTTATGCAAACATTTTATAACTAGTATATGTCATAATCTCATCTGGTATGTGATCAAAAGATCAAAAATCTAATTCTGAATGGGACAGTTTTCCAAGAGTTTCAGCAGTTATTTCTAAGTAACAAAAATTTGTCTGTTTTCCCATTTGGCAGAAGACAGCTATGTGTGTTGCTTAAAGAATGCATGAGTCTGTTACAGTGATTTG
Organism: Xiphophorus maculatus; assembly: GCF_002775205.1. Taxonomy (NCBI): domain Eukaryota; kingdom Metazoa; phylum Chordata; class Actinopteri; order Cyprinodontiformes; family Poeciliidae; genus Xiphophorus; species Xiphophorus maculatus. The sequence continues at coordinate 7,000,900 of NC_036444.1, forward strand.
GAGGGGTGTGTGCTTTAATGCTTCCCTGGATAAAACACAGAGCGGCGGAGCATGCCTGCTGTTTTCTCAGCTCATACCCTGAAAGACTTGGCACTTCCTCAAAGGGGAAATATATACGACTTTAAAGCTGCTTTGACATGATCAATGGTTCAGTTGTTGTTTTACTGAAGTTAATTTGATCTACCTGAGTGAAAAATGCTTGCAGATATAAAAGTTGTGTAAAAATTACTAATACAAATCTACATTTCATCAGCTTTTATTGAACACATGAAGTGTGCCAGGTTATATTAGGAACATTATGCTTCAAAATGTTTAGTGTTAAGATTCTGATTATCTGAATAGCAGATTAATCACTGTAGATGCTATGATTCTAATAATTGGGGCCTGCCATGCAAAGCAATGGCAGGAACCTATTGCTATTCTCCCAATTCTTTATTTTTCATCCGTAACCGTTAATGCGGCTCATACCGCTGGGTGCACACCTACAAATGAGGTATCAAAACGTGCAGAAAATTCACGCCATTGGAGCTATTACTTTTGGTGGGATTCGGGGTTAACATGGCGACATAATTCGCAAAAAACTATGAAAAAAAAACCCATTATAAGTCAATGGGAAAAATCCTAGAAATACTCTATTTTTGAGGATTCTCTGTGTCGTCACGAATTCACGTAGAAATGCCATTCAAATTTCATTTTGTAGATACGTCTGTGATCTCTTCGAAAGTGAAGACGGCTCGTCGATACCAATTACGGTTTGTCCACAATTTGTCTCTAAGCAACCCAAAGGTTCTAATTTTTCCTAAAATTAGAGTGTGAATCTTCCTGAGTGCCCCTCTGCTAGAGTGAGAAATGAAGACAATTTTTCACCCCAAAATAATTTTGAAATTGCCATCACGCCCACAAATATCGCACGATTGGTATCAAAATCGGTCCTGACATTGATACGCATGTCTGCTCCGGTAAAATGTTTTCGAAATTTATCTAGATCGTACGGTTTTCTGTCACGGTGCTTCAGAGCAAAGTCATGCGACAGGATTTTCTAGGCTGTCTGAGGCTCTGTCACTAACAGTTCACACCTTGGTGAGAAACTTATTTACCATAGCAACGGAACTCAAGAGGCTATTGGCTGCTGATTAGGACTACAAATACGCATCACTGTAGTTCTATATATAGTGGAATACTCAGTTGAAACAGATCAGGACTGAACTGGCCTTTAGAACTACCTGCTGCTATGGGCTGTATATAACTGATTTAACTCAGTAACTGTTACACATGGTATTAGTTTGGAACTTTAAAATTAAGCATACTGAAAATTTCAAAATAAAAGCCTTGAATATTTTTAAATCAGGTAATTGCTCTGTTGAGCATTATAATTGATTTAACCCAATGACTGTTATACATGGGATTAGTTTGGACCTTTGAAATGAAGCATAATAATAATTTCAAAATAAACGCCTTGACAATTTTTACATGAGATTATTGCTCTTTTCAGCATTATATAACTGATTTTATCCAATGACTGTTATACATGGATTTAGTTTGGCCCTTTGAAATGAAGTTTTTCAAAAATAAAAGCCTTGACAAAAATTTTAAATCATACTGAATGGTGCACGGCCACCTTACTTAACGTTCTTGTGATTCTCCACATGCTACTGATTACATTGCAGCGTTCTTTAGCATTGATGCTAATTTCTAGCATGACAACGCCGGGCCCAAACCGACGGGCACGCTTTGGCAGGCCCTGGCTAAATTTCTTCAGAAATTTTCTAGTTGTCTTTGTGTTTTTCTTGTTTCAGATCAAAGCCTACCTAGATCTGTGCAACAGCTCCAGAGGATTTTGTTTAATGGGTGGGAATCTTTTATATTAACACACTCTTATTTCCTTGCAGTTCTGTTACTTTTTGAAGCTTAACTGTAATTTTATTTCTCCTTTTTTTCAGGTCCACCTGGACCCCCAGGTAACAAACTTACACTTCAGTAAAGGAGTTGCTGTGTTGCTCCTTTGCACAGCAGCTGTGTAAAGGACTGCTGTATTTCTGTTGCATAAATGAGTATTTTTGCGTATCAGGTGTGCCAGGCCCACCAGGACCGACGGGTGTGCCGGGCCCACATGGCAGACGAGGACGACCAGGTCAGACGCTAATCAGATCATCCAGAGAAAGCCCTTGTGTTTAACAGTAGCCCAAACAGATGAAGAAACCCAGACACCAAAGTTGTTTCCATGTTTCAAACAGTCTGTCATTGTTCAGCTGCGATTGCATAATGTGGGCATCCCACTCAGTGCCTGCAGGACACTTTGTCTGCAGCTGCATGCATGTTTACTACACTGAGGTGTTTGTTTGTTGCAGTTAAAGAATGCGAATTATGGAACGTTTTTATTCAACGTAAACAAGAAAAGCAGCGTGTGAGCAACTTATTTTCTACATCCAGCGTTTACTCCCTTTCATTTTGAATCTCTAAAGGCACTTGTCATGTCCTGTCATGTTTTACAAGATTCAGAAAGAGTAGCAGTTAACTCAAGCTCATCCTGTTTTTGTGGTTTAGACTTTTGTTATGGCAGTTTTAAATAATCATAATGTGTCAACATATTTTAAACAGTTGGCGTGTACCATGAGATGTAAAGAAGTCTCTAAAAGTGAGCGACGGTTCAAAGGAAATGGATGCATTTTTGATTTTTTGTCACAATTAGATGTTTCAGATCGTCAAGTAAATTTCAAAATCAATGAAATATAACTTGATTAAACAAAAAAATGTTCTGAAATGAAATTCATTTATTAAGATAAAAGAACCAACCTGACCGTGTTTAAAAGTACACTGTCAAAAAAAAACCCATCTGTGATTTACGGTAAAATACAGGCAGAATTTTACCATATAAATACACATTTTTCCATATTTATACGTTTGTTTTACAGTGTACTAGCTCCCTAAACCAAAGAACTGTTTGCACCATCTTTAGCAGCAACAAGAACCATCATTAGCAATAACTGGCAATGAGTCATCTGCATTTCTGTAGAAGAATTTTGACCAAATGTGAACATGAACAGCCTGTTAAAGGTCACGAAACATCATATCAATAGGCTTTTAGTCTGGACTTTATCCATTCAGATGTGGACTTGGTGGTAATCTAGTGCCTAATCCAAAAGTGTTTGAGTTTGAAGGAAACATATTGTACAAGATTTACATTTTCCACGTTTTTGTACTTCCGTTTCGTTTTCTGCTGCTTCTAAAAACAGACCAAGCTCTTATAAAAAGACACCCAGCCAGTTTTTGGCAATAAGTTAATGCTTTTTGGTATCTGGAAAATGAACAGTTTAAAAAACCTCCAACATGTTACATCACCAATCAGCTGTCATTACCTGTTACATAGCAACCTCGTTAAAGCCCAGCCCGTCACCTAGCAACTCAAACAGCGCTCCAGCACCTTTGGTCAGCTGGTTTTACCGCTGCATGCGCTGTACAATGACTGCCTGGGAAGACAAATGTTTTGTTGTTGACTTACCATCCAGAAACCACTTGCTTGTTGGTTGTACAGGAGGCTCTACTTCTGCTTTTCAAAGATTTACAGTTGTATAATTGTGCATCTGTTTGCAGCCATTTTAACATGTGAGTGTAAATGTTGAGTTGGATGGATGGGGTTATTCAAGCAGTAAAGCAGCTACAGACCATCACACCACCATGTTTGACAGTCAGTATGATGTTCTTTTCCCAAAATGTCTTGTTAGGTTTACTCCAGACTGGATTCTCTTCTTTTGAATAAGTTACATTTTTGCCTCTTGAGTCCATAGAATATTTTCCCAAAAGTCTTGAAATTCATCAAGATATTTCCAGAAAGTCTCACATGGACCTTTGTGTTGTCTTTGGTCAGCAGTGGTTTTTTCCTCAGAACTCTTTTCTTATTGTTGACTCATGAACTCTGACCTTTACCGAGGCCTAAATGTGATCTTGGAGTTATTTTAATTGGCAGATGATTCACCACTGCTCTATGCTTTCTTTGTTCGTGGACAATGACTCTCACTGTGGTTTAATTATTTGAAACAAATGTGCCTAGTCAAAGCAAAGAGTCTTAGACAAGGACCCGAGTTAATCTTGCTGCCATTCACAGTGATTAGAACAGTAGGGAAGAACTGTAGCAAATATTGCAGAGTGAAATTATGCAACTGCAGTAAAAGATGATGGTTTATGCATTAGTTTACTAAGGAGTCTATGTGTCCTAATACTGACTACTTGTTTTCGTGAAGGTCCTCCTGGTCCTCCCTGTCCTGCTTGTTGTCCAACTGAAGCAAAAAGTAGGAGTCACAGAAATAAATCAAAGGGTAAGAACAGCAGCGATTAAAGAAAACAATGTGGTTCTTCTTCACACAAGAAAAGAAACAGAGAAGAAATGAAACCAACAAACGGTTAAAAATTTATTAAGCCACACATGCTTGGAGAACACCAGAAATAATTGGTTTAAATTTATAAAGATAGTTAAATCATTTTTTTGTAGTTGGCCAAAAAGTTTTAGTTTCTGGCTGCATTAAGAAATCAAATCAAAGTGCTAAACAGAGAATTAAAAACAAATTAACATGTAAAAAACCCCATTAAAATGATCAAACTAAAAGTCTAGATGTTTAATTGGTTTAAATATTTAAATTATTTTCGTCACATATTTTAACTAAATATATCACTGAACATTTTTCTTTGTCTGTAAGCTAAATTTAGATACATTTTATAGTAAGCAATTTCTTTTAATTAGTTCATTTAAATGAATCATGCATTTTATTTCCTGGACACCACCAACACATTCTTTGAGCACAAAATACAACATGATTGTTAAGACAGTTTTGACTAAAACACTTTAATAAAGATGATTTAGATGCAAACTAAAGTATGTTTAATTTATTTCTTTACTCTCAGATCGAGTTACATCACATCTAGGCGATGAAACCAGAGACGTTCTGAATGTTACTGGACCTGTGAAGCTTCAGGACACAAAACACGGTTTGTAAAAACTGACAAAGGAGAAAAAGGCTGTTTGAGAAATTCTGTAATAATGTCTTAAGAATAAAATCTAATATTCTGACGGTTTTTCTAGAATCTGTATCTTTTCAAAAAGAGGTTATTGTTTCACTGAACGATACCAGAACCGAAAATGTCACACAGACACCAATTACACCAGGTAAGAAATCTGTTGTTTTAAACTTTTAATCAAACAAATCCAGCGTTGACCTTTATGTACAGTGTCTCTCAAACTCTACACACACCCGTTAAATTCCAGTTTTTTGTGATGTAAAAAATGAGACCAGAATATGACCTTTCATGAACTTTTATAGTAAAAATGAGGCATGTATCCTGTAAAATTAAGCAAGAAAAACCCCCAAACAAACAAACGTGTTAAAAGACAAAAATGTAAAACAGGAACTATGTAAAAAAGTTTCAATAATTGAATAAGTTTCCAAGTCCTTAAGCTAATATTTTGTTGAAGCACCTTTAGATAAGAGTTTAAGTTTAATAGAAGGGTTATATATTCATTTGGTAATATTTAGTCACGCAGTTCTTGCAATATATCTGATAGTGAAAAAATGTCTTACTCAAAGCCTTCTTGAAGTCACCCAAAAGACTTTCAGCCAAATTTAGTTCTGCATTTTTTGTTCAACTATTTAAAATGTTTTTTTATTTTCTTCTGAAATCATTATTTATTTGATTTGGATTGATATTTGGACTCCTTGTGATGCTGAGAAATAAAATTCACCTCCATCTTTACCCTTACAGCAGACGCTCTAAAGTTTTTAAAACAAAACTTGACAAAAATCCCAGTTTATTCTGAAGAAAAGTAACCCCAAAGCATGCTACCACCACCACTGTGTTTTGCTGTGATGATGCTCAGTGTCGTGTTTGGGCCAGACACATGTTTTAGAAACATTTGGTTTCATCGGACAGAAACATATTCTCACACAAGTTTTTTTGAGATCCTAACCCAACCTGGATGTTTTGAAACATTTACTGTGTCGCCTTCATATGTGCAGATTGCAGCAGATTACTGTAACATCTTGAGCACAAATCGTACGTGTTAAGAGCTTTAGCAGCTCCCTCAGTGTTGTTGTCTTTTTGATAGTTTAGGAGAAATGGACAGTGTTTGTGTTTTTCTTATACTTTTTTCAACTGATCACTGTCTTCCCTCTACCATGCTGTTGAAAATTGAATAAGAAGGAACTTCAATACTTTTTTTTTGTTTTTTTACATTTTTCCTTTGAATTGTAAATATTACATTAGAGGCAGAAAATGTTTAGAAGTGATTTATTATGGTAAAATGTTTGTTTGTTTTTTTAAACCAGGAATTGTAGACTTTTGAGAGGCACTGTGTATTTTTATTTATATTTAAAATGTTGCATTGAAATGCCTCCTAGTGTTTCTAGCTGTTGACTCCGGTGGAAACATCGATCCTTCAACTGGAGGCTCAGATGTCACTGATAGCACAGCAACAAGTGGTAAGGAGGTCTGATATTACACAAGTCTGCTTTTATTTCCTGCAAAGTCTGATTTATTCATATTTGGAAGATTTATTACAGTTATTTTCATCTAAAAAAAAAAATCTAATCTGGGCTGGACGTTTATCATTTAGGCCAACAATGAGAGTGTTTTGTGCCATCTCTGTCTCTTTTGCATTAAGTTATTCCAGTTGTGTTTTCTACAGAGTTAGTATCGCCTCGTCCAGACTATTTACCTGCACACCGGATGAACACCAGCTCAGAAATCAGAAGAGAAACGTTAAAACATTTGACAACAGGTAAATTCTGGGGCTTATTTATAACATATTTCCTCAGATTATATTTTAACTTGCTGCTATAAATTAAATATTGGTATAAATCCAGCTATAAATCAAACAATTTAAATCTATACTGTGTTTTTATAGTGTCACCAACACCGAATGTTGACCATGATGACAAAGAAGCCTTGAACACTACTGACTTTGAGAAACTTCATCATAGAAACTTTAAACCTGGTATTGCATTTTTTTGAGTATCAAAGATGACCTTAGATAACAGAACTGTAATTCTGTTTAAATTGTATGAAAAGTAAACATCTCTTCCAGATAATCATTAATTTCTCTTTATAGAAATACCAAAACCTCATCCAGCTGAAAATATCCTGAATGGCTCAAAGTTTAAGGAACAACTAGGCACAAAACGTGAGCCTGGTAAGATACCACCACTGAGATTTATCTAAAGGTAGAGCATAAGACAAAAAAAACCCAACAAATTTTTTTATTTTTTTTTCAATAGAGTCAGAGCTGATTTCTAAAAATGACTGGGACTCTAAAAATGTTACAGAGGACGTTAAATTCATTAGCGGTAGGTTTGACATTTTTATTGTTGTCATGTACTGGAACTGAAATACAATGTGTAACATTTATTTCTACATTAGATGAAGTTGGTGAAGACCAAAACAAGAACACCTTTAATGCCAGCAGGGTGCAAACGAGCTCCGAAAGTGGTACAAACATGACAGTGTGATTAAAAATGCCTCTGTTTTCTGTTTTGTAGTTAAAGTTTTGGTTCAAATAATAAAGGATGTATTGTAAGGCCTTATCAAAGATCCTAAACTACAAGGAAATAGGAGACAGTGTCGGTAAAAACAATTAAAGAATTGTGAAATATTTGATTTATAAAGTTAATATTATATACTATACTGTATAGTCTGGACTTTAACCATTCAGATGTGGACTTGGTGGTAATCTAGTGCCTAATCCAAAAGTGTTTGAGTTTGAAGGAAACATATTGTACAAGATTTACGTTTTCCACGTTTTTGTACTTCCGTTTCATTTTCTGCTGCTTCTAAAAACAGACCAAGCTCTTAAAACAAGACACCCAGCCAGTTTTTGGCAATAAGTTAATGCTTTTTGGTATCTGGAAAATGAACAGTTTAAAAAACCTCCAACATGTTACGTCACCAATCAGCTGGCATTACCTGTTACCTAGCAACCTCGTTAAAGCCCAGCCCGTCACCTAGCAACTCAAACAGCGCTCCAGCACCTTTGGTCAGCTGGTTTTACCGCTGCATGCGCTGTACAATGACTGCCTGGGAAGACAAATGTTTTGTTGTTGACTTACCATCCAGAAACCACTTGCTTGTTGGTTGTACAGGAGGCTCTACTTCTGCTTTTCAAAGATTTACAGTTGTATAATTGTACATCTGTTTGCAGACATTTTAACATGTGAGTGTAAATGTTGAGTTGGATGGATGGGGTTATTCAAGCAGTAAAGCAGCTACAGACCATCACACCACCATGTTTGACTGTCAGTATGATGTTCTTTTTCCAAAATGTCTTGTTAGGTTTACTCCAGACTGGATTCTCTTCTTTTGAATAAGTTACACTTTTGCCTTTTGAGTCCATAGAATATTTTCCCAAAAGTCTTGAAATTCATCAAGATATTTCCAGAAAGTCTCACATGGACCTTTGTGTTGTCTTTGGTCAGCAGTGGTTTTTTCCTCAGAACTCTTTTCTTACTGTTGACTCATGAACTCTGACTTTTACCGAGGCCTAAATGTGATCTTGGAGTTATTTTAATTGGCAGATGATTCACCACTGCTCCATGCTTTCTTTGTTCGTGGACAATGACTCTCACTGTGGTTTAATTATTTGAAACAAATGTGCCTAGTCAAAGCAAAGAGTCTTAGACAAGGACCCGAGTTAATCTTGCTGCCATTCACAGTGATTAGAACAGTAGGGAAGAACTGTAGCAAATATTGCAGAGTGAAATTATGCAACTGCAGTAAAAGATGATGGTTTATGCATTAGTTTACTAAGGAGTCTATGTGTCCTAATACTGACTACTTGTTTTCGTGAAGGTCCTCCTGGTCCTCCCTGTCCTGCTTGTTATCCAACTGAAGCAAAAAGTAGGAATTACAGAAATAAAGCAAAGGATAAGAACAGCAGCGATTAAAGAAAACAATGTGGTTCTTCTTCACACAAGAAAAGAAACAGAGAAGAAATGAAACCAACAAACGGTTAAAAATTTATTAAGCCACACCTGCTTGGAGAACACCAGAAATAATTGGTTTAAATTTATAAAGATAGTTAAATCATTTTTTTGTAGTTGGCCAAAAAGTTTTAGTTTCTGGCTGCATTAAGAAATCAAATCAAAGTGCTAAACAGAGAATTAAAAACAAATTAACATGTAAAAAACCCCATTAAAATGATCAAACTAAAAGTCTAGATGTTTAATTGGTTTAAATATTTAAATTATTTTCGTCACATATTTTAACTAAATATATCACTGAACATTTTTTTTTGTCTGTAAGCTAAATTTAGATATATTTTATAGTAAGCAATTTCTTTTAATTAGTTCATTTAAATGAATCATGCATTTTATTTCCTGGACACCACCAACACATTCTTTGAGCACAAAATACAACATGATTGTTAAGACAGTTTTGACTAAAACACTTTAATAAAGATGATTTAGATGCAAACTAAAGTATGTTTAATTTATTTCTTTACTCTCAGATCGAGTTACATCACATCTAGGCGATGAAACCAGAGACGTTCTGAATGTTACTGGACCTGTGAAGCTTCAGGACACAAAACACGGTTTGTAAAAACTGACAAAGGAGAAAAAGGCTGTTTGAGAAATTCTGTAATAATGTCTTAAGAATAAAATCTAATATTCTGACGGTTTTTCTAGAATCTGTATCTTTTCAAAAAGAGGTTATTGTTTCACTGAACGATACCAGAACCGAAAATGTCACACAGACACCAATTACACCAGGTAAGAAATCTGTTGTTTTAAACTTTTAATCAAACAAATCCAGCGTTGACCTTTATGTACAGTGTCTCTCAAACTCTACACACACCCGTTAAATTCCAGTTTTTCGTGATGTAAAAAATGAGACCAGAATATGACCTTTCATGAACTTTTATAGTAAAAATGGGGCATGTATCCTGTAAAATTAAGCAAGAAAAACCCCCAAACAAACAAACGTGTTAAAAGACAAAAATGTAAAACAGGAACTATGTAAAAAAGTTTCAATAATTGAATAAGTTTCCAAGTCCTTAAGCTAATATTTTGTTGAAGCACCTTTAGATAAGAGTTTAAGTTTAATAGAAGGGTTATATATTCATTTGGTAATATTTAGTCACGCAGTTCTTGCAATATATCTGATAGTGAAAAATTGTCTTACTCAAAGCCTTCTTGAAGTCCCCCAAAAGACTTTCAGCCAAATTTAGTTCTGCATTTTTTGTTCAACTATTTAAAATGTTTTTTTTATTTTCTTCTGAAATCATTATTTATTTGATTTGGATGGATATTTGGACTCCTTGTGATGCTGAGAAATAAAATTCACCTCCATCTTTACCCTTACAGCAGACACTCTAAAGTTTTCAAACAAAACTTGACAAAAATCACAGTTTATTCTGAAGAAAAGTAACCCCAAAGCATGCTACCACCACCACTGTGTTTTGCTGTGATGATGCTCAGTGTCGTGTTTGGGCCAGACACATGTTTTAGAAACATTTGGTTTCATCGGACAGAAACATATTCTCACACAAGTTTTTTTGAGATCCTAACCCAACCTGGATGTTTTGAAACATTTACTGTGTCGCCTTCATATGTGCAGATTGCAGCAGATTACTGTAACATCTTGAGCACAAATCGTACGTGTTAAGAGCTTTAGCAGCTCCCTCAGTGTTGTTGTCTTTTTGATAGTTTAGGAGAAATGGACAGTGTTTGTGTTTTTCTTATACTTTTTTCAACTGATCACTGTCTTCCCTCTACCATGCTGTTGAAAATTGAATAAGAAGGAACTTCAATACTTTTTTTTTGTTTTTTTACATTTTTCCTTTGAATTGTAAATATTACATTAGAGGCAGAAAATGTTTAGAAGTGATTTATTATGGTAAAATGTTTGGGTTTTTTTTAAACCAGGAATTGTAGACTTTTGAGAGGCACTGTGTATTTTTATTTATATTTAAAATGTTGCATTGAAATGCCTCCTAGTGTTTCTAGCTGTTGACTCCGGTGGAAACATCGATCCTTCAACTGGAGGCTCAGATGTCACTGATAGCACAGCAACAAGTGGTAAGGAGGTCTGATATTACACAAGTCTGCTTTTATTTCCTGCAAAGTCTGATTTATTCATATTTGGAAGATTTATTACAGTTATTTTCATCTAAAAAAAAATCTAATCTGGGCTGGACGTTTATCATTTAGGCCAACAATGAGAGTGTTTTGTGCCATCTCTGTCTCTTTTGCATTAAGTTATTCCAGTTGTGTTTTCTACAGAGTTAGTATCGCCTCGTCCAGACTATTTACCTGCACACCGGATGAACACCAGCTCAGAAATCAGAAGAGAAACGTTAAAACATTTGACAACAGGTAAATTCTGGGGCTTATTCATAACATATTTCCTCAGATTATATTTTAACTTGCTGCTATAAATTAAATATTGGTATAAATCCAGCTATAAATCAAACAATTTAAATCTATACTGTGTTTTTATAGTGTCACCAACACCGAATGTTGACCATGATGACAAAGAAGCCTTGAACACTACTGACTTTGAGAAACTTCATCATAGAAACTTTAAACCTGGTATTGCATTTTTTTGAGTATCAAAGATGACCTTAGATAACAGAACTGTAATTCTGTTTAAATTGTATGAAAAGTAAACATCTCTTCCAGATAATCATTAATTTCTCTTTATAGAAATACCAAAACCTCATCCAGCTGAAAATATCCTGAATGGCTCAAAGTTTAAGGAACAACTAGGCACAAAACGTGAGCCTGGTAAGATACCACCACTGAGATTTATCTAAAGGTAGAGCATAAGACAAAAAAAACCCAACAAATTTTTTTATTTTTTTTTCAATAGAGTCAGAGCTGATTTCTAAAAATGACTGGGACTCTAAAAATGTTACAGAGGACGTTAAATTCATTAGCGGTAGGTTTGACATTTTTATTGTTGTCATGTACTGGAACTGAAATACAATGTGTAACATTTATTTCTACATTAGATGAAGTTGGTGAAGACCAAAACAAGAACACCTTTAATGCCAGCAGGGTGCAAACGAGCTCCGAAAGTGGTACAAACATGACAGTGTGATTAAAAATGCCTCTGTTTTCTGTTCTGTAGTTAAAGTTTTGGTTCAAATAATAAAGGATGTATTGTAAGGCCTTATCAAAGATCCTAAACTACAAGGAAATAGGAGACAGTGTCGGTAAAAACAATTAAAGAATTGTGAAATATTTGATTTATAAAGTTAATATTATATACTATACTGCAGAGGTGTGACCAAGTCACTGTGTTGCAAGTCTCATGTAAGTCTCAAGTCTCTGTCCTCAAGTCCGAGTCAAGTCTCAAGTAAAGACATGCAAAAGTCGAGTCAAGTCTCAAGTCAGGAACCTTTAATTTCAAGTCATTTCGAGTCATTTTTATTTATTTATTTTTAATAATTTGCAATTATACATAAAATTCAAATATTAGACCATTTGTTCTTTTTAAAATATGTATTTGAGGTTCATTTGTGATCCTCTTATTCATCTGGTATTCTTCAAATCTGTCAGAAGTAAACAGATGTCAGAAAATAAATTACAGCCTTTCATGAATTACATTTGTCTTCAGTTTACTCCTTCTATTCATAAATAAACATCAACACTACAACAATCATAGTTTTCAAAAAATGAAATAAGTATAAATGAAGTTATCACAAGTAAACTCAGGAAGGTCTGGTGCATTTATTTTTCTGCTTTTATTTCTAAGTATGTTAGTTTCAGTCCTCCGTAAATATGGGACAGATATTCTAAACACAAAATTTATTTGGGACAGTCACTGTATTTGGTCTTTTTTTTTTTTTCCCAGCAAAGCTATACTACTTGGAAATGGGTTCTGTGCGACATGTGACAGTCACGCCGGTCAGTGCATTAAGTCAAAAACAGTTGACTTAATGCACTGACTGCAGTAAACAATATATTGTCAATATAATTTCCCAGCGTAGATGTCTTCAAATACACCAACCATCCTTAGATGATACTAGACCCGGCTCATCATCATGATGGGACAGAGAGACTCTGTTCCCTGTGTTCAGGTCCAGAATCTGCTTTCTGTTCCGGAGCCCCGCTCACTATCCACCGGCTTCCTGAGCTAACACGGTGCACATTATTTGTGGAGGCATTTGAAGGACCGGATTTATGGTAAATCATCACCAATTTAACCCGGAGTACACATGCTAACACGAAATTAGCTAAAGTCAACTATCTTACAGCAAAAGAAAAGCGCCACCTACCGATCTTTGTGAAGCTTCAAATGCCGGACAAAGTTGGACGTCGTGGCATCTCCATCCGATATTCTCTTCTTGCATGTTTTACAAGTTGCAGTTCGTTTTTTAGTCGAAAGTTCATAACCTACATAGCCAAAAGAAATTACTGGCGGAAGCATATTCGAGCAGTTATTTCGTATTTCGTTTTTTAGTCGAAAGTTCATAACCTACATAGCCAAAAGAAATTACTCGCGGAAGCATATTCGAGCAGTTATTTCGTATTTCGTTTTTTAGTCGAAAGTTCATAACCTACATAGCCAAAAGAAATTACTCGCGGAAGCATATTGAGCGGTTATTTCGTATTTCGTTCCCTGAGCTCTGTAGCTTTGCCGCGTTTTTTTTAAACGTCCAAATCCTGTTAATTTGATTGGTTGTGCTGCAGCTACGTACACATACATACATAAGGAGAGAGGAAAACCGTAGTGACGGTCTGCGCATATTGATACGGAATGAGTGACATTAATTAATGACGCCGCTTTATAAATAATGTGTTTTAAATTTTAAGACTTTGAGTAAAAAATATCAATTCTTTTCAAGTAAACAGCTTCAAGTCGAGTCAAGTCCCAAGTCAATGGCATGAAAGTCAAAGTCAAGTCCGAGTCTTTGAGCATTTTTTCAAGTCAAGTCTCAAGTCGTGATTTTAACGACTCGAGTCTGACTCGAGTCCAAGTCATGTGACTCGAGTCCCCACCTCTGCTATACTGTATAGTCTGGACTTTAACCATTCAGATGTGGACTTGGTGGTAATCTAGTGCCTAATCCAAAAGTGTTTGAGTTTGAAGGAAACATATTGTACAAGATTTACGTTTTCCACGTTTTTGTACTTCCGTTTCATTTTCTGCTGCTTCTAAAAACAGACCAAGCTCTTAAAACAAGACACCCAGCCAGTTTTTGGCAATAAGTTAATGCTTTTTGGTATCTGGAAAATGAACAGTTTAAAAAACCTCCAACATGTTACGTCACCAATCAGCTGGCATTACCTGTTACCTAGCAACCTCGTTAAAGCCCAGCCCGTCACCTAGCAACTCAAACAGCGCTCCAGCACCTTTGGTCAGCTGGTTTTACCGCTGCATGCGCTGTACAATGACTGCCTGGGAAGACAAATGTTTTGTTGTTGACTTACCATCCAGAAACCACTTGCTTGTTGGTTGTACAGGAGGCTCTACTTCTGCTTTTCAAAGATTTACAGTTGTATAATTGTACATCTGTTTGCAGCCATTTTAACATGTGAGTGTAAATGTTGAGTTGGATGGATGGGGTTATTCAAGCAGTAAAGCAGCTACAGACCATCACACCACCATGTTTGACTGTCAGTATGATGTTCTTTTTCCAAAATGTCTTGTTAGGTTTACTCCAGACTGGATTCTCTTCTTTTGAATAAGTTACACTTTTGCCTTTTGAGTCCATAGAATATTTTCCCAAAAGTCTTGAAATTCATCAAGATATTTCCAGAAAGTCTCACATGGACCTTTGTGTTGTCTTTGGTCAGCAGTGGTTTTTTCCTCAGAACTCTTTTCTTATTGTTGACTCATGAACTCTGACCTTTACCGAGGCCTAAATGTGATCTTGGAGTTATTTTAATTGGCAGATGATTCACCACTGCTCTATGCTTCCTTTGTTCGTGGACAATGACTCTCACTGTGGTTTAATTATTTGAAACAAATGTGCCTAGTCAAAGCAAAGAGTCTTAGACAAGGACCCGAGTTAATCTTGCTGCCATTCACAGTGATTAGAACAGTAGGGAAGAACTGTAGCAAATATTGCAGAGTGAAATTATGCAACTGCAGTAAAAGATGATGGTTTATGCATTAGTTTACTAAGGAGTCTATGTGTCCTAATACTGACTACTTGTTTTCGTGAAGGTCCTCCTGGTCCTCCCTGTCCTGCTTGTGATTCAACTGAAGCAAAAAGTAGGAATTACAGAAATAAAGCAATGGGTAAGAACAGCAGCGATTAAAGAAAACAATGTGGTTCTTCTTCACACAAGAAAAGAAACAGAGAAGAAATGAAACCAACAAACGATTAAAAATGTATTAAGCCACACCTGCTTGGAGAACACCAGAAATAATTGGTTTAAATTTATAAAGATAGTCAAACCATTTTTTTGTAGTTGGCCAAAAAGTTTTAGTTTCTGGCTGCATTAAGAAATCAAATCAAAGTGCTAAACAGAGAATTAAAAACAAATTAACATGTAAAAAACCCCATTAAAATGATCAAACTAAAAGTCTAGATGTTTAATTGGTTTAAATATTTAAATTATTTTCGTCACATATTTTAACTAAATATATCACTGAACATTTTTTTTTGTCTGTAAGCTAAATTTAGATATATTTTATAGTAAGCAATTTCTTTTAATTAGTTCATTTAAATGAATCATACATTTTATTTCCTGGACACCACCAACACATTCTTTGAGCACAAAATACAACATGATTGTTAAGACAGTTTTGACTAAAACGCTTTAATAAAGATGATTTAGATGCAAACTAAAGTATGTTTAATTTATTTCTTTACTCTCAGATCGAGTTACATCACATCTAGGCGATGAAACCAGAGACGTTCTGAATGTTACTGGACCTGTGAAGCTTCAGGACACAAAACACGGTTTGTAAAAACTGACAAAGGAGAAAAAGGCTGTTTGAGAAATTCTGTAATAATGTCTTAAGAATAAAATCTAATATTCTGACGGTTTTTCTAGAATCTGTATCTTTTCAAAAAGAGGTTATTGTTTCACTGAACGATACCAGAACCGAAAATGTCACACAGACACCAATTACACCAGGTAAGAAATCTGTTGTTTTAAACTTTTAATCAAACAAATCCAGCGTTGACCTTTATGTACAGTGTCTCTCAAACTCTACACACACCCGTTAAATTCCAGTTTTTCGTGATGTAAAAAATGAGACCAGAATATGACCTTTCATGAACTTTTATAGTAAAAATGGGGCATGTATCCCATAACCTATTTCCTCAGATTATATTTTAACTTGCTGCTATAAATTAAATATTGGTATAAATCCAGCCAGAAGAAAGACACTAAAACAAGCGTTAAAACTGGTAAAATATCTTGATATATTAGATATCAGTTCAGAATAACTGTCTAAATTACACTGTAAACAAATACATGTTTATGTAGAAATTTAGTTCCTATTATTACATTCCTAGATGACAGAGTATTCAAAAAACCAATTTAAAACAATGGTAGCAGAGTAATTGAAGTTGTCCTTTGTGTAACATAGTTAAAGTGTCGGAGCAACTAAATGATTTATAACAGTTTACTGTTTCACTGTTGAGTTTATAAAACATGACAATTTTCTAAAGAGCAACATGTAAAATGTGAGTTTTAAAGTCAAATTACAGAAATATACAGGTGCATTTAAATATATAAAACATTTGAAATGTCAAATTATTTCAGTAAATTAATTTAACTGAACAAATTCAGTATTCAATAATTAAATAGAATTTGTTTTCCAATACTCTAAAACCTGCTATTGTCCCTATTGCTTGTCTACCATCCTCTTCTACATTTTTTTCTTCTACTCAACTTTCTCTCAGCATGTTTGGATACAGTAATCAGTGAACAGCCAGCTTCTTTAGCTTAAGTGACCCTCTAAATTTCTGGATTAGAATCCCTTTTCATTGTCATTATGTAATCTTTACATTTTCAGTCAAACATTTTGGTTTTCACTAGTTTTCAGACATAGTCATCAAAATTAACACCAATAAAAGTTTAAAATATCTTTAGACTTTGTGTAATGAGTTCAATTATGAAATAAATTTACTTTCGGTGATGTTCTAATTTAGTAAAATGTTCCTGTATATTGGTAGATGTTCTTTGATTAAACCGTATCTCTTTTTTTTTCAGTACAACCAACACGAGATTCAGCTAATGTCACCACAGATGCTTTTATAGTTTCCGGCTCATATGAACGTCCAGATGAAAAGATACAACCTGGTAAACCATTAAGATTAAGATATATTTTTCTCTGTAGCTGAGTCCAGTTTTACAGGAAACATTATGTTGAACTTCTTTCTGTTTAAAATGTCGTTAGAGCCAGAGCCATCTGATGAAGGTGAAATGGTGACTGTAGAGAATTTAGAGAGACCAATAAAATTATTACACGGTATTTAACTTTAAAACCTCCCCTTCTTGCAACTTACATTCATTTTAAGATTAAATGTGTAAAACGTGATTTTCTATGATTTGTAGGTCCAGTTGATACCTTCAATGATAGCAGAGGACGGGTCATCACTGACACAAGCTTCAAAAGTGGTAAAAACATCTTATAAAGTGGTAAAAATATCTGTGCTGATATTTTAAAAACATAAGATATTCACGTGGAAATCTTATTTCGTCATATTTGAGGTTGATATCAGAGTTGATCCTAATGTTTTTATCCCCGTTAATGTTTTAGAAATCATGAGAACTCATTAGATAATTTTGTGTTTCACAATCAATTTTTTTCCTAAATAATTTAGTTTCTATTCTTCTAGTGAAAGAAAATCATGTTTTCAGTTTTTTAATCTTTTTTTTAAGCATTTGAAGTTTGCTGTGTATCTATTAGGGTTAAATTTTGCGTTTCTTTCACAGAAACATCAACACAACATTCAGTTAACAGCACCAAAAGCACCTTAGATATTTCTGAGTTTTACAGTCCTCCAAATAAAAAATTGGAATCGGGTAAAAAAACAACAAACAACACTAATAAATTAAGTTTTGCTTTATACACATCTATCTAAGATATTAAACTTTCATAGTTCACTATTTCTAGATCCATTACCTTTTCAAGATGACAACAATGGGACTCTGAATGATTTGGATGGTGGAAATGCAACATATGTGCCATTAAAACTATTTCCAGGCAAAACAAATGAATGATTTCATTATTAAAAATAAAAAAATATGCCAGTTATTTTGTTAAAATTACCCTAATTAAAGGATATTTTAATATTTAGCATTTATTTTCACTCCACAGGATCGAGTGAAACCAACCGAAGCAGCAAAACCTTCACTTCCGACCCAGTCGCGAATGAAACTAGAGTAAAAAATGGTAAAAAAAGAAAAAGAAAAGAAAACATAGTATACTAAGTATACTAAGCTTAAGATTCAGTGTTTACTCCGATCTATAAACCAATATTTTGAATGCAACTTTCGATTTCTTTAGAATCAACAACTCTTGCTAAAAAAATTCTCATGTTAAGAAAAAGAAATGTTTATCTACATGTTAACCATACTGAGAGTTTTCCTATTGGGAAAAGGTGGTTTGTGAAAACTATTAACAGCAGGAGGCTGAACTGCCAAATATTTTAATGTTTTTAATACGTCTGTACCACAAGTGCCAGTAAATATGCTGGTTGATGTGCATAAATGTAAAATCTCATTAAAACTGTTATTTGTTTTCTGGCATTAGTAGTAATCTCTGAGGCATGCAATCTTAATTTTATTCAGCAAAGACAAAAGCATTTACTTTATTTCTTTTTCTTACAGCTTCACCTTCTGCTGATGACAGTCAGAGAAGAAACTCTTTGAACGGCAGCAGAAACATTGTAGACAAACCAATGAAAAGTGGTGAGAATCTGTCCTCTACTGGCATTAAGATTTATTATTGAGGTTTTTTTCTATTTTTTTTTTTTTTGCACAAATTGTTTGGAAGATACTTTTTTATTCTTTAAAGAGGGTATTCAATCCTTTCTCAAGCTCTTGAATGTTAAATCTAAAACAGCTGTACCATAAATTTACATTATTTTAACAATGTGGATTTACATTTCTTCCCCTTCTCAGAGTCTTCCCAACGTGTCCCAACCTACAAGAAGAGCAATGGAACTGACAATGAAAAAATGACAAAAAAAGGTATAAACAATTTGTTGAAATAATCTTAAAGGGATCGAGGTCCTTTATATATGCATTCTGCAAGAAAAAAAATGGATCTTTCCAAAAAGTCATAAAGTTTTTGCCTTATTTTATTTAGGTTGCAACATTAACGCCATCAAATGTTCAGATAAGTCTATTAACATGCAACTCACCTTCGGAGCCTGGATGTCGGATGCATCCTGGCCTGATGATCGGATCTGGGTGGCAGAACATTTTTCAGGTCATATATTCAGAGTTTATTTCCTTAGATTGAAGTGTAGTTCCCTGCATTAACACAAGAACTTTTACTTCACCAGGTCGTGAATTGAAGCAGTTGAAGAACATTTCGGACACCAAGCAGAAATTTATAGATATTGCGAAGTACTACCAAGGCTGTGGTCATGTTGTTTATAAGAATTCATTTTACTTCCACAATGGAGGAACAAATAATCTTTTGAAGTAAGTGTTTTAATTTTAAATGCGTTTCCCTTTTCTGACTTGAACATCTTAGATTTAATGTGCTTTGCAAAAGTCGTCATTCATCTTGAACTCTCCTGCAACTTGTCTGTTTCAACACACATCTACATGTGTTGAAACACATCAGAAACACACCAGCACTCAAAGCATGATCATCAGTTAAAGTAGCCTAGTCAAAGTCTGACTCTAAATTCAACCAAGAATTTGAGGCAAGACTTGAAAACTGATATTCAGTCAGCTGTAGGTATTTTCCAAAGAATAATTGTCTTAGACACAAACCCCAAAAGACCTGCAGTTAAGTGGAGAAAAATGTGGTTGTTATATAGGGTATATGGGGAAATATATATATTAAACGTGTGCATGCCACACTTTTAAAATGCTCAATTTCACTGTTATGTGCTATTTTGTATTGGTTTATCAAATAAAATACATGAAAATACATTGAAATGTATGGCTGAAACTTGAGAAAAAGTGAAAAGGTTCAAGTAGTATGAATATTTTTTTTGGAAGGCACTGTTATCTCTTTAGGCTTTCTATAATATAACCATTATCAAATATTTTTGTTCGACAGGTTTACCTTGAACACAAAGAATACAAGCTCCCTGGAAATGCCAAACAGCAAATATAAGAGCCTGAGATATCTTTTCCACAACTCAAAGACTTATTTCAAGTTTGCCGTGGATGAAAACGGACTGTGGGTCATCTTTGCCTCGTATACAGACAGTAACACGATGGTGGCAAAACTGGACCCAGACGCTTTCTCTGTGCTGTCCATAATTAACACTGGCTATCCTTCAGCAAAAGCAGGAAATGCCTTCATTGTGTGCGGGGTGGTGTATTTTACCGATAACAGTGACAAGCGTGTGACATATGCCTTTGATTTGATGACACAGAGTTATGTGGATGCAAGTTTTGATTTAAGGGCAGGAGACGGTACCTTAGCTATGCTGTCCTATTATCCCAACAAAAGACTGTTGTACATGTGGGACAACAAAAGCGCGAGAACATGTAAGATTAAATTCAAGAACACCTAAAAAAGTCTTACAAGTTCCCTATTTTTATAAAAGTGCTTTAAAAATAAAATCTTAATTTTTTTTTCTGTTTTGCAACTGTTGAAGTATTGAGCTTTTTGCTGACATTAGCTCACTGATGGCGACATCTCATTCTCCTTGGATTACAAAGCACGACCAGGTACTCACAGAGATGTCACAACAAGGTGTGTTGAAACTGAAAGAGTTCTTAAGCATAAACAAGATCAAATTATAATTTGAGAAGTATTTAAAACAAAAATACATTAAAAGCACAAATCAGAACAAAAATGGAGATTAGATTTATAGAAGAATAGAGAATAAATAGATGTTTGTAACCATCACATTTCTCTCCCAAAAAAAGTTACTCAAGAAAATGTAACTGAGTAAATACAATTTACTGTTTTTCTCTGAATTCAGACCAAAATGTTTAAACTTCAGTTTTCAGCAGCGAGATTCTTTTTGTGCTACTTCTATAAGGACCTGATTTCTGGAGCACATAAATATAAAATAAAATAAAAAATAAAACTGTGTTTCTTTCTGACTTCATAGTTATAAGGTATATTGTTTTAGTGTAACCTTCAGGTTTGTGCTTGTAGTAAAATGTCAAAATGTTCAAGCAGTATGAACACTTGTGCAAGGCTCTGTTGTATATTTAGTAACTGAAACAAGTTTAATTAAAAATAACTCAAGTCATATTAGAAAACCAGAGAAAATTTATACTACTTTTTAAACATGGTTAAAAGTACTTTAAAAAAAGTTTGCACAATAAGTTACATAATTGTTTGGATACTAATTTTTCCACGTTGACTTTAATGCAACATTATTTCACAATCCGCTTGAAATGGCTTCTTTTCCGAGGTGTCCCTGAACGCCTCAGTGACCGTCCTGTACTTTAGTAGATCTCAATGTATGCGGATGGTATGAACTACGTAGACACTGGCGGAACCTCCATGTTGCTGTGTCCCATTCACATGGTTTAAACTGTTCCAGTTAACTATCGTTCCTGTAGGGGAGGCTAGTTGGTTAGCTGGATGTAACCTAGTTTATAACAGCAGGCGTTACATCACTTTAGGTCGTATCCCACCTGGGAAATAACGACCTAAAGGAAGCTAACTCTTCACAATTAATATAATAGCGTGTTAATATGACACACTGACCAAATAAAAAAAAATAGAGCGACAGCCCTTGTGACTTCGCAAATTTGTTGTTTTTTAGAGGAGGCTGTCCAAACGCGACTAGTTTCAACGGGCACTGTAAGTAAAACCAGCACGCTTTTTAGTTGTACACTTTGTAATGTGATATAATTAAGTTACAATAGTTGTTTAGCATAGTGAAAAAGCTTTGCTTCTCCGTTTGTTCATCGGTGGCTGTTTGTCATTTCTCCTGGCCGTGTCAGGCTGGGGCCTAGTTAAAGCAGCTAACAGTGACCCATCACTGTTTATTTGACATGTACTACTGGTCTGAACAGGAGTTTAGATAGTACAGCAGTTTTTGGAACCCATTACGTTTATAAAAGACTCGTTTTAATTTAATGAGCATTAGTAACTTCTTTATTTAGCTGTCAAACGAGCTGCTTCGCTAATGCTAATAGTTAACGTTAGGAATAAATGTTTCAGATCTTAGGTGTTATGTCAAATTTTGTGGCCTGTCCTAGTTTTATCGCTCTACATGTGTTTATATAGCTGTCTTTAGACAAACCGGTTCAATTTTGTTTACTTTGGATATTGGTCATGCGGCATTATTTTTTAATGGTAAACCCCCGAAAATACACTAAAATACGAAGGAGACGCTGTTAATTGAATATAACGTTATTATTAAACTGAAGTAGATACAATTTGTACAGTTGACTATTTTAGTACAATGCATTTCAGTAGCTTTTATTTATTGTCTTTAAATTTCAGTGCATATTAATTCCTATTATACAGTGAAATATATTATGATTCAGAGTTATAACCTACATTTACATTTGGCTCCACACCGCCACAATAAAGTTGGTATCATTGACTAAAACAACTGCCACTGAGTTTTAGGTTTGATCCTCAGTAGTTAAAAATGTAAAATATTTAGAATGGTCAAATTTGAACTGGATTACTCTGAATACCTTTCACATTGTGACAGAAATTATTTTGAACTCATTAAGTATTTATCTATAATATTAAATGCCAAAACAATTACATTTTGATGCTTTTTCCCCCAACTTCCTCACGTTAGATGAGGTCCAGATTAAAAAGTACAATACCTAGTTTGGGGAAACTGGAATAGAATTATTTTACATTCATGCAAGATCTTAAAAATAGTTTTGTGACTTAAATAGATACAATTTGTTGTATCTATTTAAATCTCTAAATATTCCAATTTTAACAGTCTTTTAGCTTCTTCATCACATTAGATGAGCTAGGCCTCAGTTTAAACCCTACAGCAGGTCAAACTTAGGCAGAATTATGGATGCTGTAAAATACAGTTTGTGATTTGTGAAGGTTTTATTTACGCTGAACCACGTTGTAGGTCTTAAGTTGAATTTTTCATGGCTCACAAACCTTGTTTACTTTGTAAGACTAATCGCTAGGTAGTGAAGTTTTTAAAATTGACTCTTTTTAAGGTGGTTTCCAGTTAAAAAAAAAGCCTTAAAACCCATCATATTTTAGATGGATTTTTCACAGACACTCTTTTATATAATCTGTTGATAGTGTAGATTATTTGTATCTGACTTAGAGCTTTGTAGACAATAGTTTTTGAACTAATCCCCATGTTAAGGCCTCCAGCAAAAAGCCCCAAAATGTCTTATTTTCTGTTTGTATTAATTTACATAAATGTTTCAGAAACTGTGTAGAACATGCAATGTCTATCAAGTAATAACTCAAACTAGAGATGATCTATGCCTCAAATCAGATGCTAATGTCTGAATCGTTTTTCCTGTTTTTATTATAAGATGTTACATTTTTAAAGATTTTCCTATCAGTGCATGATTGTTCATATGTAGTGAAATCTGAAGTGAAATTCTGGTGCTGGGATGTGGTAATTTCCAGTCTGGTTTTCAAAATCAGATAGAACATGGATGAACACCAGCCTTTGTTGCTTTCTGTTGGTATATGTTAACCTGTGGTTAAGTACCTTTGTGTTTCTCTGCTCTGTGTAAATTTACTGTTCATTTTCAGAGTTTCAGACAGAAGAAGACATGTCCTGTCCATGCACCTCGGCTGCCAGGTTGTTCCTAAACTCTGCCCACAGAGGTAAGAAAGGGAAAGTCCACATACTGCCAACCAAAGGTTCTTGACACTTTGCTATTTGCTTTAGCTAACCTAGATTACTATTTGTTATGATAGTCGTGTTGCTAATGTCAACAGCAGCTGTAACTGTCTCTTGAATAGTTGGGATGCTAAAGATAGGCCAAGGATGGTACAGCACACGGCCTTTTTGTGTAACTGTGGCACTTATGGAAAAAAAACCTGACCATTTATTTATGAACATTTGTATTGGTTCAGCTAACACATTCCCCACTCAAATTATGTCATAATAAGTTGTAGTTTTTTAAAATTTGAGCTTCTTTTTATATTCATTTTTCTAGCTTTTCATTAAGGTCACATGTGAAAAATTATAAATATGTCACTACAACTGACCGACAGAATATAATTATCAACATATATCTGTTGTTATTTTATTTCCATAAATTGTTTGGACCTTTTAACTCTTATGAAGTATGAGATATTATTATCTCTGATTAAACCAAAATAAGATCGGAGGAACCGTTGAATTCAGTATAACATAACCACAGTACACTAACGATGTCAAAGCTGGTACAAAGCGTCTCCAAGAGACGCCTCAGATTTGGTGC
This sequence comes from Xiphophorus maculatus, assembly GCF_002775205.1. NCBI lineage: Eukaryota > Metazoa > Chordata > Actinopteri > Cyprinodontiformes > Poeciliidae > Xiphophorus > Xiphophorus maculatus. Next base: position 7,025,385 of record NC_036444.1, read on the forward strand.
AAAATGTTCTGTGGCAGATGGCTCATTTTTGTACTGGACAAAAGGAAAATTTATGCAAAAATGAACAAAACTGCAAATGTTCAAAATAGCAAAGGGATAAAATGACCAAAGTCTGTGTTTAGGAGGGTTTTTTGTGTGTGGTCTCTGTTTTCTAATTTTTAAAATATTTAAAATGTAGATTTTATAGTAATCTGAACTATTTGGTCAACAGACAATTGTCCCGTTAGAAATCTGATTGAGTGTTTCTTGTCTTTCAGGGTTGTCATGTTCCCGATTCCAGTTGTTCTCCCTGAGTCGTCGGGGGTCTCGGGAAGCTCATTTTCATCCACGTGTGTGTGTGAGGTCGTTTTCAGAAACGGCCGTCTGTTACGCTGCTAAAGATGGGACAACAAAGGACAGTGGGAGTGACAGTGGAAAGGTAAACTCCCTTCCATTTCTATCTGTTATTCTGTCTAATAATTAATACCATCAAGACAATGGACTAATTTTGAATTCTTTCATTTTATGTGTCTTAATTTTACAGAAAAGTGTCGGTGATGGGAAGAGGATGTCTGGTTCTGGAGGGTCAGGAAAAGGTGGAAGCCAGCTACGCTGCCCCAAATGTGGAGACCCCTGCACACATGTAGAGACCTTTGTATGTAAGTCGACCCGGTCCTCTTCACCAACCATCCAGGACAAACAGAGAGTGTACACAAAATGTCTAAAACTACGTGAAAGTCAAGATTATTATTTGTTCAATACATTTCTTGAGCCAGTACAAGCAATAACATGATTGAGCATTGATTTATGTTTTCAAAACATTGCTCATTTTCAGCAATGTTTTGATGAAAACGAGACTACAGAGAAAAATGAAAAGATTCTAAAATATGCCCCAAAATATGTTGAAATATTGTTGTAAGTTTTTCATGTTATCAACGTAAATAAATGTGGGACAAAATAAATATTTTGGGTTTTAATTTGTCCAAACTCTCTCTGTATTGCGTAACTCTGTACTTTTGTTTTGAAGCGTTCACACCAGCTCTCACACTGTCCTGTAGTCTAAACCGTGGGCTGGATTAGATAAACAGAAGTGCAAACACAGCGTTTAAATGAGCACCACAAACAACCAGGAACTGTGTGGATTTTACTGTTGTCTGATGGTTATTTTCTGCTTTTTTTGTAAGTGAGCTGATTATCTCCTGCTAGTTAAAACTTCTGAGACATCCTGACATTTTTTATTGAGATTCTGCATGTTACACACTTGGACTTCAGTTTTAATAAATGACTGGCTAAACTCTGAGGCTGCACATCCATATTTCACTCAACTCTTTCTGTTTTGGTTAACACCACTTTCCTTTGAGTCAAAACATTACTTTTAATGTTTATTTTGGTAACAAAATGTGGATTTGAAGTTGTGGAGGATTTGGGATACACGTATACAGCTCTGGAAAAAATGAAGAGCCCACTGCACTGACTAACACTGAAAACCTGGTTATTCCACCAAATATTGATTTCTGAAGTCTTTCTTAGTTAAAACATTAGCACTGTTGTTCCTCAATTAATATGAACTTGTTTTCTTTGCATTAGTTGAGGTCTGAAAGCACTGCATCTTTTTGGTTATTTTGACCACAAATAAATACTAAATTTTTGCTTAAAATTTCAGAGACAGGTTGTCAGTAGTTCATAGAATAAAAGAACAATGTTCATTTTACTCAAACATTTACCTATAAAGAGTAAAATCAGAGAAACTGATCATTTAAAGTGGTCTATTTTTTTCCGGAGCTGTATATGTAATTGCATATTATTCAATTAAAACTTTGTAGAACAAGTTTATGAATTGACATGGATTTTATTTTCTTTAAAAATGCTTGTATTTTTTTCTTTTGTAGCATCAACACGGTTTGTGAAATGCGAGAAGTGTCATCACTTTTTTGTGGTCTTGTCTGAAACGGACTCTAAAAAAGGGCTAAACAAAGAGGCCGAATCAGAAGCCGAGTTAGTGAGACGGGCTTTCGCGCAGAAACCGCCTCCGCCTCCCAAGAAGGTAAAAGATGCGTCAAAATAATTTCAAATGTTTTGACATTTTGGGCAGTGTTATCTTATTTGTTTAATTTCTTGTATTTTTAGATTTATGCCTACCTGGATAAGTATGTTGTTGGCCAGTCGTATGCGAAGAAGGTCTTGGCAGTGGCCGTGTATAATCACTACAAGCGCATCTACAACAACATCCCTGCAGGCAGCCGACAGCAGGTGGAGGTGGAGAAGCAGCCATCTTTAACGCCACGAGGTCAGCACACTATACACTACTGGCTAAACCAATAGATATTCCTCAGTGTGTTTCTGGTGTACTCTGTAGTGAGAATGCAAACTTTGCAGTCTTTGCCAACATCATAGGGTGACAAGAGTAAGTGAAGTGATAGTTTCCTGTGTTAGAATAATTATATTTAGCTCCAAACTCACCACATTCTGTCTAATATCACTACCTGTACTTTATAAACGATATTAACATTTTCTTTTTATTATCTCCATATCACAAAGATAGTTTTAGGGATTCTGAAATAGTTGCTGATTACAGTAGTGATGTCTGACAAAATGCACTGTTCATGATTAGATTTCTATTTTGAGACTGAATTAATACAGAAATATGGCTCTAAAATAACTAAATTATTCCAGTGTGAGTAAATAATGTAGAGAGGTGGGCTGACATAACTAGCCAGTAGAGCAATGACTTAATTTGAACAAAAATACCTTTAAAAAAATCCTTACCACATTGTCTTATTGTTTATTTCTAAAGACTCATAAAGTTGAAAAGCATCAGAGATGATGTCAGACCTGTTAAATTTTGATATTTTAATCACTATTTGGCCAGATAACTGTATTTCTATATAGATTTATCAGTATTAGTGGTGTAACAATGCCCAAAACCGTGAAGACAGAATATTGAGTTTACGAGAACAAGACGGGATGAAGTATTAATTTCAAGAAATGCTCATAGATCAAATTTATGCTGCAATGGGGGCGTGCCGTGGTTGCGTAGTGGTTAGCGCGACCCGTATTTGGAGGCCTTGAGTCCTCGACGCGGCCGTCGCGGGTTCGACTTCCAGACCCGACGACATTTGCCGCATGTCTTCCCCCCTCTCTTTCCCCGTTTCCTGTCAGCCTACTATCATATAAGGGACACTGGAGCCCACAAAAGACCCCCTGCAGGGGTAAAAAAAAATAATTTATGCTGCAATAAAGACCTTTATTCTACATTTTATCATTTTTTGCCGCAAATTCAATAAGCTGCCTTGCTTTATCTAATTTCTTTTTATCTCTTTGGGGTTTAGTACAGTTCTTCAGCTGTGCATGGTCTGCAGTGCAACTGTGATTGTGATGTTTTTGTTACTCTCCTAATAGGCATTGAGTATTAAGCAGATTCAAAAAAGATTTATTGAAAAATAAACTTCCCATTTTAGATTATTTATTAATTTAGGAAATAACTTTGCCTGCAATAAACCGCTTTCTCTGAAAACTGTAATTTTTCAAATAAAAAAAGCTGTGAAATGATAAATTGTATGGTAAATCTAGTTATTGTAGCAACTTTACATTTGAAACTGTTTAACAGGGCATTTCTATACAATCTTTTCAAAAACAGTGACTTCATGCAGGATTTTTCTTTATCTTCACTATTTACAAACTCAGACTTTGAACACATCAAGAGTCTCCTCTGTGTCACACAAATAACCGATGGCCTGAATAATGAGGTCACTATGAATCTGTATTATTTGGCATTTGTTCAATAATCTGTATTGATAATGTTGTAGTGGTAATGCTAAGTGGTATTCTTGATTTAAGTACTTTGATCCTCTCCTTGTAGAGCTAGAGATGAGAAGACGAGAGGATGAATACAGATTCACAAGTAAGTCTCTGACCTCCTCACCGTTATCTGACGGACTTTCTTACCGATATCAGACGTAACTTAAAGTCACAACACTTTATCTGCAGGTTTCTGGGTTTTATGCTTATGTCTGTTGTGCAAATGCCAAAATGTACAGACAACAGCGAGTTTTCTTTTTCACAGAAGTACTTACAATAATTATGTTTGGGTTAATCTATTAACCTAATCTATTGAAAAATAATTAGTAATGCTGGTGCGTTTCAATAAAATGGTTTAATCGAAGTTAATTTATTTCAGTAATTTATGCAAAAAAGGGGAAATAATATATATATTCATTACCAGAATGATATAATTTAAGAATTTATTTTGAATAATTTGTCATGGCTTACCAATCAATTCTGCTTCTTGTGCATTTGAACTGTTTGTCATTTGCACCACACACGAGGAGGAAAAGGTGTTCAGGGAGTGCTGTATCCAGGCATTTACATGGAAAGTTGAGTGGAAGGAAAAATAGGGCAGAAAAAATTTAATCAACTAAGAAGCAAACCAAAGCCTTAAGAAGATTTTGAAGCAAATCCTTAATCAATAGTTTGGGGAAGAGTTCAGCTGGAGCCAGAAGTTCAGCACACATGTATCCAGAGTATGAGCTACAGTCGTCACTCTCCTCTGTTAAGCCACTTCTGAACCAGAAACAACATCAGAAGTGTTTTCTTGGGCTAAGAAGAAAAAAAAAATGTTCTCCCTTTTTTTAAAATAAACTCACTAAATAATCTGGTACTGATCTCGTCTGCTGTCCCTTTTCCAGGACATCATAGCTACATGATTTTTTCACTCTTAAGGTCTTTTTGTAGCAAAAGAAATCGAGTTGATCCTGGCATAAGGGAACCAGCTTTCTTTGCTTGTCAGTATTTTATGGATGTTGGATAAATACAAATTATTATTTATTCAATGGATCCATAATCTATTTTTTCCTGCTGTTTGATATGAATATTCCTTGTAATTCAGAATGATACTCAGCATTATTACAGATCGATGATCCCTTTTGTGAACTTCAAAAATTTTTACTCCAATGATGATGACCCAAAGCTAGCAAAGATTGGAAACAATTATTCAAAAAATATTTTGAATTAGTCATAACGAGGTCGTAACTCGCCTTACTTAACAATGCAGATTTCTTTAAAAGCATTTTTTGCTCGATACAATCTAGAATGTAAATTTTTTTACATCAGATTAAATACATCTTAGTGAGAGTGAAATAATTACAGAGAAACATTTTAACTCTCTTTCAGTGCCCTCACTTAACCCAAGAAAACGACCTACGATGCTTTGGTTAGTGGGTCAGTGCCACAGACGTGTAACCTACATTCAGTCTTGCTATTTTCAGTCAAGCTGTGCGTAGAAACTCCTCTGGAACCGACCCAGCTCGTGTATTTTTATCTCACACATGCTTAAATTGCTCCTTCAATCAAGCTGTATCACACACCATTGTCTAATTACTAATTGCACAGCAATTAGTAATTGACTTTTTGCACCACAACCGTCGTGCTAACCCAGGTGACCGGTTTGTTTTTGCAGAACTGCTGCAGATCGCAGGGATCAGTCCCCACGGTAACGCTCTGGGCGCCACCATGCAGCAGCAGGCGAGCCAGCAGCCGCCTCAGGAGAAGAGGGGCGGCGAAGTCCTGGACTCGACTCACGCTGAGATTAAACTGGAGAAAAGCAACATTATACTCCTCGGTCCTACCGGTTCAGGTTGGTGATTTGGCAAATAATTCCCAGCATGCAACACACTTGCATGACAGATGTGCCTTGTAAAATGCAAGTAAGTTTTTGGTTCAAGTTATTAAAAAAAATTTTTTTTTGCTTTCTAAGGAAAAACATTGCTGGCGCAGACGCTGGCCCGCTGTCTTGATGTTCCGTTTGCGATTTGCGACTGCACCACCCTCACTCAAGCTGGATATGTGGGCGAGGACATCGAGTCGGTCATTGCCAAACTTCTGCAGGATGCCAACTACTCAGTGGAGAAAGCACAACAAGGTGGGCACTGGGGTATATTTAACAGCACATTCATTTCCAGATATAACGTGTGTTAAGTAAGACGGGTGAGTGGAAATGTTTCTAATTATAGCAGACCTGATATGATAGTATAGTTGGAATACTTAGTGATTTGTAGTTATTTCCATGAGAGCGTTGCTAAATACCAGAAATTACTTTTATTGCTTTCCATGTCTTTTTTTTTCATTTTTAAAAACACAAACTTACTAACTTTAAATAATTTTTTTGTGTTTGTTACACGATTTGCTTTATATCTATAATATGACAATAATCTGATTTGCCACATCACACCTAGTTTTAACATTTTACCTCTTTGTGGTTTTTTTTGTTTTGAATTTTTTTTGTAAATGATTTATTCATCAATTAGTGTACATACAATGAACATTACATACTAAAAGAAAGCAAAAAGCAGTATTGATGTACAAAATAACCAGATAATAGAACGAATAACAACAACAAAAAAAGAAATAACCAAACAAGGAAGTAAACATTAAAATGGAAAAAACACAACAAAAACAATGAAATTGTTTAACATATGTGTATTAGGATATGCTTTTTTCTTTGTTTTGTTTTCTGATTTGTTGACAAATTGCATATTCATTCACAAATAAAAATGGGACATTTCAGTAAGTAAAGTAAGACGGTTTGGTAACCTTTAAAAAATGTTTTTCTTTGTTGCATTTGAACCAAAGCATACATTTTATTAAGCCTTCGGTATGTTATGTCAACTGTAAAAAATAATAAATAGACCTAATATGCTTTAATGGCAGGAACTATTACATAATAATAAGAGGTTAATCCAGTCCTGTCCTCCTTTGTGACGTGCAGGTATTGTGTTCCTGGATGAAGTTGATAAGATTGGCAGCGTTCCTGGGATCCATCAGCTGAGAGATGTGGGAGGAGAGGGAGTTCAGCAGGTCAGTGTTTTAATGCATAAACCTAAAACAGCCTGCAGCTGTTAGGCTTATTATTTTTGGTATTTTATGAATTTTAAAAATGTAATTCTGCTAGTTGTATGCTTTATAATCAGATTTTTATCTTTGTCATACTGACAATTTTTACATAATTTTCCTGTCGAAACTGGAGCACTAAGGAGAATATATGATCTGTAATTGTCCGATAATGGAAGAAATTAAAGCGAAGGAAAAAGGAGTTTCCCTTAAAGAACTAACTCTTAGTTACCAGGCAGAAATTGGCATTTTTCACTCAAAGAGCTCTTTGTTGTTTCTTGTAAGAATGAGAACGGCAAGCAGGCAAACTTTATATTAGCGTTGATTTTGTAACCCTCACTTTTCTCCACATAATCAGTTTATGTTTTACTCAAATGGGTCTAACTGCACTACTGTAAAGTCATTCTTATGGCACTACCTGCTAGTAATGATCCACTTTATATAATGATAAATCAGCCCAGATTTTCTTAATTTTGGGAGATCGGTGATCCACCCATATTTACATGTGAAGCCAATTTTATCTAATTCAGTCAAGGTCAAAAATCAACCACTTTATTGTATATGAAGAGCATATGCCTGTGCTCTTTATATACAAAGAGCACAGGCATATGCTGTTTGTATATTTTCCTCTATTGTACATAATTATTTTTATTTTATTTTATTATTTTACGTTTGAATAAAATAACATATTATTTTATGTTTGAATAAATATCGAACATAAAATAAACATCTGCTGTGAGAGACTCTTCCTCCTCCTGGTCAGGTCTGCACGTTTGCACTTAACAATAGTAACCCCACCATTAACCAACTCAGTGACTTTCTTGCTATTTTTTTCAGACAAAAAAATCAATATTGGCCAAAATCGGAGTTCGGGCTTTTTAAAGATTGGTGATTGGTCAGAAATCCCCTAATTTGAGATGTTTCTGTTAAAAATATCTTTTGTCAAGAATACATTTCTTCTTGAAAAAGTACCGGTGTTCCAGAAAACGTATTTAACTATGGGACGTTACCCAAGGATTCTTATAAATCACTAAAACCAAAAGAAAGAATGAATATTATTTATGTTTCGTACAATAACGTTTTTTCTTTTTGCTTTATTAGATGACTGCATGTCGCCTTCATTCTTCTTTTCCCTCCTCTTCTATGTCTAGGGTTTGCTGAAACTCCTGGAGGGTACAATCGTCAACGTTCCAGAGAAAAACTCCAGAAAGCTGAGAGGTGAAACGGTGCAGGTCGACACAACCAACATCCTTTTTGTTGCTTCGGGAGCCTTCAACGGCCTCGACAGGATAATAAGCCGAAGAAAGAACGAAAAGGTAAATTTAACCCCCTAAAACTCAGACAAGACTTTGTTTAATCTCTGATCAACACTCGTGTGTCTCTGCTGTTTAGTATTTGGGATTTGGAACGCCCTCTAACTTGGGGAAAGGTCGCCGGGCGGCCGCTGCAGCAGACCTGGCCAACAGCAGCGGCGAGACGGACGCGGTCGCGGAGATCGAGGAGAAGGACCGGCTGCTGAAGCACGTCGAGGCGAGGGACCTGATCGAGTTCGGCATGATTCCGGAGTTTGTCGGCCGTCTTCCTGTCGTCGTTCCTCTGCACAGCCTGGATGAAGACACTCTGGTCCGAATCTTGACTGAACCACGAAACGCTGTGGTTCCACAGTACCAGGCTCTGTTCAGCATGGACAAAGTAAGGGCTCTGTGATTACTTAAGCAGTCACTTTAAGAAAGTAGCAGCCTAATCAATGTGTCTGTTTTGTTATGTTTTTTAGTGTGAACTTAACGTGACCCCGGATGCCTTGAGAGCCATCGCCAGATTGGCTTTGGAGAGGAAAACTGGAGCTCGTGGCCTCAGATCCATTATGGTTTGTTGTTTTCAAACTAAATGATACACATTATCCTTTAATGATTTCAGTCATCTGTGTCATTAACATATTATTATCATGCAGGAGAAACTTCTTCTTGAGCCCATGTTTGAGGTGCCTCACTCAGATATCGGTGCTGTTGAACTGGACAAAGATGTCGTTCAGGGAAAAACGCAGCCTAGATACATCCGGTCAGTATTCCCATGCTCACAGAATGACAAACATGCTAGACAATGCCTCGCAAGTAATCCATAACTCTTAAACATTTTTTGGTTGCAAAAGAATAATTAAATAAAACTAATTTTTTATTTGCTTTCGCAAAGTGGAAACATAGTTTTGAAATGGAAGGAAATGTTGGATTGAGCAGCTTTGGATATTGTTTTATAACTTAACGCTGAATCTCATTGTGTTTCCTGGTCTTCATTATTCTGTCTGTTCACTAATGTACACTAACTGACCTCTGACCTTCACAGGTCTTTTCTACTACTAATGAATTACTGCAAGACTCCCATCTTCTAACTACGACTTCTAAAGGCGTCAAATATTTATTTTTAACCTTTTTTCTTTGATTTCATAACTGTGTTTTACACATAGTTACATTAAATACATTAAAACTGAAGAAGTAAAAAGTTTTCTTGCAAGGCGCTTTGCTATAGATCAGATTTATTAAGTGTTACAGGTCCCAGTTGGCATCGTGACTGCAGTAATAAAAATATTTGAAAAAATAAATCAGATCATAATTGTGATGTTTCTGGGGAGATGGTGTGTTTTAATAAGTTTATACTGTTTCTATAACATTCAGTAATCATTGAAAATACACATAAAATTAAGTGGGATTAATATTGTAACTTTTAAACTGATACTATTTTGTCGCAAAAAGTAATAAATAAATTAATCCCATGATAAATTGAAACAAGTTTGATGATTTCTAATTGGAAATTTCTCTTTCTGGTAACAATTGAATGTCAGAAGTCTTCAGTCTGGTTCATTAGTCTCAGCTTTATCCCCCTTTTGAATTTTGTTTACAAAAACTTTAGTGTCCATTTCATCTGTTGTTTTCTTTCTTTATTTTGGATATTTAAAATGTCTTTTAGTTCCAATTTGAAATGAGTTTATACTACTTGAAAATGATCTTAAAACAACAATATTATCATTTAACTTAATGCCGAAATGACTTTTGGGAGAGTTTATTGCTCAGAGAAATGAATTATGGTGACAGAGTATTCTGTTTGGATTTCAGAACCCCCGCCAAGGATTCGGCAGAGGAGGAGTACGACTCCGGCATCGAGGAGGAGAACTGGCCCCGGCAGGCTGACGCTGCTAACAACTGAACCATGTCTCTCATTTCACCTGAAATCATTAGGTTACCATGAACCTCCTGGATACCTCGTTTGGTACCAGCTGTTTTTATTACTGCACCCGACAAATAAAAAGCGTGGATACTGAGGATGTTTTCATGATGAACAAGTTAAGGGCGCGTAACAACCTTTGATCTCTTTGCATCAGATAATAAATCTCTAGCGGTGCACTCAGTGTGGACCTTTTATGACACATTTCAATCTCTGGGGATTGTTAACATTTTATCTATATAAAGATAATACAATTTTATTCATAAAAATATTTGTAGGTAGTTTGTATTCTCTTTTTGTGCTGATTGGCTGTAGCAGGAAGGGAAGCAAAGGGAATTTATGGGATCACATTGTAACTTGAATGAGGGTAGACATGATAGAGAAATGCCTTAAATCACGAGAGGCATGATATTTCACAAACACATCAATATGTTGATGTTTCTTCCTTTGCCACCATTGTGATAATGGTACTCAAAGTGGAAAGAGTTTTAAATGTTAAGCTATGCTGCACGCGTATTGTTTGAAAGCGGTTTGTAAGACATTACCTAGAGTTAGGAGACCATATTGAGGTAGAAACACACCAGCACATTAAAGACCCTCCCATCCTGCAGCCGTCTGCTCACCTGGATTCACAGAGCAGACTAAAATTTGCCCCTTTCTAAAGTGATAAAACATCCCATTCTGCTTTCTGGTCTGTGTCGAGGAACATTAAAGTAAATCACACCAACGCAGGTCTTGGTTTTAATTTTCTAATCATTCAGAGATCTTAACAAGGTTCCTTCTGCAGAGCTGCAGATACTTTCCTTTCTTTATGTGTGCACCTACATCAGAATCACTTCCTGGTGCTAGATGGTACCTCGGTGCACTTGTTCTGTCAAGATGCCACCTTGAAGGTCTCTGATGTCACCATGCTGCTGTGCTCTTAACCTTTAAAATTAAACTAGATCTGTTCCCTTTTTGATTCAAGTTTTTTCTTTCTTTCTGTGAAGCTCTAAGCTGGTTAATTTCAGAGGTCTGTTACAAAAATCCAAGGAAAACTTCCCTCCCTAAAAGCTTGTGAATCCTAAATTTATTGTGATTGTGTAAAATATATAAATAAAATCTATCTCTGAGTACAAAGTTTTATTTATTTTTTACCTCCGAGATGGAAACGAATACGAGTCGAGGTGAACATCTCCACATGAATATGATCTTGCGCTGCGGCTGTCAGCTTTATGTAACCGGCTAATCTCTGGAAAGTTTCATGCTGCGCCTTTGTTTCCTGACATCAGCGTTTCTGTAATCCTGCCCCGTTTAAATCCACTTGAAAATGACATGGAAAGTCACAATACAATTTTAAATATATGCAAAATTGCTTAAAACAATTAAATAAATAGATTTTTTTTACATTACAATTAAAGTTGAAAATAGATTACAAAAAGATTTAGCTTTAATTATCATGATTTTACGTATGTGCATTATTAAAAGTGGTTATTTATGGTAGGTCCTTGCATGACGGATTACACCAAGCATCTGAGATGGTAAACAAACTGATGATGTCAGAGGCTTAGTGATGAAGAGGTTTATCACTGCAGACACCTGTGTGTGATTCAGACTGCTCCAGACCTGCAAGACAGCATCTGGCAAAGGTAAGAAATTATTTTAAGCCAAAAAAAGGGCCTGTAACCAGAAATATTCAAACTCTTTGTGACTCTCCTCACGCAGGTGATTTGTTGGTGTGTTTTGGTGATGATGAATATTCTGGAGGACGTTCCTTTTCAGACCCCTTTGGGACCGTTAGGTGTTGAGATACAGATGTCGACTTTACCTGATATTTCTGTACCACAATGCCATCAGATCATGCAGGAAACTGAGGTTGATTTCTTCTTTTTTCCCTCCCAATAAGTTTAATGCTGGCTAAGTTTCATTTATATTTTTGATTAATATTACTGTGGAAAAGGCAACATTCCTCACCAAAAACTTCTACATGTGTTTGCAGTAAAATACAGTTTTGCAAAATACTGACTGAAGGGTCTGAACGGAAATCCACACAAATTTTAAAAATTATGCATAATTTTCCTTCTACTTCACCTTTATACACTGTGTTGTGTTGGTCTATCACAAGAAACTGAGGTGTGTAAAGTACGCAAAATGTTACTACAGTAAAGGGTAGCACTACTTCAAAACATTTCTAATTAAGTAAAAGCAACAAGTAGTTAAAATCACAGGTATGAGTAAAAAAGAATTTCAGTACACATTAATCATTTAATATTTAAAAATTACCTAGTAGTTATGTCAAAATGTTGGTATTTTAAAGACCAAAGTTTAAATAAATCATAATTTCAGAATAAGAAGCGCTGGCAAAAGAAAAACTTTTCCAAATCAGTTTCTTTCAATATAAACTTATTAAACTTTAACAAAAACTGCAGGTCTGAATTTTTTATTAAAAATAAACTTCCGCTTCTTTCAGTTGGATACTCACGGTGGACTTAGTTACCCACAGTGGACTGAGTATCCAGAAATATTACTCAAGAAAGAGTCGCGATACTTTATAGTGAATAGTAAAAAGTACATTTTTTCCAAAAAGTTCCTGAAGCGTGTAAATGTAACTACCTACTACCCATCTCTGACTAGGTATAACTTGATAAAATGTAAAAATGTTATACTTTTGGAAGGTGTTGTTAAATTAAAGGTGTGTTTTCTTCCTGCAGTATCGATTCAATCTGGAGAGATGGATTTTAACTGGGCAGCAGCCGGTGAGTCAGGTTCCCTCTTGCCCCCCCTACTGGCTGATGTTCAGTACCCCTCAAGAAACCCACAAGCTCACTCCTAGGGGCCAGGATCTGTGGGCCCTCCGGCCCCGCAGCCACAGCCTGAGCTCCGCGGAGGACTGCTGGTTGCACCACCGCGCCGTCAAGTTCCTCCCAGCTGACTCCGATGAAGAAGATGGCTCATATAAGGACATCGCCGGGGTCCCCAGAGAGCGGCCCCGCAGTGCCAGGGACCCGGTCTCCAGGGTCAAAGACATGCACCTCGCTCATTCCTCACACCGAGGTAAGCCGGGGTTATCTCCGGTCCTCAAAGGCCACAGAGCCGCGTCTTCTCTCCCGGACTGCAGACCACCTTTACGCGCGCTGGAGCAGCTCAGATCACAGCAGGCAAGCTCGCTGTCTCAGGGGCAGAAGAACGGCAAGAAGAGGCAACGCTCTCTGGGCAGACGGTTCTCCCAAAACACTCCGCCCGCCCAGCATTCTCCATCCAGGCCACTGCAACAACGACCCTCCTCGGCTGGATCTGTCAGAAACCGCAGGAGAAAGGTAGTTTTCCTTCAGGGAAGGAGTATGAATCATATTAAAGGTGCGGTATGTAACTTTTATTTTTTTTTTTTACATATTTGTAAAAGCTGTCTCTCTCAATTAACCTCTTATTGACCCTTTGCACGTGACGTCACTCTCTTCCAAACTCCGCCATGACGGGCGTCAAAAGAAGCCTGTCAAAAAACGGACATGTGCAGCAGCTAGCCTAATATCGCTTTTATTAAGTTGATTTCGCAGCAACAAAAATGGTCACAGGGTGCTGCGCGGTCGGCTGCAGAGAAAGACGAGGGTGAAAACCAAACTTGTAATTTTGTTGTATAACATTTAATAAGGAAAGTTACGGCAGCGATGGATCACGGGTTTGCAGCGAACACTTTTCACACGATAAGACCATTAACGTTCTTAAATGTAATAAATATGATTAGAAAGATATCAAACATTGCACTATGGAGAAGGTACCGTCTAACCATTGGTAACCATGGAAACAGTGCCCCACCGTCTTGTAGCGTAGCACGTATGGGAAAAAAAACTGGTTAGCATCTCGTCTTTTGTACGTCCTTATTGCTGCTCCGGTGTAAGAATAAACGACGTTTATGGCAGTGATATAAATCATGTGGTGTGAATTCAGGAAAAGTCTGTAATTTGATCAACACGTGAGGAGGCAGGAGCTAAGGGCCGGTTTCTAAGCTAGCTGTTTCTAACTTTTGCAAATCCCGCCGTCTATGAGCCCCAACCAGGTGTGTTACGTTCAGACAAATTAGCTCGACTCGAACAAGTACACGCTATGAGTAAACTGCCAAAAACAATTTGGGGGGGTGGAACAATTTCAGCTGCTCTGTTCAATACTCCCTCACTTCCGGCGTCCATCATGGCGCCTCGAATGATATAGTGACGTAGTTGCAAAGGGTCAATACTCCCTGCTGGATGTGTGTTAATGGCGGAGAAACAACTTACCGTTACAGGAAAACCGTTTATCCGCCATGCTAACTAGCGTTGGCATTCACAACACGGTCTGTCTTGTGAACTGAGAGGGGGTATGAGCAGCACCACACAGCGGGGTGACTGACAGCGCTAAGGCCCGCCTCCTGGCTCTGATTGGTTGTTTCTAGTTTGCACTGGGAAAAGGCAGCTTGACATTTTCACAGATCTTTTGTCTCATACCATATTGTCACGACATAGAGTTTCAACAAATATATATAAAAAATAATAAAAGTTACATACTGAAGCTTTAACACATTTCCTACTTTACTGAGATTACTCCTGGTTTCTCCCTCCTCTGCCAGGTCCTGACAACTCCTGGCTCTCGTGGTGTTTTCTTTGACTCAGCAGCAGAGCTTCTGACAGCTCTCAGCCAGGAGGAGAGGGAGTTACTCGAAACCATCACAGAGAAAGGATACCCGTTACGCACTGCCATCCTGGCTCTGCAGAAAACTGGCTATCAGAGTCCAGAGAAGGTTGGTATCTGTAGAGATTCTCATTGACTTCTAATAATCCCCAAACCAATTAGCATTACTAATAGCCTAGCTTTCTGATGTAAACTGTCTCAGCAATAAGTTAATAAAACTTATTCACGTTTGTAAGAGGTTTGACAAAAAAATTACTTGATTGTGCTATAAAATGACAAAATGTGCCTGCAAAATACACAATACTGCCTCTTAAAAATACCTTTCTAAATGGTGCACATATTTGTGAATTAATTTGTTAATGAAATCCAAGCATATCTTCCTGGTTTTCTTCTCAGGTCCTAAAATACCTGGTTGCATGTGATCGTCTTTGCCAGCTGGGCTACGATGAGGCACAAGTGGAGGAAGCTTTGGAGATGTTTCAGAATTGTGAGAGCAAGGTGAAACAATCCTATGTTTACATTTAGGCTGAGAAAAAAAGATTAATCAAATTCCAGTTTGCGTGTCAGGAAAAAGTGTGGTAGTAAAAGAGTGTGCAAGCAGCAGAGGCGTCCTCTGGTGGTGAGGATTGGGAAGTTCTCAAGACTTTAGAGATTTACAACTTTTGGACTGATTCTGATGCTGGTGTTTGTCCAGGTGATGAGCACTGAACATTAGGGCACTTCATGCTTTCTTCTGTACAGAAAAAGATAAGGGCCTCTGAAAAAAAAGAGGTATTCTGACTCTTTTTCTCATACTCCAAAGAAAACGTCTAAATTCTTAGATTTTTTAAATATGGATACTTAAGTTAAGCTTTATGGAGATGATTACGTTTTCCACCTGATTTAAGTACCATAGTATCACTCTGCTTTATGGTGCATTAAGATGAAGATGAGAGACAGCAGACCAGTGGGTTCTCTACCCACTGAATGAAGAACAAACATGTTTTAACCAAACATTCATCAGATAAAGACACACTCAAGTTTCATAAGTTTTATATTGATAGATTGGAAACAATTCTTTTACATGGCTACTTATATGAATTTATTGTAAATTCCCACTTAACTTTATATTTTGGTCCATCTGATATAATTTTTAAATATTAAATGATTGATCATTTGATCAGTTACTCATACTTGAATAGACTTTTTACCAAATACTTTTTTACTCTTGAGTAATTTCTTGGAAGGCTACTTTTTACTTTTGAGTAAAAATATGAAGTAGCACTACCCTCCTCTGACGATAAGCTAAAGGCTGATAAAACAACAGGGGCTTCCTCAACACAGTAAAGCAGGTGTTAAAACTCCGGCCCACAATAAGATTTTTATGGTGGGCACCCAACAGCAATTTCAAGAAATAAAAGCAATTTCTTTTGTTGCTATACTGCCAAATTATATTTTGAATTTGTTTGATATTTAACTTCAAATACTTGTCAAATGGAAACAGATATTTATATTTTAAGCAGTTTAACACATTCTGCCACAAGCAGCTTTTTAAGGACATTTATGATCTCAATATGGCCCAAAACAAAATTTCCTCCATGCCACTGTGCACTGATGCAGTATCTCAGGCTAACATAGTTCTGACCAATCACTGAGTACAGTACATTATATAGACTAGTCTGTTAGTGTTTACTGGAATAATAAACCTTTAATGCCATTTTGTAGCATAACTGATTGTTATATTTCTGTTTCAGGCTGCGGAGTTCCTCCACTTGCTGACTCAGTTTGATGAGATGGGCTTCCAGCAGAGCGCAATCAAAGAAGTGCTGCTTGTTCATGAAAACCACCGTGAGCGGGCTCTGGAGGAGCTGATGACACGCATGGCTTAGGTAGTCCAGTCTGAAGACACAGCATCTGGCTTCAAACATTTAACTCAAGCTGCAGCAGCAAGCTTGAAAACCTTTGATACTTGTCAATAATTAGTCTTAGTTAAAATGTTGTAAAAAATTTTATTGACAGATTTTTAAAAAGTGGAAAAAAAAGCATTAAAACGTCACAGCATCTTATGACAGGAGAAGTATTTACAGAAGTGAAAATGGCTTTGAACGGTTACTGATGGCTGACCGTGGAGTTCAGCAGGCCCGTCTCCACGGACGATGTAGCAGCCTTCGAGAGGTCCCTCTGCAACAACAAGTAACTTAATCTAGTAATGCTGTTATATGCAATACCTGTGAGGTTCCAATTCATGAAATTACTTTAAGACGATTCACAATTCTCTTCCTAACATACTGAAATTACTGGTTTCCTTTTGTTTGCAATAGCATGCTATTTTTTCAATTTATGGGTATGAAATGCAGCCATCTGGTTTGACAGAGTAAAATAATTTTCTATGCTTAATTTGATTTATTGTAAGAAAAATGCATTCTTGACTTGAATTAAAACATTTTTCCCAACAGAGAGTGGCTTGTAGTTATTTTTGAGTCAGTCCCATTTCTTAAGACTGATCAACCAAAATAAATTAAAATGGGATTAGTAATTTTCAGGAAATTAGAGATTTATTTTGTACCTGTGCACTTCAAGGGATAGATTCAAATGAGTTGGTTCAAAAAAAAAAAAAAAACGCAGAAGCTGTTCCAAACCAGTTCTTTTTGCCTTTTCTCCTATGCAAGAAAATGTCTGAAGCTACAAAACCATATTGACCATTTAATTTTTTTTAAAGATTGTCCAGTTTTGCATTGTAGAGTTAAGTCCTTAGGCCTAATAAATGTACAAAAAGTATGTTTTTTTATAGTCTGTTCTGAGATTTATACAGATATTAATTTAACTGTAATATCTACAGTGACCTCATCAGCTGATGGCTTACTCACCATCAGTTAATGGGGCAGCATAACCAAGGCAACTAAACTCTGAAACCCAGACGTGTTCAGCTGAAAAGAAGCACCAAACAGTCTCTTCTAAAATTGTGGACTATTACTATCGACCAACATAAACGTTCTCTCCCACTAATAATCTGAGTAATTTTGAAGTGCTAAAACCCAGCGTAGATCCAACAACCTGTTCATTCAGGTAAGAGAAAGCTGTTACTGATATCTTCACTCCAATAAATATTAACTAAATATTTCATAATCTGCAGTCAAACTTTAATCTCAGAAGGACATTTCTCAAAACTCGTCCTTGATATGAAATGGTATTGATCTTGAAACCTCAACCTCATTATCAAGGACTAGATGCAAGTAAAACCTCATTTACCGCAAATTCCGAGTAGGAGCCCGCAATAGAGTTAATGGTGAAGGTGAGATCTTGAGCATCCTGAGACTTTGACGTGCCACATGGAGGATTTCTGAGATGGGAGAGGTTTTCCTTATTCCGGTCTAATCCCCGCATCGTTTTTCCGTGTCCTGGGGTTCGCAGACTCTGCAACAAGACCAGGAAGTGATTATTATTATTTTTTACTTTTTGGTCTCAATGTAACTTTAACATAGCAAGATAGACGTTGGGACGTATTCAACTGTTAGTGTAAAGTTTGTATGGTTATTGTCTCTATAAAATGCTCCTTTAAAATTAAAACAAAAAGGTGTTTGATGATAAGAACAAACCTTGCTGGCAGACAGAGGTGGTTTCAGTGAGGGGGTCTGGCACATGGTTCCACCAAGAATGCTGCTTGGAGTGGAAAAGGTCGAAGTGCTATTCATCTAAAAACCAAGAAATATTTTAGTTTCAATCCCTCATCATTTTTGAGCAATAATTCTGAAAAAGAAAAAAAAAAACTGCAGAAGTATTTCACCTTTCTCATCTTTCCAGGCGTGGGAGTGCCTGCAATTCGTCGCTTAGTTGGCGTTCTCATCATTGTTCCATACAGCATATCCTCTTGTATTTGCTTAGTTTTCTTCATTTGCTATTAGAAAACATTTAGAACCAGTTTGTAAAATGGAAAGTGAAAGGTTACAGTAGCTTCAAACTTAGAGCAATAAAAGCCATACCCTTTCAAGTTTGTCCTTCTCTTTTTTCTCATGGTGTTCTTTCCACTGCTGCTGCACATATTCCAGAAATTTCTGTCCATTCACAAGGAACTCTTTGCCGTGCTCCTCCTCCCAACTATCGATCTGGGCCTTCAAAACCTTCTCCAACTGAAAAACATTTATAAGACGAATTACTCCACCTGCTGACAACAGGTGGTATTACAGTTTTACAAAAACATTTTTATGCACCTTGGGTAAACTTTTCTGCAGCTCAGTTCTCTGCTTTTCTTCCTTTAGGAGGTTCCCCCCTCTGTTGGTAAATCTTGAAGGATCATTAGCCTTTCTCTGGAATAGGAAAACATTAAGATATCACTACATGACGTTTATAAAGCCTTCTCCCTTAAAGTTAGATATTTCTTACATCTAGTTCCAAGTACAAGTTCCAGTTGTCCTGCCATTTTGTGACTCCCTCGAACAGTTCCTTGTGGTCCTCATGGTACTTCTTCAGATTTCTGACCTCGTCCTCATGCAGGTTCAGAAGTCCCTCAGTAAAATCATCTGTAGGAAGAATAAATGAGCCTGTAACTCGTTTTGATTCATTTGCAGCACCTATCTAAACTAGGGATGCAGCGACTAATAACTAAGAAAACATGATGTCACCCAGAGCAAAAAGAATAGAAATAGATTGAATAGACCTGGCCTTATGTATCAGGCACGTTATCATTGATACCTGATCTAGAATTTTATGCAATATGAGGACCAATACAGACTGATATTTGATTGGTGCATACCTAATCTAAACCACAGCTATTTACCGTCATAAAGTGCAATGAAGGCATGCTGCTGTTCATCACTGTAGAAGCATTTCTTCCACAAAACAGCAATCTCAACTCTGATGGCCTCAATGAAACTCTTCATGCTCTGCATTTTCAACAACTCGAGCCGCTGGACCTCTGCCTGGAGCTGCAATAGAGTTTAAATTACCACAACTTGGATTAAGTGTTGCTTTTACTAAAAAATTGCTGTTTGAACAAACGAGGGAGCTTTCTTACTGCCTCAACGTTCTTCTTCTTTGAGCCGAGCATGTGCTCAGAAAAAGATTCCCTTTCCTCCTGAGGAACCTGAAGCCTTTCCCACAATTCCTGGATCTTTGTTCGGAAGCTTGAACAAATGAGCTCATTTTCTGTCTTGCGCTCTTGTAACTGGAGAAAAAGAGGTTTTAATTTTTTTTTTTTATACTGTCCACTTAATTCTGATATATCACGAAACACATTAAGCAAACTAACCTGACTAAGAAGTAGTTTCAGGGCAGTAATGTTGTCATTAGACAGACAAAATGCCTCCTCGTCCTCACACATCACATCCATCTCGAAACTGGTCTCAGGATTCTGTTCCAGGTCATTCATGCAAGCGATGATCTCTTTCTTGGTTCTCACAAATTCATCATGACGATACTCCTGGAGAGAGAACACTGCATGAAAATTTAAAGAACAAAGATAAAGTGAATCACTGAGAAAAGCTTTTCCAAAGTACCTTCTCTTTAGTGAGCTCATTGAGGTAGGTACGATATGCCTCGAGCTGCTTCACCGATGGGACGGCGTGCTGGTCAATGCTAAAGGGCGTGGTGCACATAATATCGCACAGCTCACGATCTTTGGCAATGAGACCTTTAAGATCCTCCATTCGCTGTGTTTTGTGTCCTTTCATCACTTCTAGATGAGTGCGGCAGTTCTTCTCCATCTGCAGGATTGTGCAGTCTTCCTCCTGCAAGTCAAAAAACACCTTAGTATAAGATGGAATTACCAAATGCAAGATAACTAATCAAAAGTTATACTTTTGTGATTGTCTAGCGATTCTCGAGACATTTGAAAAGCAGCAAAAAAACAATCAAGGACAGTGATTCAGTCCAGCCTGTAGTTGTAGTGCTCAGTCAATATGTTAAGAACCAACTCTCAGTCTTTCTGAACATAGTGGGTTTGTGAAATGAAAAACTTGCTTCCAAAATTAAAATAAGCACCAGAAAAATACTAAATTCAGCAGGCATTTATGCCATAGTCAAGTATTAAAATAACTTTTTGGCATAAATCAATAATTTTTTTTAGCAGTTATCAGAAGTATTGTTGCTTTTGCTTTAAATGCAAGCATTTTTTTAACTGTGAAATGTGCCATTTTTACTCAAGATCATTATACTTTGATGTTTACATACAAAGACATCAGACTTATCATTTTTAAATAAAAAAAGCACCACAACAAACAGAAAGGTTTATGAGGTCTGTATTAGTACTTTTTTATATAAACAATGCATTCCTGTCACAATGTACTAAATATTAGGATGTTTTACTATGTAAGGCATCTAACATTTTTGTGTTTTTGATTGTACCTTATAGGGCGGCAGCTGCAGTTCGCTGCACAAAAGACTGAGCTCCTTTTGACATGACTCAATGGTTTTTAGCAACCGCTTCTTTAGATCCTGCTCTTCAACAATCATCAGATCCAGCAAGCCCTGCACAGAATGAGAATCAAAAGAGCTTATTTCACAAGAATGCATAAAAATAAAAGATTAACATTGTCTGGTTGGTTGGTTTTTCAACACTCACCTTAATGTGCTTATGTACATCGTTGGTTCTCCGCATCCGCTGCTCTTCGGGGATCCCTATTTCTTCCCAAATATCCTGCAGCTTGGCTAGAGCCCCGTTCAGGTAGGAAACGGACTCTGCTGCATGGACTTGACTGGAAGAAAGAAGAACGACTGGCTATGAATCTTTAATGGTTTTAATACACAAAAGACAACGTTAAGGTCTGGTGGTACACTAAAAACGAGACACTCCCTTTAAGCTAACCTTAGCTAGCAGCTTACGCTGAGCTACACATAAACTCTTAAATGGCATTAAACTAGTAAAATAATAGTCACCACTCACATATACAGATAACAACAACACCCTGGTTGTTTTTAAATAAGTTGTTTTAAGTCAAAAGGCATCACTGCTAGGCTAACAATGGATGTTTAAAAATGTAGAAAACAGTTTCCTTAACACAAATAACGGATATATATAATCACTACTAACCTCTTTCTCATGTCACCGTCGCAGATAACCCAAATTAGTTACAAAATATTTCTTTAGCCGTATGCAGTCTGTGGCTCTCGCAGAAATTACTTAATAACGTCAAACCCGGTGTGGCTACAGCTGACCGTTTGTGGAGTCTTTTTCAAATTTTCGCCCACAATAGCTGTGCGCTGATTGGCTGGTTAAAGATGCGTAATGGCACGTTGTCCTGCTCGTTACTGCCCCCATCAGGACTGGAGTACGTAGCGCAAAACTCCCTCTACTCTGGTTGTAATAAAATCTTGTAAGTTTAACGTGAAAGGAAATAATTTTTTTTCAAAAGACAAAGCATCCGATAGCACTATTGTTTTACTATTCTTTGGAATTAAGGGGGGATTTCTCCATATTCCCGTCTTTTCTGTCTACGTCCTGCCTGTAAACACTCCTCTGACGGAAACATCCGATTCAGTGCTTCGGTAAAGTTCGCTTTCAAAGCCCATATATCACCGCTCTTCAAATCTGTTAAATGCAATGGGCATTTTTAGCCGATTTTGTCACATTTCAAACAGTAAGTGCAACAAATGAGACAGATACAGAGCTAGACGAACAAATCCGAATGTTGCCGAAGGCTGATGACGTAGGCGGCCACGATGCCAAAGGGAAACAAACAATCCTGAACTCAAATAGCAGACGAAGAAACTAGATCAGATGAATCTTTAAAACTGGCTTAGTTCCCACTAGAATATGAGAATAAAGTTAAAGAAGACAGGAATAAGCAAGCAGTAAAAATCTTGAAACGAATGAAAATGTTGCAGTGAAAAGTAAAATCTTCAAAGAGGTGAGTGGGAATGAAATGATAAAATGATATTTGAAGATTTCATCCACACGTTTATAACCAAGATGTCTTCATTAAACCCAATCCTACCCGTGACTACAGTTTATGAGCTCTAGTGCAAAACTTAACTCTGGTCAAAGTTAGACCGGATCACACTGAACAAATGTTCCTAAAACGCTTCATGAGCTAATGAAACTTTTAATCTATTTATTAAACCACAAAGAAGGAACCCCATCGATGTTTATTCATATGTAGAAACTGGTCAAATCAGGTCGGGCCAACAGTTTAGAAATGATAAATTAAATACAATTAATGATCTATAACTCTTTTGTTTCTTGTAGGAAAAAAGCTAAGCCAACAAATGAAACAGCCTGTTTGGGATTCAGATGACAAAGAATGTTTAAAAAAATATTTGTTTTTGCTTTTTTCATTCTTAAAGGTTTATCATTATCAAACATATTCTAATATTAGCAAATATTGACTTTCAAATTATGATATTGAAACACTGATATTTAAAATGATCAATTTGTCTGCCTTAAGTGTCTAAACCATTGTCTAAAATTCAGCTTGTGATTTGTAAAAAGCCTTTCAGTTATCAAACTTTAATTAGAAGATTTTCAGGCTTTCCAAACCCAGGTCTAGATCACCCAATGCCCTGTAACCACAATGATTGGACAAATCAAACCCGGGCTTATTTATTCTGCACAAATTAATTTAGCTACAACTTTTAATGTTTATTTATTTACATTTTTAGCTTTCAAGTTTTTGTTTTTGTGTATAGAAATGAATTTGGATTATGAATAACATAGTCTAACATGTTCTTTTTGCTACACTCCTTTTATCTGAAATTATGGTCAATCTGTCCATCTGGTTGCTAAATCTTCATAGAGCAACACAAAAACAAACAGGGCCAGCAACCAGGATTCAAACCCAGGACCTTCTTTCTTTACCCAATACTCATAAAAGCTGTGGCACTGGTGTGTATAGTTGTATTATATCTTGACATAGATAAATGTTTATGTCTTTGCTTGATAAAATATTAAATTTAAGTTCTAACTGACTTTCTTTCCATGCAGGCTGGCTGTGGTATTATTCATATCTCTCTAGTAAAGGATTCTCCCTGTGAGTGACTGGTGGTTTTATTTCCCCAGGTGTTCACTGAGTCCAGCAGGTGTAGAGATGAAGTCTGTGTTGTATTAAATATATTCTCTGAGGTACAGACTCTCTCTACATGCCTCTACAATCTGCTTGCAGCTGCAGTTCTGCACCAGAACTCCTGTGTTTTATGGCTGCACAGTATATTGCTGAATTTTCTGTTTCAGTGATGCTTTAAATTGGCCACAGAGTGCTTTAGCTTCTCACAACTGCTGGTGTGTGTGTGCGTGTTTGTGTGTCTCGCTAAAGTATTCATAGCCAGTGAACTTTTCCATCTTTTGACACATTACAACCACAAACCTCTATGTGTTTTATGATTTTATATGGTAGACTAAAGCAAAGCAACACATATCTGTGAAACAGAAGGAAAGTGATACTTGATTTTTAAAGTTTGCATTTGTATTCAACACCTTTTACTTTGATAACAGAAGTCCCCCAAATAGTAAATAGACTCTGCCTCAATTAATCTAAGGGTAATTTCAGTGGGTAGACTAGTTGTCTTACAACTGGAAGATTGCAGGTTTGATTCTAACTTCTGGATGTAGTTGTGGGCAATGCACTTAACCCCAAGTAGCCCATATGTGTTCACATTTGTAGGCTAAAGTTATTTTAGTGGTCAGTTTGACTGAAAAAGCATGTAAATGCATTCCATTTACCACTGAATCAAAACTCAACATAAATCCAGCTGTTCTGTGAAGGCCTGAGAGGTTTGTTAATGAACAACCAGCAAGTTGTGGAGAGGTTTAAAGCAGGGTTAGGCTATAAAGCAACCCCAGGTCTGAACATGTCCTAAAGCAATGTTCAATTCACCATCAATAGAGAGTATATGTCTGTGTATATACTCTGTCAGGCCAGGCAAGGGTAGCATTAAATCAGAGAAGCAGCAGAGAGCTCTATAGAAGAAGACGGGGCTCTTTTTAAGTTTCACGCTGCTTGAAGCAGTAGTAAACTTGAAAAGGTAGCCAAAGATTCACTCTCCAGCAGGGCAATAACCCTAAAGGTACAACCAGATATACAATGGAGTGGTTCAATGCAGTGTGTTAAAGTACAGACCAAACCACAACTTAAAATCTGATGCAGTTGCTTTCCTTCCAATCAGATCAAACTTAAGCCATTGTGTTAGGAGGAATTCATACAAAATTTTAGTCTTCAAAATGCTCCAAACATACCCCCAAAGAAGGGATAAATACAAATACAAGCCACACTTGTTGGATATTTATTTCCTTCCTGTTTACAATTTTGTGCAACTTTATGCTGTCCTAACCCATAAATTCCAAAATAATACATTGGAGTTTGTGGCTGTAACATGACGAAGAGTTAAAGACTTCAAGTTGTATGAATATTTTGTGCAGGGCACTCTAGTATCTGTGCATTTAAATATGTCTCTTGGTACTTTTTCCTTTAATACAACAAACAAAACAGTGTTTTGATACCAAGTTCTGACAATCAAAAGTTCCTCAGCCACGTCCAGCCAAGCAAATATTAACATATTTTGGATTAAGTTGTCTCTGTATATCAACGTCGAGGACACAGCTTAATATTTATTTACATATTTAAACAGCTACATTGTGTTTTTTTACAAAAAAAAAAAATAATTCTTGTACAAAAAACCACTTTTAGAGGAAAATGAAATGGTGTATGTGGATGTTAAATGCCAAAATGTCATTTCAAATAAATAAAAAAATTGTCAGAAGGACAAATATAACCTGCAAATCCACAAGTAAAACATCATTTTGGGAAATTTAGTGATCTGATCATTGTAACAAACAGCCTTTGTTTCCTCCTCAGTGATGATAGTGACGTAAATAGAGGTTTTTGAGCACCTCCTCGCTGAACTGGTAGGTGAGCTTCTTCTTCACCTTTTTAATCTCTCCTGTTTTGCCATAGTTCCTCAAGGCTCTGGCCATTTTTTGGTAGGTCATTTTTTTGCGATTTCCCTTCTGGATCCCCCAGTGGGTCGCCAGAGCCTCTTTGTGTTTGGTGGAAAACTGGAAGATGCCCTTGTCCTGGTCCACCCACCAGATGCTGTCGCTCATGTCGCCCTTTCTGAGCAGGTCCAGGAGGAACTGGTACAGGCGGATTTTCTTCTTGTTGCCTGGAATGGGAAATCACATTGTTGTTTATTAAGATTTCAGTAAAGGGGAAAAAATAAGATCATTATCATGTCATACATTTGCACATTTGTACCTGGGTCTTTCCTGAATGAGCAGTTGTAAACTTCATACTCATCCTCCCCCTCTGACACTTGCAGCGGGGGACTGACGGCTCTCTGGTCCTCCTCTGAGTAGTAACGTCGAGGTGAGGCCAGGGTTGGGTACTGGTAGCAGAGGGATGGGGTGTAATATGGGATCTTTAGGGGAAATTTAAAGCATTTCAGAAAGCCGCTTTTTGAAAGAAGGTTTTGCAATCACGCAATGTCTGATTTTTTTTTTTTTGCTTAAACACAGCTATTGTCCTAAAAGAGGAAGTTGCTCTGCCAAAATAGATTCCAGTGCTCAGCAACAACACGTGGTGTGGATGACATTTCAGTGAAAATGTCCCAGGCTTTCCACAACATGGAGGGCGGTTGTTGAAATCACAGTCAAGAGTCATTATTGTTTTTATGAAAATAACTTTGGATTATTTTTAGTTTATAGTTGTAGCTAGTTCTAAAGAAAGTATGGATTCTAAAACCAGAGTAACAGCTGGCATAAGGTGTTTTGGTCAGTTAAAAAAAACAATAACTGTTGTGAGAGCTCAACATTTTAAAAACGTAAGAAACATAAAACATTTCTGGCTGATCTGTTATTTTTGTGTCAAGCGTACGTTTGCACAGACAAACTCACTTGTGATGACAGGGTGAGCGGAGCCAGTGGCGTCTCCAGGTGAAGGTGCAGAGACTCGTTGCTGAGGGGGAACGGCTGAATGAGCTGCTGAGGAGACACGGCCTGCAGCTCCGTCAGGTGATTCACGGGGGAACCCTCAAAGTCTGCCGGCTGGACCCGGTCAGAGTGGAACGGCCATCTGTGGTCTGACAAGTGAGGGGTGTTAAAGCTGATGAATTATCATCTTATTAAAGCAGTAAATCCCATATTCTCACCTTCGTAAATCTCCCCCACGTTCAGGTAGGGGTACAGGTCAACAGGTGGTCGATAAGTCTCCGGTTCATGTGGAATAGCATCCTCGGATGCCTATTTGAGATTTTAAAATATATTTATTTCCCAATCGGATATATACTACTGCTTAGACAATTAAAAAAAAAAAACTTCTCAACATATTTGGATTAAACATCACTGGCTAAATTATAAACATACATGCCTGTAAAGCGCACACAAAGATAAAAAATCAGGTTTACTAATCAGTATGTTTAACTTTGTGTCCTAAACCGGTAAAACAATCAGTGAAATCCCTCCAGCCTCCCTCTTTCATCTGAACTCTGACCAAACACTCATCTCCCCATTTAACTGAAATAAAGCTATAAAATAGAAGCACTTACAGACGTTATGACAAAGCCATCCATCATGTAAACAAGGCAGCAT
Source organism: Xiphophorus maculatus (assembly GCF_002775205.1). NCBI lineage: Eukaryota > Metazoa > Chordata > Actinopteri > Cyprinodontiformes > Poeciliidae > Xiphophorus > Xiphophorus maculatus. Next base: position 7,052,596 of record NC_036444.1, read on the forward strand.
GAGAGTCTTGACTTTTACAGCTTGTGATAAAAGTTGTGTTTTTCCTATTGCTACACTGAGAAACACGCAATGTCGGCTTCAGCAGGCAAAAATGGGAACTGAAAGTGAGAAATCAGCTAAGCTGGACCCTATGCAGGCGACATTCATAACACCCAATTGTCAAACTCATATGATCACCTAGTTCCTGATGGCCACTGATTGGTTTTAAATGCATTTCCTGCAGTTTTTTAAAAGTTCAGACATACAGCAAAGCAGGCAGAAACCTGTTCACTGTTTGATTAGGTGCATGAAAATGTACATTTGTTATTATACCTTAAATAAAACAGATTTGCAACTCTTTCTGAATTGTAGATCTACTTGTGCTGTGATGTGATTACATTTTAATAAAGCATAACGTTTTCAAACTGGTTTTATAAGAAAGCAGGAAAGCAGTTTCCCCCAAAATCTGCTTCATGAAATGAGTTGATCACACACAGATTTAATGGCGGTCTTACCTCAGTATGATTAATTCATGTAGGATTTTTTAAAAATTATTATTTTAAGCATAGTGCTCTCAGGAGCTGAAACCAAAAGCGAAGTTTGGATCCTCGCTGGTTCCCCTTTTAGTTTGGCATTCTGGTTTCAATAGAGGAAGTTCTGACCATGAGAATGAAACCAGTGAAAACATGACTGAAATGGTCTGAGGCTCCGTGTTCCTTTGAGTCCCTTTTCCAAGCAAGCTGGAGGGTGGAGGGGGGGGCTGCTAACATGCAAATAAAAAGAGGAACTACTTATGTGCAGTAAAAAATATGAGCGGTGTCATTTAAATCATAAACTGAGTAGCATAGGTGCTGTATCTTTTACATGTACAATCGTTTTTAGGGGAATAAAAAAAAGATAATAACACAGGCTTTGTGATGTTAGAAGAGAAGTGCAGGTTTTCCTTCAGGCAATCAGGTGAACTGGTGGCAGATCAGCAACGTTTTTTTTTAATGCAAAACAAGAATCCCAGAGAGGCTGAGTCGAATCAGATGTCACAACTAGGAGGTGTTTTCCTCATTAGAGAGGCTGCATGAGACAATCGGTCCAAGTTTTCATTTATAATAATTTTGGAATTCTACTATTTGAGCTACACAAGATAATTTGTTAACATATTTTTAATGACATTTATAAGTAGCATTTATTCATAAGAAACATGTTTCATGCTAGTTAAAATTTGATCAGATGTCTAAAAACAGGATCCAGACGTGCTGACGTTTTTTCTGGTTAGTATGAGAAAAAATGGGGAGAAAAAAAAGCAACTTTTCTTGCTTTTTATATATATATATATATATATATATATATATATATATATATATATATATATATATATATATATATATATATATATATATATATATATATATATATATATATATATATATATATTCCCTTTTCAAAATATTTTTCAAAAAAGTGACATATTTTTCAAAAATATTTCAACAATATTGATATATTTTTCAAATATTTGAAAAATATTTGAAAAATACAACTAAATAATGTATACAAGTAAGAAAGGGAAAATATCGATTTTTAAAAAATGTTGCTTCACTTATTACCACGTCTAAAATAGTAAAAATGCAAATCAGGACCCACTTTGAGTGGGGAATATATTCGTAACAATCAGCAATATTAATCAACTTCAGCAACTTATCAGTTTTCTTACCAAAACTGCATGAAGGAGACACAACCAAAAACTTTCAGTTTGAGTAAAATCTGGGTTTTGATTGGATCCTAAATGAATACCTCCAGCACAGTACCCCATGAGAAGCTTAAATGGTTTTATGTTGTTTTATAACCTACCAATGTTTTACACTTCCTCACAACTTTTCCGGTCTGCTTACTGTTTGTTCGCTATTCGCTATATTGTTCTTCAACGAGACTGAGGGTCTCAAAGCACAGCTGTGTCCACACTGAGACTTAGATGACTTCAGAAAGCAGTCGGTTATAATTCGTTACCTTAAAGTGAATGTGCAAGACACTTTCTGTCTAGAGTGGAAAAAGTTTAAAGGCAGGTCTTGGGATACTTTTGCATTTATGGCCATACCTTAAATATCACCAATACCGCCCTTTGGCTTTAAATGCCTAACAGTGTTTCTCACCTGATCTACAGAAAGAACCAGACAGTTATTTGTACAGCTGTGCTGGAATGGAAATTTACCAGAAGCAATCTATTGGATGTGATGAAACCGCTTCCTGTACATTACACAAAGGAAGCAAGGCCAGCTTGCGGGGGCTTAATATGGTCTGCCTTTCAGTGTTTTACTACTTGAGACAGCAGCGGCTGTTTTTATTCAAGAGACGGTCCATTAAAGGGAGGAGGCAGGATGCATCCTCTTGAGTGGCTCTGGCAGGCTCTGGAGATCTCTTCCTACACATGATGGTCCTCGGTGCAGTAAGTGCAGCTCTGGGGCGACTTTTTCCAAATACTCGCTCTGTCTCCATCTGCTGGAAAGAGCTGCTGGACGCGACCAGTATCCGGGATACACCGAGTTCAGATGCATAAAGGAGACTCAACCAAAACAGCGGATCGAGGCCCCGGTTTTTTTTTTTTTTTTTGGTTTTTGGTTTTAATCTTCCTCCAAAAATATTTGGTTCATTTAGGTGGTCGGAATTTGGGAGAAATGAGGGCTTGTGTCCTGCATCCACCTTTCGGATTTGGACATATATATTGCTGAATTTGCTCCACACCGCAGCCAGTGAAAGCAGCAGCATCCAGGAGCCAGAGTTGCCCCTCCACCACCACCCGGTGAAACCGTCACGGCGCCGAGGCCAGAAGCGCATGGAAACATGGCTGCTATGAGGACTTTAACCGTGGCGGGGCTGTTTTTGGCGTTCTGCGCTCTGGGGCTGATAGCCGTGGCGATAAGCACCGACAGCTGGTACGAGACGGACGCCAGGCGGCACCGGGAGCGCTGCAAGAATTACTCAAACAAAAGAAACGACCCGGGCTACATCTACATCTCCAACAACAACCTCCCGCTCCGCATGCTGCCGAGGGAGAAACACGCAGAGAGGAAGGGCGATATTCTGCTGCGGGCCAAGAGGCACTTCTTGCCTCCCGCCTCCGCCATGGAGTCCCTCTGCAGTCGGCACTTCAACTCCACCATCACCGGGCTGTGGAGAAAGTGCCACCGGGAAGGGTTCGACCTGGAGACGGAGGATTTGATCTTTAAAGGTCTGAATGTTTATTTGATGTTTAATGGTGTTGAATTGATCGTTTGGGTTGTGTGTATGAGCGACGCTGCGCTGTGTAATTTCGCTATCCAAGGTGCTGATGCTGCGCACAGACCGTCAAGGCCTCTACGCAGCAACATGGAGTACAGTTACAATGCAATCGAGCTTTGTGTTTTCTTTCCCCCCCCCCAAGCGCGAAAGGGTGAGCTGTAGTAACAGGAGCTGGGAGATGCGTACGGAAAAGCTTACTGTACAACAGAGTGGGTGGATAGATGGGTGGGTGGGTGGTGGTGGAAGAGATGGGAAGGATGGGGAGGGTGGTGGGGTTGGTAGCTGTTTTGTGGCGACGGAAAGAAGGGGGTGGCAGCAGAGAGCCGTGTGATATCCTTCCCGTCTGATCTGAGCGCTAATACGAGTCGTCCTCTTTGTGTTGTTTACATTCTCAGGATTGGTTCCGCGCTGCACACCCATAAAATACTACTACTCTTCTGCAGCGCTGCCTAGAAACCTGCCAATAAATCTGACGAAGACTATCAGGCAGGATGAGTGGCACGCACTCCGTGAGTAGACACCACATTTGATTTATTTATTTATTTATTTATTTATTTATTTATTTATTTATTTATTTATTTATTTATTTATGTTGTTTTACTCTGATTACGTGTAAAAAAAAGGTTGCACCGCCTTAAAAACCCTGTGCTGTACGTCTTTTTCAGACCTCCAGAGGATGACTGCCAGTTTCATCGGCATGGCCATATCCATCATCCTGTTCGGCTGGATCATAGGCGTGCTGGGCTGCTGTCAGGAGCATGATCTGATGCAGTATGTGGCTGGACTCCTCTTCCTCATGGGAGGTAAGATAGTCCTGCCCTGGCTCACCACACAGGGGCAGTGTGGTCTCTGCTAATGAGGGTGCTTTTAAATGCCTCATCCGCTGCACTGGCCTCGTTTCCCATCAGAAACGATATGTGGGCGAATCCACCATATTGTGAGTGGCAAGTTAATTTAGAAGACGCACGTTTACGAAGAGCCCCCCTCCCCCCAATAAAGTTCAATTAATTTGGATAAATATGTTTTATTTACAGTAATAAATGTGCATCTATATCCTTTGTGATAGGAATAATTTAGATACAAATGGATGATAACTGCAAATCAATGTAAGATGGAACAACCACTGAATCAATAAAATAAAATTAAAGTGACTTTAATTTAATTTGTAATTTGTTAGGAAGGAGCAATGAAGGAAACTGAAAGTAGTTCCTTCAAATTTTAAGATAGCTAGCTATCTTAAAATCCTAAAATTAGCTAGTTACCTACCTAGCTAGCTAGTTAGCTAGCCACCTAGCTACCTCGCTATATCTACCTTGATAGATAGATAGATAGATAGATAGATAGATAGATAGATAGATAGATAGATAGATAGATAGATAGATAGATAGATAGATAGATAGATAGATAGTAAGTCTGAAACATGTAGCTACATAACAGGATATCAACAAGGCAGTGTACTGAAGACTGTGTCCAGGTTATTAGGTAAATTAGCCAGTAAGTTATAGAGGTTTAAAAACATATTAAGAGAGGTGATTGAAAAGAACTTGTAAAAGTAGCTGGTTTGATCATTTTAAACCCTTAAAGGCTTATCAAAGTTGCGCCTTAGACGTAAAAAAGCTTCACAGTATCACAACCCAGCCACATAGCTCAACCCTAAACGTCGAGCTATGTGGCTCTCATGTTATATCTACTCTTCTATATCTACGAAACTGTTTTGTAATCATGTCTAACTTGTTTTGTTTTGCCCTCCATCAGGGACATGCTGCATAATCTCCCTCTGCACATGCGTGGCTGGGATCAACTTCGAACTGTCCCGCTATCCCCGCTACATGTTTGGTATACCAGAGGATATCAGTCACGGTTACGGCTGGTCCATGTTTTGCGCTTGGGGTGGACTGGGCCTCACATTGCTGGCAGGCTTCCTGTGCACGCTGGCTCCTTCCCTCTACCCCCCACACACCCCTGTGGCTCACAAGCCCAGACAGGAGAACGGCTGCGTGTGACGGGCCGTGACCACCCAAACAGACGCCTGTCTCATCCTGAAACAGTTTCTGAGCCTCGCTCCGCAGACAGTTTCATCCGGGGTCACTGAGCGCCTTCAGACAGAGAAAAAACACAGGCTCCCAGACAGACAAAAATGACACAGAGGTGACATTTGCCTGAAGCTTAGTTCCTCTGGTGCTTTTTTTCCCGAACGAACTCTTATGTGTCATTGCTTGCTCTACAAGAGGGGGACATCATCATTTCTTCCTATAAATTCTGCTAGATTGAGAAGAAGAAAAACAGAAAAAGAAAAACTGGCAGAAACTCAATAGCAGAATTTTGAAACAAACTGTATTGAAGAGAAAATTATTGATGTGCATCATCACATTTCAAAGGGCAACTGTGTATCATTATGTACCCATTCAAAACTATAAATATGTATATGTACTTTTTGAACTGTATGTATGCAGATGCATTTGTGTTTATTCAAGGAAAAATATGAGCATTAAGACCAAACAGTGTTTGAGGGAAATGTTTTGTTTGTTCTCGAGGTCTTACCTTCACCAAGATATTTTTGGAAAAAATAAAACAGCCATTCAAAACTAATAAACTGACATATAAATGTTTTTATAGATGACGTTTAAACTGACATGGGTTCACTGATGTCTCAGCAGGCAGAGAAACGGCAGCTTAAATTTCTCTTAACTGCTTACATGTGCAAATCCAAGCAGCAGCCAGAACACGACATGAATCAGAAAACTAAACTGAATTATAAACTTTTCCCAAAAACGACAGAAACAAGCGGAGAAGAAATTTTTAGCTGTCAGTTAGAGGTAAACAAACTCCACTGAAACGTATAACACGATTAAAGCCAGTTGTATTCATCAGACTCTCTTCTATCTTAAATCACAAAGAAATTAAAATCAGTATTTTTAAAACAATTGCTTCACTTTTGTTTTTCATGTCTTCATGGTTCACTGCCTACAGAACAAAACAAACAAAATAAGTAATTAAATACATTTTTTAAAAATAAATTTAAAAAAGCAATCAGGTAAGAAGGCAATTTATAATTTTTATTTGTCTAACTTTTGACTCCGTCCATCCGTCTATCCATTCATCCATAAATTCATTCATCCATCATATGGATGGATGGATACCTTTTATGGAAATGTAATGTTTTCAGGAACAGCCAGGATAGAATGTATTTCTGGATTTGTTTCATTCTTATTTTAATCTTAAAATGAATTGTCTTAAAGTTAAATTGGACTTTAGTTCTGCTGTCAACTAACATATCCTAAAGATCCAAGATGATGTTTAAAAAAGTGGATTAATTTCTGCACTTTCATTATTACACATGCTGGTAAATGAAACGTGGTCACAGCTGACTCTGCTGAGTGGAAACAGCAGGGCTACTAATTCACAATATATTTAGCAATTATTTATGACAGAAACACAAGTTCTCTTGAAGGTTTTTTTCCCAGTGCAGAGAGGAAGGGGTCAAAGTTTTCTCAGGTCAACTCGGTGCTACATTCCTGACCTTTCTTTGTTTGTCCTGAAAATATGTTTTACTGGGAAGCAGTCTGCTCTCTTTAAACACACCCTGCTGTTTTGAGCCTCCACACAAAAACCCACTAAATGTACAAAACAAAAACGTCAATTTGAGTCAAAACAGAAAAAGTGAACAAAAAAACCCCCTGGATATTTAAGTACAGCTGCAACCCGCTATACCTTAATCTTACACTGTGGAAAATTTACCCTTATTTTTCAGTCAAATCTTCTGAGCCCTGTGCGGTGCCTCTGGAAATTAAGAGCAGTGCAGACATATAGGGTTTCTGTACACACAAAGCTCCTGCAGTTCAGTTTTTTTTTTTTTTTGACGATGCCGGTTAGCCATGTGCTGAGCTACAGAGAGCTGTTTTAGAAAGGGGGTCCCTCAGGGGAAGCTGGACTGTGAGGAAAACCAGACAGAGGAAATCACACCCAGTGTCAGCCCATCTGGCCGCCCTCAAATCTGCAGAAAGCATCGCTGGTGAAGAGTGGGCGCACGCTTCTGGCAGCTCGTTTGTGGTTTTTTGTTGTTGTTGTTGTTGTTTTTTGCAGATGCTGGGTGGAGCGAGTGAATTTTATACAGTAATTAAACAATTTACAGATTACAGAAGGCTTTGAAAATCTGGAGATTTGGGGATCACAGACGCAAACAGGCTACAAACTATTTTTTTCCATTTCTAGGGCAGACCGTATGTCTAAAATGAGAACTTATTTTTAAGCTGAAAATAACAACAGGAGCAAACAGGTTTTGTTCATTGTTCTATTTGCAGTAAACTGGCCTTATCTGGAAGTGTTCAGAAGTTTACCACAGTAATATTTCACATGAATCATGAACTGCATGTGACAGATAAACGAGCAGACAATAGCGACAATGGCTGCTTTGGAGCAAACATGTTTCATACCCCGGCAGATTACTTCCAGATGGTTCGCAGGAGGCAGCGACAGACTTTAGACGCCCATTAACCAGGTCCAATTTGAAGGGACAGTCGAGTCTGCCACTCATGTGGTGCCAGGAATAACTGTAGTGACATAATGTTTGAACGGAAAGCGAGGGGGACAGTTTATGCAAAATTCACAGTTCAAAGAAAAAGGGAGATTTACAGCAGAATGCCTGAGGGCTAAGGAAAGGCATGAAAAAATAATCATGACATGCAGACCGAAACACAGATGGATGCAGGGCCGGCGTGAGGTTGCATGAGGCCCGAGAAATGTATCTGGGACACCCACACACAGCTTTAGTCCATCAGTGTAATAATTATGCACTCTGGAGAGTTGGGAAGACCAGTGTTTGTTTTCATTAAAACCACAAAGGAAAAAAATAAATAAAAATGCCATTACTTATTGATCTGTAGCAAAAAGGGTGTGCCTGGAATGTGACACCAACTCTAAAATAAGCAGTGGAGATGGTAAAATTAGCTTCATAATGAGATCCTGTTCACATTACCTCTTAGATTATAAAGACTGTCTTTAGTGCAAGTGTAACCTCGATAATCGTGATCGGGTTCTAGCGGCATTCTATACAACATTAACTGTTACACAAGTGCATCTAAGCAAAGTGGGATATTATAAAATTAAAGCATTTATTTTTGCTAATTCTGAGGATTGTGTCTTACAACTTATGAAAACCAAGAGTTAATTTTCTCAGAAAATGTAGCTATTACATAAGATAAAACAAAAATTGTTTGTTGCATAAATGTTGTTAAGGCTTTCTTAGTCATGGAGGAGAATGCTGAGTTGACAGTTAAGCAGACAGTCATTCACACGCAAGAATGATGGAAAGTTTAGTGAAATAAAAAAGTGTGTGCAAGCCAAAGTGAGAACTTTAGTCTTAATAGTTGGAAGTTCTATGAAGGACCTGGACTACAACTGCTGCATTCATTGAATAAAGTCACTAACTAACATAAGAAGTGCCTGAAGCTGGGAGAAAAAGCACCGGATTGCTGCTTAGTGGTCCAGTTAACTCTTTCCAGATGAACGTGACTTTTAAAGGTCAGTCTGGAGCATGTGTAGACAGGGATGGAATCCAAGTTGCTTGAGGTCTAGATTGAAGTTTGCATAATGAATGAGGATTTAGGGAACCATGTCTTCTTCTGGTATTGGTGACATCACTCATCCAGATGATGATGGTTTGGACATCAGATCCAAAGTCAGCGCAGGTTGTTGTAGAGAATTTTAGGTTTTTCTCTGCTGACAATTTAACTTTGACTGGTCCACAGTACCTGCTTCAATGACAATAACGTCATTGTGAATGATTGATAAACTAACTGGCCTGACAGTAATCCAACTAAGAAACTAAGGAGAATTGCTAAGAGAAAGACGAGACACCAGAACCAACAGTGCACATAAAATGTGGCTGCTTTAAAGCAAACTTTAAACTACTAAGCATTATATGGATGTGATTTTCACACCTTTCTGTTTAAAATTTTTTTTTATCAACAAAAATATATTTTTATATGAGATTCACTGTTTGAATCACTGAAATTATATTTTTTGAGATGCGCCCATCTACTGATGCCTTTGTAAAACTTCCCTAAATTCAAGTTCAGTAAAATGTACTCTGACTCTGGCCTGCTCTTCAACCTGACTGCAACAAAAGGGGAAATTCATTGTTACGAAATAGATATTTATTCAATGAACTATCAACAACGTTCAAATAATACAGATTGACATTAATAATTCTGACCGAATAAAGCCCTAGTGGTGGCACAGCCATGCTTTATCCACCCATTGCTTTTCCCACTCCTGTCTTAGAGGAATGTGTTGATATTTTTGTTACAGCTCCCCGCATAGCTCCGCGGAACGAGAACACCCAAAAGGTCAGGGTGAAATACTTCAGAGGCATATTCATAAACCACAGTACACTTTAAAGTTGCTTGACGAACTGGTTCTTTTATATTACTCACTGTCTCCCAAGCACATTCATGAGCCCACATTGAGGAACTCAGTCTTCAGGCGGCTCAGTCTGGTGCCATGGCTGCGGATGATGAGAGACAGCAGCTCATGTCTGTCTCTGAGTCCCTGAGAGATGTCGGTGGTTTCCCTCAGAGCGCCTCTGATGTCGCTCACTTGCTTCACCACGTAGCCGTTCAGCTGCTCTTCCTCCCTCAGCTCAGTCTCTTGACTTTGCTTAAACTTCACCTCCAGCTCCACCAGCGACTTGTCCACGCTGGAGAAGGCCTCGCCGATCTGGGAGATCTCCTTCAGAAGGAACTTCCCGTAGCTGTCCTCTCCGTCCAGGTCGTGCGCCACGGCGCGGCCGATGCCCTCCAGCAGCCGCGCCGCGTCCTCCGCCTGCAGCTTGGTGATGATGAAGTCGTCGCGCACCGCGGCGTCGCTCTCCTCCGCGGCCGCGCACGGAACCACGTTGGAGAACTTGAACAGCATCTGGCAGTGCTCCGGGTCGACAGTCTCCTCATAATCCCCGTCCGGGACGAAGAAGTGATGGAAGGTGCCGTTGGAGATCTCCGGCTGGAGGGGCCCGTCGTAGACCGCCGAGGACAGGGGCCACGACGCGAGCAGGATGAGCAGCAGCGGGACGGGATCCATCCTGCACCTTCCGTCTCTGTTCGGCGAGCTGCATCTGGACGGGCAGCCGGATCCGGAGCACAGTTTTCATCCCGACTCAAGTTACACAGTCATTCCCACTTCACATAAAAGACACAGACTGCCTCTTTCAGTGAGTGGGGCCCCGGTGGCCCCTAATTCACGCACACGCATATTTTCACCGCTAATTATTTCGCTGTCCTTTTAATGTCTCATGTATCAGAACAGAGACTTCTTCTTTGTTTTTTGTTTTTTTCAATTAGTTTATGGAAGTACATAGATAGACTGACAGTCTGTCCAGTTTGTATCTCTAACCCAACCCTGGACTGAGGTGGACAAAAGACTTAGACTTAGACTTGTACTTTATTGATCCTTTGGGAAGACTCCCTCAGGAAATTGAAGTTACCAGCAGCTCCCAGGCAAAAAACAGGGATAACACACAGTAAGCAAAGGTGCAAAAGAATACAAAAATACAAATTAAATACTAAGGTACACACTAAGTAACCAAAACCTTAAATTATGCAAGAAAAACCTTAAATTATGCAAGAAACAAGGAATAAGAATATAGAATATAAGAATATAAGTAAATATAAATACAACACAAAAAAATATAAGAATTTGGCGGATAGATTGACCAGTGATATCGTATTGCACTATGTGGTTTGACCTGATAAGTATGGAGAAAAATACAAGGGGTCACTACTCCTTCCACCCTCTGTCCTGTGTCACCTCCCCCCCCCAATGAGGAATTGTAGTCTGAAGGCATGGGGGACAAGTACAAGCACTCTGTACAAGTACTGTTTTATTTTCTGCCGTCCTTCAGGCTGTTTGTACTGTTCTTCTGTCATCATCATCATCATCATCATCATTTTGCTGTTCTGGTCTTAAACTCTCCAGTTCTTCGTGTGTCTGTTTCATGTCATTTCTAAGTCTTTTAATTGGATTTTAACCCTCTTCAACTTACTTTAATATTCCTGCCTGTATTTATTTCCTTCTCCAACACAGAATCTGACATTACTAGATGTTTTTGGTTAGATTTTCTCCATAAATAGAGGAAATCCTTATTTGAAAATGTGAAAAAAGCAAAAATAACAAAGAAAAACTGAAAAAGTAGTTTTTTGTGTGTGAAGAACACATACTGTACATCTTTGATTAAGGAAGCAACTGGCTACAGAGGAATATTATGGGTGTAGTGTACATAATAAATGCAAATGTTCAGTGACATTTCAAAGAGTTAAACAAAGAAGTTTTCACCATTGTGTCAACTTGAATAAACACACTATTTAAGTATTTGGGAAGCCAAGATACCTGAAGGACACAGCATTCACAGTTTCCAATGACAAGATCCAATTTTCAACAATTAGGCTTCAGGATGGTTTTCCATTTCGTCACTGTGGATCTTAACTGAGCTATAATCATGCAGAGACAGATTTCATTCTGGGAAAATCTTCATGCTTTTCTTCTTTTTCCATGGTGGGAACTCAATGTGCATTTGCAGATGACAAGCAATGTTTTCTGAGATGGAAATATACCAATTATTTCCACTGCAGAACAGTGTTTGTTTGCAATGCGGAGCAGCCTGAAGTACTTAAGATCAACTCACTACTGGGTCAGAGAGTTGTTGCTACAAAAATGTATTTGTGTTGTCTAACGCTTTCTTTCAATTATTCTTTATTAACATTAAAAACATGATTCACTGTCATAAATCACCACACAGACTTTGATAAACATTTTTTTCACCACTTTGAAAGTATTTCTGGGATTTTATTTTATTTTATATGTTACAAATTACAGATTACAAATCTGTTGCCAAACGACCTCTAAGTTTTTCAAACCATTTTGTGGTTTTACATCGAAAAAGCATTTTTTTAGACTATTAGTGGGTAGATATTAGAAAAATAAGATCCTTATAAAACGAAAAAGATTTCATACTTGGCTTTTTAGTTAAGGCAATCAGTGTTTACGTTAAATTATTACACAAGATTCCAGCTTTTTAAAGCTACGTTGCACTTATTTCATTGGGGTTTTCTCCATCTGTAACATAATTATTGTAATATCGTAACAACTCAGTGTTTGCTTGTCCAAAACCCACCAGTTCCTGAAAAACAGAAGGGATGATTTAGAAAATGAAGATGTTTTATTGTTTATTCAGAGAGAGACTCAGGTGATTTTATTGTTGTACGCAGAGAGAGATCCCTTTACCCCCCGCCTGCTCCCACTGCGCTGGAGTCTCCTCCACTGAACATCCTGTGTCGGATAATCAGGCCGTCACAGGGTGGTCTCAGTTATGGCTCTCAGCTTGTTGGCACCATACAGAAGAACTGGAAACACATGGGGATCTGTAAACACGGGTTCACATCCTCTGTTTAATCCATCCATCCTCAGAACATACAATATCTGGCACTATTATGCAACACCATGTGGAGGGTTTAAAAATACAGTTTTCTATAAGACAATACACAACTGGCCAGGTTCGATCAGATGACTCAAATTAAACAGAGTAAAATTGAAAAATGTGCAACAGAGCTGCCAGCTGTGAGTGCACCATATTCTGCTCTCCGTTATCAGCTGAGAGCAGAAAGCGGATCGGAGCAGCAGGATGAACGCAGACATACAGGCTTCATCAGGAGCAAAGAGCCAGCAGTGGCTCAAGGAAAGCTGAAAGGTTCAGGAGGCTGCATGGCGAAACTTTAAAACTAGCATCACGAAGAATGGTTGGAAAGATTTTGTGTGTAAATTTCTTTTGGGGCTGTTATGAGTGGTTTCTAAAGACTGACGCCTGTATCAGAACAGGACTATTGAAACTAGATTACTAGTGTGAGAATCCAATATGATCCTCCAAGAGTTGCCTTCTGTTTCTTGTCCCTGAAAGCTGAAATTTCTCTGATGTAGGATAGACAGGAGGCAGATTAGAGGTTGACAATTTAGAGCGTTTTTGCCCCAAACTTTAAGAAATTATTGTCAAGTTGAATTCAGTATAAATCACAGACCTTTAATGCATTGCAATTTTTATCATGAAATGCAGAACTGGTGGTGAGGACAAGACGCGGCTGGACCCAGGTTGTAGAGAGAAATTATGTTTTTGATGAGAATCACAAAAGAGAACAGAAATCCAGGCAGCACAGGTGAACAATGAGGCTAGGAAGCCAGACACACTGGAACTAAACTAAACTGCGAGACACAACTGATGACAAAGGACAAGGATCTGACAGGGAGCAGCGAACACAGGTGGGATTGAAAACACGCGTAGATAATCAGAGGAAACAAGAGGCAGCTGGGATGAATCAGGGATAGGAGGCGACAACACAGGGACTAAATTAACAGGAACAACAGACACAAAAATCCATATCCTCACAGTTTCTCCTTTTTTCCCCTCAATATTCAAGACTGAAAAATAAAATAAATATAACTAGGAAAAAAAAGCCTTTACTAAAGCAGTAAGGATTTAGTTTAAATAGTTGAGTAGGAACAAAATTATAATAAGTAATTTCTCTTCTAGTTGCTGAATTTCGTTTTCTTTATTACCTCTGTTTTAGACCTTCTACATTAGATAATTTTACAGTTTGTTCCGTTAACGTTTTACTTAAAGCTCAGTAATGGTTCAATATTTTTGTGCTGTGGTTCTCCAGTTAGTATCTTGAATCCCTGATAAAAATCAACTTAGGATTCCTGTTGTTGGTGTTGTGGATCGATTACTGCCGTTTATGTGTGTAATATGCACAACTGTATTAGGGCGATATAAGTTATAGTAGTTTGTTGATCTTGCACGTCTTATTTTTTCAGAGAGCAGCGTTTTGGTCCTGATTTAAAGAAACCCACAATTTCTGCACATCTTAGTTTTACGAGCAGTTTTTTTCTGGGGTTCAGAATTGCCTCCTCTTGTTTTTATCTCTGGTTCTCCAAAGACTCAACAAACAGAAAACACTTAACCTGAGAGAGTCTACACTCCGTACTGTAGTTCAAACCTAACTGGCAGCGCTGTACTGTCCTTCGACATATTTATTGCCTTGTAAACAATAAAATGCTTTTAAAACGTATCCGCTTACAACCAGGAAGTTGTAAGTGGATACACTGTGGTAAAGACTGCTGTGATGTGATCCAATGTTTTTAAGGTGGTAGCAGGCTGATTCGGTCCTGAACTTTAATTGGATGTTAAAACTTATATCTGAGTCCTTTACGTTTTTGCTCGTATAGTTTAGTTGAATCCTGGTTTTTCACGTTGCATTTTTGGGATCAAAAACAGTGACTCCTGTCTTAAGATGGTGGACAATCTGCTCCTCTCCTCTCATCCTCTCATGAATATGTTGGACACTGTGAATAAATTATCATGTAAATGATCATTTACATGATGAGACTGGAACCTTGAGGAACGCCTGATGTTTTTGCTTTAGTTCAGATTTATAAAATGATAAAGTAGCCCCATTCTTCCAATGTGGAGTTGCCAGTCATTTTCCTTGGGTAGCAAAAATGCTTTTAAGAAGTACAGAGAGCAGAGAGAAAACTGCTGCTGGGTGAAAAGTTCACATAACATTTTTTATATCTCTCCTAATATTTCCTCAGAGGCGTTACTTTCAGTATCTTTGCTGGATCGCTCACTTTGTGTAAACCTTCCTGACTTTGTTTGACACGTTCATCTTCTTTACCACAAAGATTTATGAGGCATGTTCTACATTTGCTCAAGAATTGGGTCATTATGATGTCCATAAAAATACTGTTTAGTCCAAAAAACAGGAGGAAATTATGCAAAAATGTTGCAGCTGTTCTTCAGTCGAATCAGCATGAATCATCAGAGTGGTGAATTGTTTTATTTTATTTAAAATATTGTTTCTCATCTGACTGCAGCACTGGATAAGAGCTTCAGTCTGCGAAGGTTTCTCTCTCCTTCCACGAGTTACACACCTGAACAAATACACCGTTTCACAGGCTAAACACAGATAAACCCAGCCGATCAGCTCGCCAAGGGTGAAACTGCCTGGAAGCAGAGGCAGCAACACATGTAACAACAAATATAATTTTAGTGAAGTTGGAAGGGATGCTCTTGTTTATCCTCTGCTGTTTCATGTCATCTGTGTGTGTTTCTCTCTGGCTGATCTGAGTGCAGGAGTTTGAGGCGCTGCAGGCTGCGTGGGAGGCTGAAGAGAGGAGCAGCAACCTCACAGCTTTACAGTGAAGTCATTTCAAGTCAGTGTAGTAGTTTCCACTTAATTCTTCATTTCAGAGTTATTATGTCTGCAGGTAAGAGCTGCCTGAACAGGAAGCCAGATGGTGAAACTCAAAGTGAAAGAATGTCAAAATAGATTAAAAATGAGGCCACTCATAATAAACCCTCCCAGATAAATACCACAAAGAGGAGCAGGGGCGTACAAAACGTTTGCTCCATTTCTAGGGGGGAAGACATAAGTCATTTCAATCAGTTGTCAGTGAAATTATAATGCTAAAACACATGCAATAACTGCATTTGAACCAGCAGCAAGAAATAAATTAAAACACAAAAAATTATTCGTTTTTCCATTCACTTTGAAGGTCGGTTGTGTTGGGGGTGGAGTGCAGATAAGATAAGATAAGATAAGATAAGATAAGAAATTTGTCTTAGAAGAGGGGACAAGTCAGGCAAATGGTTTGTAGTAACAGGAAAAAGAAACTAGACAAGAACAATCAGGTAAAGTAGCAAAATTTTGAGATTCAATTTATCTCATTTTGTGCCTTCACATTTAAACTAAATGTTCCTGAAGCCGATTTGATGTCATGTATCTGTTTTATGTACCTCGACATATTAACTGTGTAATGTTTGTGCTGCATTTGTTGCTGAATCTTGTTCAGAACTCATTTGAAAAAGAGGTTTTCAATCTCAATAGGTTTTTATTCTGGTAAAATAAAGAAAGTCATGCAAGTGGATCATAAGTAATCAACAGAGTGAAAGAAAAGCTGTTGGCTGGAGGGGATGGGCGGAGACCCAGTTGATGCTGTCCAGTGTATTAACTTAGGAATTTCTGCGTCTGGTCTCCTTTTCCCATTTTGGTCCGGGGTTTAAGTCAAAGTATGTAAACAAGGATTCACTGCTATTCTGTTTAACATCTAAAACCGGATAACGTGTGAGAGTCATGAGAAAGAGGTGGGGAGACATCTGATGCTCTTCGGAGGGAGGCTCACATCCAAAAGCAAGTCAGAATGAAGAATATTTGTGTTTGAAAAATGGGCTGCATGGTTGTTCAGTGGTTAGGACTTTTGCATATGGGGAAAGGAGGTTAGCATTCCTTCCTGGACTGTTTCTGCAATTTAAACAAGTTTGTTAATGCAACACAATCTATTAGTTTGATGTGAAGATTCATTCTGACATTTTTGAGGAAGTGAGTTGTTTATATATTAAACAGATTACAAATAAAACAAACAGAGAGAATAAAACCTTTGGTGAAAGGAGTGTCAGTATTTCCGGCTGATTTTCATTCATTTTCATCTGCACTGATTGCCTTTAGCATCAGTGCTTTTATTCATCTATTTTCCCATTTGCTTCAGATTTGAATCCCTGTGTCGCCCAGCTGAACGTTTAAACCTGGGCCTGCAGGCTGCTGTCTTTACTGAGCTGCTGTATTCAGTTAATTATTCATGCGCACAGAAAGATAAATATTAGAGTTTCAAGCATTCCTGCCGGGGAAAGTGCTTACTATTGAGATTTATTTTAGGCTAGTTAATATCTTTATTTAAAACACTGCAATTAATAGTTTATGAGTACAGCTCAAATTGTATATTCAAACTTCCACAACATGCAGGCTACACTTAATTCATTAAATATAATGTTTAAAATTTTAATACACTTAGTCACTGCACTGATGTCATCTCCATTAAAAACACAAAGAGGATCTGAGTGCAGCCTCCAGATATTTCTGCAGTTTCTTCATCTTCCCTCGATCACCTTCTCTCTCTTCTGCTGGTCAGACGGGTTTTCATCTGTAGCAGAAAAAGACAAAATGATGATCTGCCTTGCCAAGAGCAGGTTGTGCAAATGAGCTGTATGAATCCCCGAAGTTTGAAAAAACTGGAGATGTTATTTTATCTGGTGGAGTAGTTGACAAACTGCTGAAGTATTGGAAGTATAGAAGAGAAAGAGGAATGGTCAAAACCTCTAAGAAGTTATTGTTTGTTTCTGAGTTTAATTTGGCTTGCAGGAAAAAAGAACATCCAAAAATATGTAAGTTTTAAGCTTGAGGTTTAGAATTTAGTGTTGGTTTCTGTAAGAAATATTACATTTTTCAGATTTTCTCAAATAAATTTGCTCCCTTCAGACGTTGATGAGTGTTGATGCCTTAACAGGAACTCAGTTCAGTTTGGTTTAGCTATGTTGCATCAACTCACAACAAATGAGCTTTAAAGTAACTTTACAAAACAGGCAGGTTTACTTCTTTAAATTGTGGATTATGAAAAATACTGGCTTCTTTTACAATATTACAAAAATGCAGATGTACTGAGCAAAGTGAGTAAAACAAGAACACAAAATTTAAAATACACCTAACTAAAAATTAATCAGTGACACCAAAATCTTGAGTTATTTTTGATACAGTCTTAAACTGCACAATCAGCACTTTATTTAGTAGAATAACATGATCATATATGAAGATAACTTAAACTTAAGTTATGTTTCAATTATGTTTTCAAATAACTGAAACTAGCTGAACAGCTCAGTAAAAAAAATTAAAAAAAGAATGGAAAGAAAATGCACCACAACTTAGCTTCTAACCATCACGACATAAAAATGTAAATGTAAAGTGAGAGTGAAATAAATAATCTATGACAATAATTCAAATAAAAAATGTCATGGCTATTCTGAAGTATCCTTGTAACATAAAAAAATAAAATTTAACATGTTAAGAACAAAAGCAAAACTGAAAGTGCTGCAGGTTCTTTTGGAATGAACAGAAAAAGAAAAAAAATATTTCACCAGAAAACTTAAAACAAACACACACAAAAAAACAAGCTGATATATTTGAAAACTCAAATAAAAGTAGAAGTTCTTGGGTGAGAAGCATTTTACAACAATTTAACACTTTATTTTCAGAATTGACCTGACGATTCTCACCTAAAACCAGGAAAACTGGTCAATTTCAGACACTGGTGGACTAAAGTAAACTGACACAAAGCAAATCACACAGTAAGAAGTGAAATAAGTAGAAATAATATCCTATCATCTATCATCTAGAAATCTTTTCCCTTCTCTGTTTGCTGACCTAGCTGCATCCTGTTGTGATTTGTGGACTTTCCTGCTTTGACTCCTTTGTCCTCTGCAGCCAGGTCCTGTTTACAGATCAGTTGGATTCACGACA
This sequence comes from Xiphophorus maculatus, assembly GCF_002775205.1. NCBI lineage: Eukaryota > Metazoa > Chordata > Actinopteri > Cyprinodontiformes > Poeciliidae > Xiphophorus > Xiphophorus maculatus. The sequence goes on from NC_036444.1 coordinate 7,071,231, forward strand.
GCTGCAGCAGAACCCCCACGGATTATCTTCGCAGTCCGTTCTGCTTCATGATGCCTCTCACTCAGAGGTGTGTGTGGAGAGGAGGAAGTCGAGTCTGAGGCCTGAAGCTGGTTGAAATCACTGGAACATTGAGTCTGTGATTGGAATCCAAAACGGTTCCGTTCGAAATGTGAGAAACAACGAGTGTTGTTTTAGTGGTAGACTGACCCAAAGGCTCCACTTTGGGGCCCTGTAAAAAAAAAAATCCACCGTAGGGTGATACGCAGACAAAACATATTTTATGAAAACCAGGGCTTATTTTCCATGTCAGGTGTAAAAGTTAGAAAAATACAATTTTATTGCTTTTTTACCACAAGGATTTTCTCCCTTGGATTATTATTGGTTATAAATCAACATAGTGAGGCCCATGCTGTTTGCGTAAGGCCAAATGGTTTGGATTAGAGATCTACTGGTAGAGACAGAAATTTCCCCTGCTCTGACCAAAAGGTCAAAATTTTTATATTTTTTCCAACTCATTAAAAATATATATCCACATTAGTCAACATTATGTACTTTAATGCATTTAGTGATTAAATCAAATAGACAATCCTCTACTTTTACCTTGTTGATGCAATTGTGCTTTAATTTAACTTCACATAAGTCCACAATTTGGTTTTTCAAATAATGATTTCATTCATTTAGAGAACAATAATATATAATTCAACCCCTCCTATCTTTGTGAAATCATTGAATGAATTGTAAAGAGACACTTTTCCCCCTGTTTCTATTTTACTAATCACACCAAAACCTGATTGATTACTGTCAGACTGGATATCAAAATTACTAACGAATCACTAATCTAGAACCTGACTGACAACATGAAGTAGGCTAAAAGAAAAGAAACAAATCGCACGCTGATCAAACAAATTCAGTCATTGACATCTATCAGTCTGAAAAGGGACACAAAGCCAATTCTAAGGTTTTAGGAAACAAAGAATAGCGTTGAACCTTTGCAGGAGAAACTTTCCATCAGGCTCAAAAATTGCTCCAAAAATGCATTAATGATTAATCCAGGAGGAACTAAAGAATCTAGAAAAGCATTTAAAATGCTGCATTTCTTATTTACCTTTGATAAAACCAGTGTTTATGATTCAACAATAAGAAAAGAACAGCCTAAACGTTTAACTGATTAAGGCCTGATTATTTTTTCCCACATGACCAGGTTTGTTTGGGAAGCCTTTTTCTTCAATAAAAGAAAGAAATCATGAGTTGAAAACTGAATTTTGAATGTGCTTACACTTTCTTTACATGATATTAAAAATATATAAAAGAGAACCAGATAGAAGAATTGTCTTTGTTTTGATACATAAATTAGTGGCCATGTAAATTATTTATATTCTGTTGGTTTTAAAACCAAAACTTTGCAGCACGCCTTTTTCTCTTTATATGTTATGCTCCTTGGAAGAAGAAAATTCAATCAATTGAAATTTAAACTTAACAGACCTCAAAGAAAACCAGAAATTATAAATAGCCATAAAATGTCTAATCTTTACATCTCTGTTTGGGTTATGTTTACTGCTGTAAGTATATATTTTAATTCAAACCCTGCAGCAAAAAGACATTAATCTACATTTGTTGCACAGTTAACCACATTATACGGTTGTTTTTTTCTTTCTCTCTCTCTGTTACTGTTTAGTCTTTTTGTTAACCCACAACATGTCTGGATTTCTGCCCGAGGCTTTCAGCATCAGCATGGATTTACATGAAGCAATATTGCTGCACTTTAAAGAAATATTATCTTTACTTTCTTCTGTAGGACCCAGCCTTGAGAATGTGAAATCAGCTCGGACCATTATGTAAAGTCTGTTAGTCAGTGAAGGTGAAAGGAAATATCATGGCGTGGGCAACATGACAGAGGACATAATTAAAGCATGAACCATCTGTCATCAGAGCTCTGATGTTTCTTTTGCTGCATTTAGATTTCACTGTAAAAAAAAATCAAGGCCTGTGCAAGATGGAAAAGCAGTCATCATCCAGGGCCAAGCAGCAACGGCATGAGCCTCAATGATGTGGTCGAATAATAGTGGAAGAGAGATTTTGCTATAGAAACACAATCTTCTTTAACCGTATGTTATGTGAACGGTCTCTGGCCTGGAGGTTTTGCGGTCTGTAATAATAGTGAGGGGAGAAGAAGAAAACGGCGTCTGCGTTTTGGTGGGCTTCAGTTGCTCCATAAGCAGATTTAGTTCAGCTTGAACACTGTTTAGGATAATAAATGCCCACAGCCATTTCTTATGGTCATGCTGGATGTGACTGAAAAATGTACCAAGACATAAGCTTTAATATCAGCTGATGTTGATAATTGGTTTAAATATCTGGACTAATGCCAAACTTGTGACAAATAGTGACAGTTTTAACTCCAAGCTGTTGTTTGTTTTTTTAAGCAGTAATGAAACGCCATGCTCTGCCAGTTACTCAACAGGTTGTTGCTAGGTAACTCAAGAGTGAGAGTTGCTAGGTAACCAACAAATGGGAGAGTTAGCTGATGCCACCAAACGTCCTTAACCGGTGGATAAAGTTATTTCTCTGCCTACATCTCCCAGAATGCTCTGCAGTTCTGGCTCAGAGTTCAGTGAAATTATTGAAAATTCAATCTCGTATTATTTTTTGATATTGATCGGGTGTCTATTGGAAAATATATTGTTATTGGTTAGTCGTCCAGTCCTACATCATGCACTAAAACAGAAATAAAAAATTCAAGGAAACAAGATTTAATTTAAAAGTTACAATACATGATTTATTACAGAAAAGAGTGATATCCAAAGTATTTTACACTGTTTTTTTATACATTTCAATGTTTGTACATGTAAACAGGAATGAAGTAAACAATGCTATCGATACAGTCATATCATCCTACTAGAGTTAAATGTATGAGCGGACATTACTGTGCTTCCACATCAACTACATCGTTGCTCAAGCATGATCCTATCAGGAGGCAGAGCGTACCACATGAAGCCTAATCCCCCTCCGGACTGCTATGTTTTCAGACATATGCAACGTCACGCCATTATTACTTATCATACAACACTGATGTTGTGCTATTGCCAAAGGTAGAAGGCTGGAGAAGCACCTTTCCACCACTGTGCAGCATTTATACTTGTGAGAAGGTGAACTGATGAAGAGCCATTTAGAAATGATTACTAACAGGGTCATCCAAGGTCATTCCTAACACCCCCCTCGTTTGCCTTTAGGTTAAATTCTCGAGCCGTTCATGGGTAAACATCTTTGTGATTCCCAAACGAGGGTCCAAGCAGAGGAACTCTGAGGATTTACATCTGAATCTCCTTGAAATTCCCGGACAGATGGTGTTAAAACAGTGCAGAGTCCAAAGCTGTGACTTAGAAAATACTCCTTCAATATAAAATCTTGACGTGACTCCAAAAATGAACAACACTGAAAAAATAGAGGTGATATGTGTAACAACTCTACAGACGCTGGCTCTGCTAAAAGCAGCCGTTAAAGACATGCATACTCTACAGTACGAACGTACCAGTGCATCTACATCTGCTTCTGCTGAAAAGGAAAGTAGCACTCGAGGATAACGACATGCATAGATTTTTAGTGTTCACATCGCAAGGAAGAGACTCTTTAAAAACCAGTTGATGTCAGTAAGACAGTGAAATATTGGATTAAGCATGACCTGAAAGCGTCATTAGATTTTGACCAACGGCCTGCTTCGTACAGCAGGGTTTCCACAGAAAGAGGACATTTCTGATCTACATCACAAAGCTAAGGGCAGCAGCGAAAAAAGGAGTTAAAATAAAAAATAAAACCAGCTTTCTACCGAGTGTGCATATAAGTCATGCAAAGAGCACTGAAGCGCAACAACATATTTCTAAAAAAAAAAAAAAAAAAAAACAAGAAAAGAAAGCTTGCATCTTATAAAATAGGATAGAAATCAGATCATCTGCAAACATTCGGCGGACACCTGAGAAATGTGGACGTTACATTGTCTGTCAGAGTGTGAGAAAATGGAAACTTGGGTTGATAGTGCAAAAGAAAAGGTATAAAAGCATAAAATGCATGAAGTGATGTACATCAAAATTCAATTGAGTCTTATAAAATGTCATGCAATGCATACTGGGTAATCTCTTCACATGATAAATAACTTCTTATGATTTATAACTGAATAAGAAAAGTATGAGCCACTCCCCCCTCACATTAATACACCGCTTTGCTAAAGTAGTCAATCTATTTAAACTTAGTCATTTTTCCTCTTATTACAACCACAACCTAAGTGTAATTTATATGGAAATTATTTGTTAGACCAACACACACACACGCACACACACAAAAATAAAAATCACACAATAGCAAAGTGAAAGAAAAGCAGTAAACTTTTTCCAACATTTGTTTTTACAAAGAAAAAATCTAAAAAGAGCAGCATGCATTTATATCAGCTGTCCCCAAGTCAACACTTTGTAGAACCCAAATGCACCTGCAAGTCTTTTGTGGTACACCTCCTCCGACTTTGAACTCGGAAAGTTCAACTGTGATCTCATGAGATCAGAGCACGCTCCCCCAAATGCTTACTGTGTCCCTTTTACTGTGTTTACTGTGGCAGAAAACAGACACGACTTTTCAAGACTTTCTTTTTAAATTAGAATTATATTCTAAGATACAAAATACAAATGCATTCCATACTTTTCAGATATTTAAAAAAAGGAACAAAATTTTTCTTCCACGTCACAATTATCACGTTGTGTTGGTCTATCATGTAAACCCCGGTACAATACGCTTAAAGATTTATGAGGTGTAAACAGCTTTCAAGGCCTTATAAACTTATAATTTTGGGGTGTTTGACTGAGGAATGATCCGGATCCAGACCAAATCTAGCAGAAAAAAAGCAGAAATGTTTTACTTCTCAAGTTCATTAGAAAGAAACGTGCAGTTAAAATCCACGGCATCTTAACTGAACACATCTAAAGGCCACGTCTAAAGAAATTTAACTTCCCCGGTTTGTCTGTGAAGCTTTCTGAAACACTGGAACAGAAGTGTGCTTTTCGTGCTCTGCGAGCGAGGAACAGCATACGGACGTTGTCTGCAAACCGAACATCCAAGCCACAGGTATTTCCAAGATATCCGAGTTTCAACCACATTTCATGACTTCCAGTGGCAAATGAAAAACAGACTGCGGGAAGACGAACGGATCCTGGAAAGCAAACACATGCATTATTCATGACGGGAGTCCAGTTACGACATACATACACCGTCGCCCCGACGCCGAGACCCGAGAAGGTGCTGAGGTGTAGCCGACATCCAAACCAAACATCTCTTATTAAAAAAAAAGAAAAAAAAAAAGGCATGCGCTGACCAAGCTGTGGAGAGCGATGATGCTGTTACACTGCAGGCACAATCAAACTTCACCAAGTTTGCATTTCCTCAACTCAAGACAGTCAAGATCAACAGAAACACAGAGATAACCTCACAACTCGCACTCACGTGAACCACCAGGCATCAGGACAAGGAGTTTGTCTATCAAAAGGTACAAAACAGTGTTACCATGCACTTTATTGGTTTCTTCATCAAATGCACAGAACGGATGTCAACACCCTTCACAACAAGTGATCTGAATTCTGTTTTTTTCTTTTTTCAGTTCATGAAATATCTGCAAAATGTCAGTGAACATGCTTTAACAGCGATATACAGTTACTTTGTAAGAGCAGTGTCTGTTTTATTTGGTAGCCACAATCACCAGAATCACTTGGCAACAAGGAAACGTTTAGTGCCACGCACACGTATCTCTGCTGAAGGCGACGATATAGAGAAGGAAACGCGCTGCCATGCAGAGTCGAAGCAAAGTGCTAGCTGCCACACAGAGAGAGGCTGCAGGGCTCGGGGCTGAGAGTGAGCAAGGGTCGACTGCAGCCCTTGATCTGCATAGTAAACATTACAATTGCAAAGGTTTTCCCACTGAAGCCATGACAGGGCACAGATCCAAGGGCAACCTGCTGGATGGAGGGGGCAGAAAACACAACGAGGAGTTCAGGGAGAAGATCTCAACAGGATGTCTTTGGTGTAGACTCTACCAGGAGCGCAAAGCTAGACTCTCAAAGCTAACATACATAAATAAGCAGAGGGGGCTGGGCTGTGTTGGTGAGCTAAGGGCTGAGTGATGAGCTGTGGACACGTCAGGGGGAGCTGAGGCTAAGGCCACTCATGGTGATAACGCCTCCCGTTTTTCTTTCGCTCTTTCTGCAGATGCTCCAGTTCCGCCTCGTACATCATCTCCTGCATCAGGTACTTCTCCCTCCTCATGCGGTCGCACAGATCCTTCGGCATGTCCGGAATGAGGTACGCAATGAAGGACTTGATGCCGAACACCAGGTGCTGAAAAAGGTAACGTAGCTAGTTGATACACAGCAGAAAGTTTTGACTCACATTTTAGACTCTAAAATGTGCTTTGCAAAGGAAATCACACATCTAAACTTTTTCACACTATGACAAATTAGAACCTCAAACTTCAATATTTTATAGTAGTTTTATGTCACTGACTAACACAAAGTAGTGTAGTGGTAAGAATATGACATACAGAAACTGCGTTTCACTCTAAACACCATGGTGAAACATGGTGGCTTGTGTGGGAATGTCCCAGTCAAAGTCCAGACCTAAATCCAATTGAACAGAAACTCTCTGTTGGCCTGGATGGCTAAAAAATATATCATGATATAAGCATTTCATATAATTTGATATGAATAATTATTGATATATTTTTTTGTTGTAAATATCTGAAATACTACCAACTGGTAGCATTTCCTGTTTTATCCACAGATTTCATTCACCGTTTTTCATTTTTAAGCAGTTCAGAGGCTCGGTGGAAAAACTTCTGCACTTATTCAATAGGTTGTTGCTAGGCAACCAAAGAATGAACGAGTTGCTAGGTAACCACAGAGTGAGTGAGTTAGTTGATGCCACCAACATTTCTTAGTTGGCTGAGAAGTTGAGAAGCTAAAGTGTTTCCTCTACCTACTTCTCCCAGAAATTATTGAATATATATATATATATATATATATATATATATATATATATATATATATATATATATATATATATATATATATTATCTACTGATTTTGATCATGTGTCTATGGCAATATATATTATTAATTTATTTTCCATCCAATCTGACTGAGTTTCTGCAATGTTGTAGAATATTATGACCAAACCTTTCAGTCTCTAGCTGTGCAAAGCTGTTCAAAAAATAACCCAAAGCACATGCAGAGTTCACTGTAGCAAGTCTGCAAACTACTGATTGAACTGAGTGGAATACAAATGTATAGCCACATGTTTTTCTTTGCAAGTAAAGAAAACTATGTGCAATGTAACAAAATGTGATAAAATTCAAGAGCCACGTAAATATAAATAACTTGCAGCACACACTGGATATATTTTGTGTGGTCTAGAAGTGTTAGACATTGATCACTTTACTTTGGAGTATAACTTTGTTAAAATAACTTAAAGCAGGTCTTGAAGATTTTCTTTTAATAACAGTGTATAAAAATACATCTAAAGCTGCTAAAAATATTAAAGTCAGACAGTGGGAAGTGATTTAGCTTTAGCCGCCTGCCTCGTTTATACAGACTCATGCATACAAGAGCGCAGTGACAGACCTCAAAGACGATGATGAATGCCAGCCTGGCAGCCAACACATGCCAGAACTGCAGGGTGAACTCGTAGGGCGCTGTGCTCCAGGGCGGCGCTCTGTAGTCTCTGTACCTGCAGTATCTGAACTCACTGCTGTTCTTCAGCTCCCACATGTCAAACACAGACAAGCTGCTGTTCATATAACCTCGCAGGCACCTGAGCCGATTGAAGAGAAAATAAACTATCACACCACAACAAGTTCTGCACCTCCAGATATATTTGATCTGCAAGCAGCTTTTTTTAAAAAAAGAAAAAAGAAAAAAACTGCTTACTCATCTGTATGATGGGGCCCCTTATCCACACAGGGGCCGTATTTGAAGGCGTAAACAAAGCGGGGAATGTAGTCCGAGGTTATAGCGATGACGAAGGCATTAGTGATGACTGCCAGAACTCCGATACCTTCCAGAATCCCATGCCAGATACCTGCGGTAGATAAACATCGTTCAGTGCTTTATTAATCATAATGAGGGGCAGCAAAGGTTAAGAAAAACCCTCAAGTCTTAATGAGGGGGAGTAAATCATACGCTTTCAACTGTCTGTGACATTTTTATTAGTGCAACAGTAATTAGTTTTAGCTAGGGGGTAGAAAAACATAAACACGACCTGGCTGATCTTTGACTGTGCTGCTTTGTCTGCTTTTGAGCTAATGTGCTCTAAGCACGCACTTCATCTTTTTTCTGCACAAAAACCTGCATCAACTATTTTTTACCGAAAATACTGAACAGAGAAAACAAGCACGTTTGTGTTGAATTAGGGTTTGAACTATCAGTAAATGTCGGGGTAAATATAAAACAGGTTCTATTCGTAAAGCTCTCAGGGTTTGTTTTTTATTAACAGGGGAATGTGACACACAAAGGGCTCAGTGGAGCACAGAAAAGGTGGAGTTTGTTTATCTTATGGGGGAGTGAGCTGATGGAGAGGAAGGCGTAGCATATGGCTGCACAGTGGGACAGGATGTAGATGTGTCCATCTCCATAGGATGGACTGTTTCTGGCAAGTCTCTGTCCTTTTGTCTGATACAGAAATTTCTCAATTTCTGCAAGTCAGAGACTTGACCTGGTAGGCTTCCTTAGACAGAAAACTTATTAAAAGGGGCAGTATTATGTATATAATGTTATCCCCAAAAATATATCTGGAGTGTTGCTTTGATTCTTTCCCGCATGTTTGAGTAATCCCTTAATCTCCATGGCAACCATTCAGCTGTGGAAAACACCTGGTTGGACCTAGCTCCGCTTTCAGACGAAGCTCCTCCTTTGAGCTGCAGTTTCCAGGCTTTTGAGCTTGCGCCTCACAGAGCAACCCTCCTCCATGACTCCCTCGCTCAGCTCCTTCAGACTAGCCAGCAGCAATTAGCAAACACCTGGTGGGACTGTGCATCTGCTGAGTTCATTATATGAGCTACATCTGAGTTCAACGCTGGTAAAAACATTGCTAAAAGGTTAATAGAGGAGCAATGTTGTGATGACTTCCTGAAGGCGGAGTTTCAGAAAGAGCAGGAGTGTTTAAAGAGACAGAGGCCCAATTTCAAGGTTTTAAATTAGGATATAAAATTTATTTTAAGTCATATTTGATATATGGAGCCTTTTTATAACAACTGAAGGTAACATAGTTATTTGATTATGCTACAAAATGTCACTGTGGGCCTGGAAAACACATTTAACTGAACTGACATTTTGTTGTTTTTTGTAAAGTACCTTGAGATGACATTTGTTGTAAACTGGCGCTATATAAATAAACTGAGCTGGACTAACTTCTTATGATTTCATCACTGTAAATAGTGAAAACTGATTTTATTAAAGGGTTTCAAATGTGTTTAAGGTAATAGAGAGGGGTTCAATACATTTACACGTCACTTTCATGTTTTTCTAAAAAACTTAAAAACCATGTATTATGTACATTACAATTATGTGTTTGTGTGGTTTTATTACAAACAGAAACAATAAAAAATATGTAGTTGGAATTTACATATGCAAAAAAACATAAAGGAAAATACTGGGTATGAATACTTTTCATGCACTGTATAAAAAGCAGCTGTGCAGGTTTTAAGAGGGGGTGAAAGCTTTTTCCAGCACATTATTTATAAAGGAAAGTAAAATTCTTTCCCATGTTGTTCAGTTGCATCACATGTGGAAGAAACTGAGGAAAAGAGGAGAGGAATTTAGATAAAATATAGATATTAGGGGATGAGAAAAATGGGGTTGTGTCTCTGATCCCAAAATAGCTCAGAGTCTGAGAGTAACAGAGCGAGACAACAACCTATATCTGTTGCCCGCGCTGGCATGGGCCTCCTCCACTGAGTGACAAACTTGTAGGCATCCAAACGAATTTCGATGATGTTGTTAAGCAGAGCCAGGAGAGGAGCCAGAGGGAAAGCTGCTACGAAAATGGTGGTGAAGCCAAACTGGAGAACTACAAAAGAAAAGAAAAGTTTGCACTTTAATATGAAGAACAGGTTTTAGATATTTGGCTTTTCAGTTTTTAAAACATCCAGAATATTTGAGCAAAAAACATTTCCCTTAACATTCTTCTGTAGAAGTAATTTTTGTTTTCTATATGATATAAAACAGTGGTCCCCAACCACCACCAATTGGTACCGGGCCGCGCAAGAAATAATGAACTACTTCTGGATCTTTTATTTTGAAAATCCTAAACCGTATTTTACCGGTTACGTCTTGCGCATCAAAATTGAGCCAACTTGCAGCAGAATGAGTAATAAAACAACATCGGAGTACTGCGGCGCCCTCCCTCCCCCGGTCTGCGGAAAAATTGCGAAGGGCTGACCGGTCCACGTGACTAAGAAGGTTGGGGACCGCTGATATAAAAAACACAATCAAAGGTTGTTTGATTGTGTTTGTTCATTCAAACATTTGTAATTCTCTGCCTTCTTAAGTTACAAAAGACTATTTACCTCAGAGTTTGTGACTTTTCATACTATTTATTTCATTTTTTAAAAAGATGAAAACCCAAATATACAGCTCTGGAAAAAATGAAGAGCCCACTGCACTGAACCCATTGAAAACCTCAAGGCTACTCCATCAAATATTGATTCCTGAGCTCTTCCTGAGTTAAAACATTAATATTGTTGTTTCTAAATGAATCTGAACTTGTTTTCTTTGCATTATTTGAGGTCTGAAAGCGCTGCATCTTTTTCGTTAGATTGATCATTTCTCATTTTCTGCAAATAAATAAATTTAAGAAACATGCGGTCAGTAGTTCATAGAATAAAAGAACAATGTTCATTTTACTTAAACATATACCTATGAAAAGTAAAATCAAAGAAACTGATCATTTTAAGTGGTCTCTTATTTTTTTCCAGAGCTGTAGAAGAAAAACGGCAACTTTCTTTTGGATTATTGAACAAAATGTGAATTTTTCTGCAGGTTATGTCAACCAAGGATGAGGATGGTTAAAATCTCAAACTCAAGTTGTGATTGGAAAAACAAAAAATAATAAACATTTTATCACCCTCATTAATTTCTTATTAAAGTCTTCTGATAAACCAACCAAAAAATAATTTAATTTGATCCTTTTACAAATGCAATTAGAAACACCAACAAGCTCAACAATTATTGGATCATTTCTTTCACAGAAAGTACAAGAGTTCAACATTTTACCCATTTCCAGGTATTCATCCACCAGTCCGTGTGCGTTCATCGGCTGCAGGTTCCAGTCCTTGTCCCACTGTGGGAGCTGGGTTTTGTTCTCCACATTCTGGCCTCCACCACCACCTCCACCTCCTTTCTTCATCTTCCTGCGAGACCACCAGTTCTGCAGCAAGCTAGGGACGCAGGAAGCAGTGTATCATCTCAAAGCAATTATTTCTGACAGTGCAACGGAGGCTTTAAAGGACAGAAATTATGTTTACTTTTTTTCATATGCTAAAGGGTAAAAAGACAAAAGGAGTTAACAAATAAAGGGAGCAGGCCGTTGAAATCATTAAGCATCAGTGTGTTTTCATTGCAAACAAAGTGTGAAGTGGTGATGATGTATTACTTACGGATATCCAAGCTCCATGAAGTTGTTCCAGATTTGTTTGAAGAACATGATGACTCCCATTTGCAGACACAGATCAATCAAACAGCCGCTGGGGTGACACTTTAGAAAGAAACAACATTGAAATGATAAACAGCTGCTGCATCCATATTTCACGCCTTGTAATTCAGATTTATGAGCGAATCTTTTGACACGCCGGCTCCCATTGTGGTTTTTTTTTTTAGCATCAGAGTTGAAAATCCGAGTAATTGTGGGGCAGGATGAATGGTTCTCCACAGAAAGAAGTGGGCGGATCATTAGAAAGATGAATCGTTTGGGAGTTCTAAATATATCCAAACGTAGAGAGTGATAATCAACTCCGTCTTGTCTGAAATAATCACAAATGCTCTCACCTCTTCCAGCCTCCATCGATTAAAGAGCTTATTGTAGCTTCCAGGCCTGCCAGCAAACCTGGAGATATTGAGGAGCGCATAATTAGGCTGTTGAATTAAAACAGTGAAATACTAATGAACTCATGGTGGAAATAAAATAACACGTAAGGCTGATAATTATCCCAGAAAAACAACATTTTGTTCACTTTCTCAGACTGGAAGGAGCTTAAGCAGAGCTAAAACACAGAGTCTGAACTCTCATACAACGAGTCAGAAAATGTCGGGACAAGGACAAAGTTCACAGCTGTTACCTTCCGAGAAAGAAAGCGATGTAAAACGTGGAGCTGTTCAAATTCACAAACTGGAAGAGAAACATCTTCAGAGCAAAGCTGTTCTCCCACTCAGACTCGGTGCGTGGGTGCTCTAGACAACAGGAGCAAGAGTGTGGGGTTAAAAAGGACGAAAAGGGGAAAAAAACTCTGCAGCCAAATATGAAAATAAATGCATAATGAAGATATGAGAGTAAAAAAACTAACCTAAGTTAGTCAACAGGTAGGCCACCTTTTCATAAACCTGATAAAATGGAAACAATTCATGAGGAATGACTAAAAAATTTTTTTTTTCCTATTATGAAACATTTTGTTGGACAGAATGCAAAAACAGCCGCGCTTGTCCAGACACCCACCACATTGAGTGACATGATCATCATAAAGTTGATGCAGACGCCAGTGCCAGACGTGGCGAACTGCCAGTTTTTCTGGACAAAGTCCCAGTTGAAGGAGGCAAACTTCTCCATCGCAATGAGACGGAAAACCACGACAGCAAACACGGCCGTCAGAACGAGGGAAATCTGAGGCGGCGAGATGGTGAGATTACAGAGTTTAAAGACTGAGAGACAATGAAAAACTGGGCAACAAACTGAAAAAAATACTATGGCAGGAGGGAAAACGTAAAATAGAAATGAAAAATAACTATATTATTTCTAATGTTTTATATAATAAAACATGATTCAAGTAAAGTCCACGTCCATTTACTTGATTCATATTCTTTGGCCAGCAGGGGGCGACAGAACACTGCTGCTGATGTCACGCTGATCAAAATGTGAACCCAGATCCCTAACAGGCCAATTCCACTCAGATCAAAAGGCTTACCATGAAGAATATTCCAGACACAGACACCATCAGGCGGCTGAGTTTGTCTGAGAAGGGCTGGAAGGGCTCAGGCTTTCCAGAAATGGGGTTAACTCTCTCCACTCTGGAGTACTTGGCTTCAAACTGAGGCCTCAGTTCCTCCTGATTAACAAAACATCACATAATTAACTTGATTTACATGATAACGTTGGCGTAAAAGAAAATTTTGATGTGATACAACACTAGATCTCTATCTGAGGTACCTCCTCCTCCTCCCAGTCGATGAGATCCCAGTCGTACGTCAGTTCTGCTCTCCTTCTTTTCCAAAACTCCAGGAATACGGTTGCTGCAGAGGCAATCGGGAATTTATCAAGCTACTGATCTACTCTGATATGAATCGGGTAACAGCAGTATGTGCATAAGGGAATACATTGGAGAGGCAAACAGCATATCATGGTCAGACATCCTGAGTGAAACACAGACTGCAGAGATGTGCAATGTCCATTATGGAAACAGATTACAGCCATAATGCTGCATTGACCCTGTGAGGAAGTAGTTAAGAAACATAGCAGCAGCAAACGTTTCTTGCACAGTGGTCAACAAAAGCATTCACTTATTTTCTGGTGTAAAACTTTGAAAGTAAAACCTTCAGATTGGAGGCTTTCTGTTTCTTTGTGTTGGTCCCTGTTGTCGCTGGAGCTGCACACAACAGAAACAACACTCTTTGACTGTCAGGCTGATTAATGTCTACTGGTTTGTCACATACAGGAAAAAGGTTTTCTTAAAAGCTGGGTGGCACACACTACAGTCACCCAACAATGTAAATATTTGTTTGTAAATTATTAGCTTCCATCTCCCTGCTGAATAAGAGTAATATCCACAGCATGATGCTGGCTGAGCCTGTGGCAGTAAGCAATTAATCAATTAATCGCACGATAAATTAAGGTGAACAATTGCACTACTTCTATGCAATCTTAGTTTTATTTTTTGCTATACTTTGTAAAGACAAATGAATATTTTAAGATCTTACATGTGTAAGTATAAAAAATATATATCTATGTATTTTCTGTCTCTATTTGAACTAAATGAACAACAAAGAGAAGAATACACTGTTTAGTGATAATCACTATTACTAAAAGAAAATAAATGTCATCTATAAAGTCATTCATTTAGAGCATATCATTGAAAAAAACTGAACCGTGACCCAGCGGTGACCCCAGAAAATGTTCATAGGAGTGGCCAGGTGGGGCCAATAAAACGCTTAGAGTGGCAAGATGTCTGTATGTCCCAGTGAGGTTGCTGGGATTTTTTCAGGGGGGCCATGGCCCCGCAAGGCCACCTCTTGGAGGCGCCACTGCCATGGCCTTAAATAGCTGCTGAATTTCAGTCCTTTGTCAGGAAAACTTTGCTGTTAGACTAAAGACGCTGAAGTTTAATATAGCTTGACCTAGTTTTGTTTATAAAGATAGAGAAGCAGCCATTTTTAGAAGCCTGCACTCAGTCCCCAAGGCTAACCAAATTTTTCATGTTGATCTCAGAAATCCACATAGTTCTGAAGTGCATTTATCCAGCTCTGCTACTTTGCTCCACATGGCAAAGAGGGTTTGAGTAGGAATCAGAGAGGAACCTTCCTCTCCTCCATTTAACCCAAAAACAGAACTAAGTATGTCAGGTTGTTCCCTCTGGCGCAGGTGACTATTTACAATGTTGGTGGAGAGATGAGATTCTGCACACTGATGCTTACACACTGTGCTGCAAAGATGATACAGCTGTGGGAAAGCAGCTGCAGCCGACCGGTATCACCATGCAGTTCTGCAACCCTGCAGAGGCAAACGATAACCTCCCTCTGAGGATACGGCTAATTATCCAACTAATTACATCAGGGCAGAGCAGGCAGCCAGTCAGAGAGGGATGACTGTGAGTTATCCTCATACAGACACATTACAGAGAAGCTCTTCTGTATTTCCACCGAAGAGTGTTTACTGTGCTGAAATTCCCAGCTGAAGAACTTAATGTGTTTGAGAGGAAATCTGAAACATGAGTGCTGCGTAAATAGAGGTGAATTCCAGAAGCCGTTGTAGAAAAACAAACTTACCCCAAATAGCCATGAAGATAGCAAAGAACACAGTGCCGCCGTTGTCAAACAGACGAGTTACCTGAAAATACAAAACATGCAAGAGAGAACTGTGACTTTTGGACAATGTAAACTTGAGCAGCTTTAGCTTTATCTGCAATTCACCAAACCCTTTGCCATTCTGGTGTCTAGCTAACCTTTTGTTAAAAATAATTATCTGCTCATCAGGAGTCAGATAAGCAGATTAATTACCGGTAAGTTATTTAACAAGGTGGGAAAAAAAACCCACATTTATAAAAATGATTGTTTTTAACAAAATAACTTGTAGCACAGTTATTCTTAGAGCTGCTATCAATGCATTGTACAACCCCTCCCTTCCCAAGAGGATAGCACTTAGCCTACTGCTTTAATATTTCACCAGTTTGGGGCACAAAGAGGGGGATGTTGGAGCATTTATGTTTGCACAGTCTGTGTAGACCTGGATCTTCTGTGGAAATGTTTCTGTGTTTGTCTGTCCGCCGGAAAACCCACTGGTGACCCATCATTAGGTCACTGTCAACAAGACAGTAAAAAAAAAAAAAAATAAAGATTTAGATATAAAACTCCCATAACAGATCCCACACTATACCTAACCTACAGGGGACCAGGGTCTCTGCACATTTTCAAGTCAGAGTTTCTTGTTTTTTCATGTTAAAATTTTCAGCTCTTAGTCTGTATCAGATGATTTTATTAACAGTTATTAATATATGGCAGGATGTTTTACAGAGGTGAGGCCTTAAAATGGAAACTGGAAAAATGGAGACTTTAGGGATGGATGGATAAACAAATAAGTTGTTTGCACTTATGCAGCTTTTAAACAATGAAGTAGGAAACAAAGTTCGGAGACACAAACATTTTCCACATTGTTTTTTTTCCAGGCTTCAGATAGAAGCCATTGTTTGCACCGTTGCATAGCAGCAAGACGGTCATGTTTTTTTTTCCATGGAGTTTGAATGTCTCTCTGGGAATAATTGATTTCTTTAATTGTTCTCAGGTCGGCATGTGTGTGTGTGTGTGTGTGTGTGTGTGTGTGTGTGTGTGTGTGTGTGCATGGTTATTTTTTCTTGTTTGCCCTGTGATCAACTGGAAACCAGTCCATGATGTAGTTCACCACTGCATGTATAAACAATAAGACTTTTATTCTATATCTATATACTGCTCAGTCTTAGTTTTATCAGACCAAACCATGCTGATCTGCTCCAAGTTTCAAATTTGCAAACATTTTTGATGTCCAGCTCATTGTGTCATTAAAGAAACAGATTCAGGTTAATTTATTTTAAAGGAATTGTTAACTATGTTACCTGTGGTTTAAAAAGTTTTTCTACACACATTTATTTTGTTTACTGTACAATGGTCCTCAAATTAAAGGTTAGGTTAGTGTGAGACTATGATGCTGCAATAATATGTTAATATTTCATATATAATTTGTTTCTAATAAGAACAAAAAAAAAACTTAATGAAGCAAACAAGAAGAAGAAATTTTACCTAATGGCCCAAAAACCACCAACTTTGACTGCAAAACTGTATGTATTTACAGAAAATAAAAATGATTTGCTGAAATGTTTTTCTCCCTCACTGAAAGTTATATTGATGAAAATGTGCAACCAAATCATTGGATATAAATTTTCTAATTGTGTATTTGTTACAAAAAATATTAAATTATAAAACTGAAATGTATTTTAACAATTATATATGCTCTAGTTTGCAAGATTCTATAAAACTGATGTAAATTCCGAATTATTAGCACCTTATTTATACTTGTAACAGGAGAAACTTAAACATCTATGTCCAATTGACCCTTTGCAACTATGTCACTAAATATTCGAGGCGCCGAGATGGACGTCCGAAGTGAGGGACTGGAGTATCGAGCAAAGCAGCTGAAATTGTTTTCCCAAGTTGTTTTTGCCAGTTTATTCGTGGCTTCTTTGAGTCAAGCTAATTTATTTGCGAACGTAACGCACCTGGTTGCCTTTAAAAACGTACAAAAGACGAGATGCTAACCATTTGTTCCCCCACACATGCTAGGCTACATGTCGGTGCGGCCCTGCTGGCATCGTCTCCATGGTTACACGCCTGGTTTCTCAATGTTTGATATCATCTTTCGAAACATACTTACTTATAAAGTATATGACCGTTAATCCTACCTTGTGAAAAGTGTCCGCTGCAAATCCGCGATTACATAGAGGGCTGCCAGTCATTATGATTGACAGCTGCTATGGCGGCATCTTTCCTCATGGACCTTACCAGAGGGGCCGCTTTTCATTGGCTGATGCCCATTCTACGTGGTCACGTGCGTGGCCGTCTCACAAACACACTTAGCTTCCCGTTAGCTAAGTACAGCATAATGGCAGAACTGATACAACTTCTACACCTTGAAGCCTGTCTGCTACACAGTCTTACGTTAGCTTAACAGATCAATATGCAATGTGTCTGTATCTGACATACACTAAAGATTTTTATTTTAGCAGAAAAGGCTTTGGACTAAACTGTTACTCGTGTTAGCCACGTTAGCACCAAGTACAGCTAGTCAATAAACCATCGCTGTGTTCAGGGAAGCGCTGATTAATAATCGAGAAATAAATATCAAGCCTGGAAAATTGATATGGTAACGGACTGAATGTTATGTTTTTAACGTAATCTTTGCTCGTCTCGCGGAGCGCAGGCGGTTGCCACGGTAACAGGTGTGCTTAAACTACAAAAAGAGAGAGAGAGAGAGTAAAAAGGTAGGAGTGGTTTTGAGTTGATCACCTGTTTGGGTTATTTTACCTTTGTTTACCTTTGCTGTGGCGCATTACAGCCGCTGTAGTTTCTAAACGTTGGACTAATTTCCTCGTTCCTTTGTGAGTTTACGTCATTCACAACAAACATCAAATAGAACAAATATATTTCATTAAATTTTAACAAACAAATGGCTTCTACCGTGGTAATTATGTGAAATTAAATGAAATATATCCCAACTTCAGAAGATTTGCCTTTACCTTTACGGAGCTCTTTGGTTCCTCCTATCAGTCTGTAGCTTCTCATATTGACGTCATCAAACCAAATTTCAGATCTACCATAACTGACTGACACCTGCTGGCCTCAAGTTTGCAACCAGCTTGTGACTGAGAAACCAGTAACCTCCTCCCAGATGATGACATGAACTTGTTAGTTCCTCTGTCCACTTAGTAGCTGATATATTGTGAAAATCTGGTAGAAATGATGCACTAATGGAGTCATGTTTACATAGAAACAAGGCTCTGCGAGGCTTTGCTTGAGAGACTTGCGGTCACGTGGGTCGGTTGTGGGCGGAGCTTGGTAAGGTCCATTAAAAGTTACACAATAAAATGACAAGTTTGGTTTCTATCCTTATAGGTTTGTGCAGCATCCAATGACTAATTTTAACGTGAAATCTACTTTTAAAAAAGCGATATTAGACTATAGATGTCTGTATTTTGACTAGTTGTAAAGCAGAATTGGCCGCGTTGAAGTCCATCATGGCAGAGTGGGCGGAGTTCTGGACAGAGTGACGTCACGTGCAAAGGGCCAGAAGCTGAAGTAACTGTACTTGCCTTTGCAAAGACGCAGCTGTCACTCAGCGTCCATGGCTTGCAGCTTTCCTCACACATTGGACACATGATGGTTGTGTTGGCTTCACAAATCTCCTTACTGATGGGACAATGAGTTTGGAAAGTTAGCCAACAATTACCACCAGATATGTCTGGATCGTACTGAGTATGATCAGCTTAGCGTGTGAACTGACCTCACTTGACTTGAGTCCATAGTAAAGAGTCCATACAGGAAGACAAAAACACCAACGAGGGCTGCAGGGATTAACATGCCTGTATACCAGCCCAACCACGCAAAGTACAGGCCAATCTTCTCCCCAAAATACCGCCTGGGAGCAACACAAAGGCAGACATTGATTAAAATTTCCTAATACTCTACGCTGAGCTTTAATTGAACTTGGCAGTGTACTTCCAGCGCAGCCTACAGGGAGCATCCGGCTGGCTCTGAGGTGGCAGTTTAATGAATAAAAGGAGCTGTCGGACTGAAAGGTCACTGCGATGCGAAACAAATCGATAAACGTGACTGATCCCCAAACCGCAGCGGTCACAGTCTCAGTTAGGATGACACGTGTCTCACAGAAAAAAAGCAAATAATCTCAGGAGCAATTAGTAGTTAGAGGACAGCGCTCACACATCACTGTGGGGTCAGAAGAGATGTCGAATCTTTTGTCGGTTTCTCAGTATTCCTACACTAACATCCAAACAATATAGATTTGCTATGTAAACCTGAATAAGTGCTAATAAATATAAGCAATAAAAAGTATCTAATATAAAGTCATATTCAATAAATTCGAATATACAGTATGTCCCAATGAGTCTCATTTGTCATATTTAAATATAAAATTAACAACCTTTTAGTATATTAAACATACATTTCATTAATTCCACATGTATGTTTTGAAAACTAGTTTTTTTTTATTGGTCTAATGTTATATTCTTCTTTTGAATATCATGTTTTAATTAGGTGTAGGCATAATATTATAATTAACAGAAATAAATGGATCTGTGTGTCATTAACTTGTGTAAAATGTTATTCCTGAAATAAATGATTTTTTCAAAAATATTCTAATTTACTGACAGAAATAGAGTAAGTCTATATATATTATGTCTGACAGCAGTAATCATATGGATTAGCCTTTCCACATTACGACCGTGAATAATTGTAAAGTGAAAAGATTATTTTTATTTTTTTAAAAACTAATTCTTAAAAATGTATAGAGTATTTCAATCTGACATCCCAAAAGAGAAAATAAATAATTTTGTGAAAATGCCATTCCATCAACGCAAGCAAGACATTTTACTATTACAAATTTAAAAGTAGTTGAAATAACCAATTTAGTAGCCATCTCACTGGCGATGCTTCCAACTCATCTGAAATAAACTTCAGAAGTTTATTCCACTGGTATTTTGAGGTCAGAAGCAGAAATATGAGAAAACATTGCTCTAAGCATTTGACTGACGCTACATAATGATAAACAACTGGTTGCAAAAACGCAGGAAAATGTTGCCAGTACTGTGGAAAAAATGCTGCGGTTGGAAGGAGGTCAAGCTGAGTGCTGATGGATTGAGATAGTTTCAAGTTGACCCAGAAAAAAATAACTAATGAAAAAAATTCAGCCAGTAAAAAACTTGAGAAGAATTGCTAGAGTTTTGGGGTACTGGACTGAAAACGTTCCTGCATCATCAGCACAAAAACGTCAAAGTTAATATTTACCAAGTCTGACGCATTTTCAAAACAATTTCTGCTGACAGACAAGTTGAAACAGAACATGTTGTCAGCAATTAGGACAGCAGGATTAAGAGAAAACATGGAGTGAAATTAATGAAAAGGTGCTGAATAAATCTTGGGGGCCATTCACTGTTAGAGCAAAGAGAAAACACAACAGTTAATAGTGACTGGTTATCAAATTTTTGATTGCTCATGTTCTGGGACATTAGAAGAAAGGAATAAAGCACAAATTCTACAATAGCTTAATTTGAAAAATATGTATTTTAGATGTAAAAACAATACAGTAATAATGCTATAGGCTGTTCAGTTTTTATATATTTTAATAAAATATTGTCATTCTAACGTCTCCATGTTGTTCATGCTGCAATGCATTCTGGGTAAAGGATTTCTAATGGTCCAACTGCGCTAACAGTGATGAGTAATGTCTTTAAGCCTTTTCAAATTAAACCGGACGGTGTTGAAATTGATCGGAATATAGAAATCACACAGAGTAATGCAGATAAGAAGAAACAGACAGGGGAGGAGGGCAGAGATGGCGGTAGAAGCTGGTGTTTTGCTGCTGCCTTCAGCTTCCTAAATGAAACAATGATGCACATCTCTGGTCGAACGTGTGATCCG
This sequence comes from Xiphophorus maculatus, assembly GCF_002775205.1. Lineage (NCBI taxonomy): Eukaryota > Metazoa > Chordata > Actinopteri > Cyprinodontiformes > Poeciliidae > Xiphophorus > Xiphophorus maculatus. The sequence continues at coordinate 7,092,416 of NC_036444.1, forward strand.
GTAAGTACTTCTATAGCTAGCTCTGTGTCCAGTCCGGTCTTCGTCTGGGGCAGCAGTAGTGTCGCTGGGACTTCTGCCACAGAGCTCCGTTAGCTTTTAAAAGAGCTTCTTTTAAGACAGATAGAGTGCCATCTGTCTGATGTTTCTCCCTGTGTTTGTCGCTCAGGCAGCAGCGGGGTTTAGGCGCTTTGTGGATAAAAACTGTGGGCACTGCATTTGTTTTAAGCTTTTTAAAGTAACGATAACCTGCTAGAGCCTTTGTCAGTTTTGCTCGTACAAATGACTCAAAGTCTTCTGGAGAGAAATGTTGAGACCACAGATTCAGTCCTTTGGAAGTTGTATTCGGCTCCGGCTCTCCTCCACTGCGCTCTTCTTTTTTTCCCGTGTGGGAAGCGTCCAGATTCACCGCACTGTTTTTTTTAAAAATTATGGCCAACAGTGACACAATGTGGCATTATCTAAAATTACACCAGTTAAACGCAATATGATTAATAACTACTCGGGTAAAGTTAGCCTTCCTGTGTTTACTCTGTAGATTCCAGCACAGAATGGACCAAAACGCATCATCATCCCATCAGATGAAAAAATGGCGACCTCCAATGGTGAAAAACATAACAAAAGATGTAAATTTTTTTGAAGTAATTATGAGTTTTGGTGTATCACAAACAGCAATTTTTAGTTAATAGGAAAATGACGACATATTTAGGCCAACATGTTCACTAATCTTTAAAGACACACATTGTTTTTAATTAGAAAATTAAAGCTGTGATGGACTGGTGACCTGTCCTGGGTCTACTCTGACTTTCTCCATTCTTCTAACAAATGTTAAACTGTTAGTTTAAGGGGGTAAAATAAAAGCCAAACAAACCAGAAGCCTCAGCTGTTACAATCTAATAGCTTAAAAGTTCAGAAATGTGACGTTACATAACAACACACAACAGAGGCCAGCTGTGATATTACGTCTTCAGCAAAATAAATTGCTTGGATTACTTTGTGTTGCATTTAAACAACTCAGCTTGTTCACTTGAAGCTCAAAGAAACCCAGGACCAAAAAGAAAACAAAACAAAAAAAGGGGGATAAATCCAAAAATATCTCCTGGTGCTGTGCGTCGAAGCTAATTACCTGATGAGGTCCAGAGGCTGGTATTTGTACCAGATCCCCCAGCGGGCCCAGCGCTCGTACAGAAGATGCCTTTGGTTCTGGGCTCCGTGCGTTTTAATTGGATGCCTGCTCTTGTAGCCACCCTGAGGAGACAAAAAAGGCCATTTCACAGGTAATAATTATTATCTTTTATCTCCTGCTCAGCTTTTAGATGTTAATTTCTTTAAATATTGTACATTTCTTTATGTGAACAGTCTTCAATTATTCTCCTGATTCTTGAATACAAAACATTTTCATTTCAAATTAGAATCGGCCCACCTCATGTGGAGGAAACGCCGCCTCGTATGTGTTGTTGCCCAGTAAGCGGTTGATGCCTGCAGTAAAGTAAAGCAAATGATCTCAAGCACACCCTGAACAACAGCACATTAAAAATTCAGCAGCAGTCATTGATGCAAACAGACCAGCTTTAGACTCACTGAAAGCAAATGTTTTCATAGTAATAACAATTTACCACAGTCTTTTTAAATTAGGGCTAGTTTAAAGTGATGAGTTCTCTTTATATGCCTAAGTGTACTGAAGCGGTTGCAAAGTTTTGTTTTAAAGTTTCAATAAATTCACAACTCTGTCTGCAGTTTCTGTACTCAGTAAAACAAAAAGTTCCCAGCTCAAGACTAGAGTGCAGTTATTTTTATTTTTGTTGCTGTTCTTTCACACACGAACAGCTGATAACGAGAATCATAGGAGGAAAGATAAAAAGGATTTTCCACTCTTGAAGCCAAGCTGATATGATGTTTTTTGGGTGAATAAAGTCATCACTCGATTTTAAATATTAACTCTAAATCCGTTCCAGTGCTTCGAGGCCAAAATTTAATCAGCAAATCATGCCGGCAGAAGCCAGACAAGTGGGAGTGAAGAAACAATTCGGAAACAAAACTGGGTACAGATTTGTGATAAGGCTGGATGATGCCAACAGCTTGCAGAAATGCATTCAAACGCCATGAACACAGTTCACCTGATTTAGCAGAGCTAGAGCAAAAAATGCAAAAAATAAGGGGCAAAAGTTTCAGTTTCAGATGGCAATCGTATGCAGCTAAAGGTAGTTCTACTAGTTGATTCAGGGGAATGAATATAAATCCAGATTTCTGTTCTTATAAAATTAAAAAACACTTCACAACTATGTAAAATTTTGTGTTGGTTTCATACATTCCTCAAAAATACATCAGTGATTGTGGTTGTAATGTGAAAGTAAAAAAGTAGGATTACTCTGCAAATAATCCTAAAGTCAAATTCAAAGAAAGATCGTTTACTTTTTAAAATCTAAAGTTTGGTATGTTTTATATGCATGTAGATGGTTGCACATAAAGTTGGGATTATTGTTTAGCATGTGTGGAAGCAAATAAGGGTGGAGTATCTTTTTACCCATCTTTGCTTTTCCTTCTTCATACTTGGTGCGCTGCAGGACGTGATGGACTATTCTGCTCCTGGTGGAATTTGAGAAGAACGTCTCTCTGTTGTTTATAGTGAAACTGAAAAGAAACAACATCACGCTACTTTAGTTTCCCATCATGCAGCGGGGCATCGTCCCGTCAAAGCCCGTAATGTGAGATGAGTCAATAACGACGGGAGGGCGATTAGTTCGTTTAGACACAATTCATGTTGTCAAGTTTGTGCTCGTTGCCGCATCAATATTCCACTCAGCAATACACAAAAGCAGACATAGGAAGAATGGAAAGTTGGAATTGCTTTTCCTGAGAAATGAGATTAGATGATGCCATGATGGCTTTCTTCAGAAAGAAGCTTTCAGCATAAAATACTAAACAAATAAGGAAGAAATAATTTAATGTACAACTGCTGCTGTTTTTGATGTTTTATTTAGGATGAACTAGTTTTGCTCTGATTTCTGTGACACTTATAAAAAAATACAAGCACAGATTTTTATTTCAAAATTCAGACAGAGGCAGTAAAGGATCTAATGGGTCACTGGGAATGTTTTATATCTCTAATACACTGTTATTATTTGACACCGTGATCACCAAGGTTATTATAGTTAACTAAAACTAAATAAGAAAAACTGACATTGCGAGAACATTTTCGTTGGGATAAATAAAAACAATAATTAATGGGGGAAAACTATAACTAATGGGAACTATATGGTGTGTTGATAAAGAGGAACTAAAACATACTGAAAATATAGATATGATATCCTTTGTTTTTGTGTTTATGAATCTATTTATTAGCCTTTTGAACTGATGTGAAATTATTATGTTTTTCCCACACAAGCAGTTGACAAAAGTTGTGGGTAAACTGCAGCACTTCATAATCCTCCTGCTACGACTGAACGCAAAATGGCGACAGCAAAAGTTGGAATAAAATGCCAGAGTCAGATAATTTTTTTTAAAATTGTATCTTCTGTTGAGTAGTACATATAATTACAATACAATCCTTTGACCGTTTTGAATTCTGCACCTAAAAACGAACCAAGTATGAAAAAACTAAAACTACAAGTAATAAAAACCAAACAATAATTGACTAATAAAAACTACCAAACACACTCTAGTAACTAATTAAAACAAACTGAATTAAAAAGTCACAACAAAATAGAACTAAACTATAGCGAAAAATCCAACACTACTGTATCCATGGTGATCATGCTTGTGAGTTTTTAATCAGGAGCGCTCTTACTGATGCATGCGCGCTCTGCTGAAGGGCGCCGTGTAGCAGTCCGTCTCCTCCAGGTCGGGCAGCGCCTCTTTGTCCAGCTTCATGGGATTTTTGGGAAGCCAGCTTTTTATCTGCTGACACCTCAGATGAAACCTGCTGCACAGGCGCATCGACACAAACAGGATTAATGGGGCAGATTATCAAGCAGATTGTTTACTTCACTATGAGATGATGGCGGCTAACCTTGTTCGCCGCACAACCTTGGTAGCCCCACCCCACCAGAAAACACGTTTTAAAGCACATGTGTGGTGTCATCCATGCTGCTTATTTATTATTCATTTACTATTTACACCTTTCTACGGGAACACGTAAGCTGGGCTAAATACAGTTTGGAGGATTAACCTCAGTTTTTCTTTTCAGCATCACAAACATTGATTCAGACTCTGAAAGCAGGTTCTTATTTATGTACATAGTTTGTCACTATTCAACATCTTGGCTTTTGTGTGTTTATATAGTAACAGCTAAAACCGGTGGGGTGTTTTTACTGTTATAAAAATAGTAAAAACACTATTATGTCACTTTTAGTTGAGCAGGTTTTGCCTTTATAAGAGGAGTTGACTTTTACCAAGCTAGTTGAATTAAGAAGAGTGCAAACTGTGGTGATATGTAGGTGGATAAACAGAACAAATTGGCAAAACTTCCATATATTGTATTTCCTAAGAGAAAGAGTGAGTGAAATTTAGGAAAATATACACTCTTAACTGCTATACTTAAGTAAACCTAACTAAAAATAACAAACTATATTATAAAAATGTCTCTAAGTGACAGTTTTATTCTGCTTACCAACTCTACGGTTGCACAAAACTCTCCAAACTGTTGAATGCATTTGTTTCATTTTCTCATTCTGGTTATTAATAATAGGAAAAATCCTCAATAATTGTTATTTTCTATCATAAATTGTGTTTAATTTTCATCTCACCTGACCAGATCACCTGCTTCCAAACATTTGCTGTATTTCCTACTGACTTTGTGGCACAATTCAAACTGTACTTTCTAATATCTTTTTTCTTTCCGCTCTTTCAGAACGGTCATATCTTTAGAGCCCATAACTCTGCAGATCAACAGCTACTCCTCCAGCGTTCCCATACATCTCCTTTATGGTTACTGCTCTCCTCATCGAGCCTGCCAGTGTAAGGCCATGTTCTTGATAACTTTATACTCTCCCCATTTTAAAATCATGGATTGATTGGTGATCTGTGAGATTTTCAGGTTGGTGAATTTTTCTAGAACTGAACTCAGGCTCAAAGTGTGGATTCAAACTCCTCCACAGTTTGAATCCACACTTTTCACATTTCATTGGTAAGCAAAATCCAAAAGCAATCTCCCATTTTTCTTCTCCTCCTACAAAATTGTATAATAAAAACAAAGGCTTTTATTATCTGCACTACCTTTCATCATGTTTTAGCTGCTACTGGGCCATATTGATGAATCACTATCCCTCATCTCCTGAGGACCATAAATGCGAGAACAAATAAATAATTTGTGTACCAGCTGTAGAAAGTTCTGGGTAAAGAGCAAAAACAAAAAGCAAAGAAAATGTTTTGTGCTGTAAAACTCCCAGAGGTAAATTTATAACACGGTGGCTGAAGAAAACCCTTAACTTGATTTAAACGCCAGTGTCAGAAGGATTCGTGCCGAGGGAATCATAAATAACTGTACCTGTTTTTAGTTTTTCAGTGTGAACAAATGTTTGATCACAGAGACAGAAAATTGATTCAGAAATCATTTCTGGGTGAAATTTACTGTATCTTTATCATTTGATGAATACTAAAGCTGCTCTATGGGATTAAAAAATGACAATATTTCAGACTTTTTATTGGTCTGATGCAATATTCAAATCTTAAATGTTGCTTTTGTTCGTTAGCTGTGAACAGAAAATCATGCTAATTAACAGATATAAAGGTTTGAAAACATCAACAATAGACACAATGTGTTTCACCTAGTGAGTTAAGTTACTGAAATAAATTAACTTTTCAATAATATTCAGCTATATGAATTATGAAGAACCTACAGATGCACAAAGATAATAAAATTATTTTTCTTTTTGGTGTTTTCTGTCTTTTCTGCATTTTAACAATTTTATTCTTTATGAAAAAGAAATTTCATTCATAGTATAAAATTTATTTTACAAAATAAGATTCAAATAAACTGTAATTACAAAAATAACAGACTCAGTGATTTGTTTGTGACTTTTCTCAACAAACCACAGGCAGGTAGAAGAATAAAATGAAAACTGATTAATTTATGCGTTTAACTTGATGAACTGGCAGGAGACTACTCGAGTGATGAACTGCCAAAGATGGTGCAGATGAAACAACGCCAGTTCGGATTCCAGTAACATCCAATCATAGCTGACATTTCACTCTGCTCAGCGCCAGCAGGTACCCAAATCAGAGCCTAATTTAATCACAGTTGGCCGGATTCTGTATTTGATGATAAATCTCATCCCGGTCCGCACAGTGCAGCCAAGTTTTCCTCAAATCCAGGCTATTAGATTCATATAATATGATGAAACTATGTTTTTCTTCAGAAAGAAACCGAAACAACAAATACTTTGTACTTTGAAGGTGTTATAAGGAGACATATTGCATTATTTTGATAATATAGACCATATGAGCAACATTTAAACATAATTTGCAATAATTTAAATTGTAGAAATGGTCTTTTATGGAATAGTTGTTTGCTTACACTGCCTCTCTTTGTTGATGTGTTAATTAACAACATAATTAGGGGAAACAATTTCCGCACAATAATATTACAGAGCAGAATCTTCTGTGTATTTTGTTTGTTTTCATTGTTAGGAATGCAATACATTCAGTCTGCTAGTTAGACTGTTTTTAAAAAACAATTTGCATCTCAGTGAGAAGAAACAATGGAAATTTTAATTTCTACTCCAAGTTCGAATATCACATCAAAGCTAAGTGCATCTATCTAAAAATAGTATGCAAATGAGCTGCTGCGGCTCCATTTATATTCGCTGGAAAGTACGTTATTGAAAAGCGCAGCCAAAAGTAGGTGAGCCACTCTATTCACAGCGGAGATTTATGTGCTTTTATTAAAATCTACCAGGTTTGCTTTATCAACTCAAGGGTGCATGTCGTTTGAAAACACTGACAAAATTAAAATAGCACACCTGCTGATTTGTTGGATTTCTTTCAAATATCTTTTTAAAATAATCTCCAATGTTTCTCATCATCTGTAAGCTAAATGGAAGCTGATATTCTATTCACCAAATATTTCAAAAGATATAAAAATTGCAAAATGACACTATAGGCACAGAAATGCTTTGTAAAAGCTCGACTGAGTGAGTTCATTAGGACAAAAGGAGCTTTTGTGAACCTCTGAATCTTATTGTAAGAGGTACATTTAGGATGTTTCCATTTCAAGATTGCTATCACATTACCCATATTAGTATGAAATATTCACCTAGTTGAGGATTCGTATTTGTATTTCTGTCATTTCAAAAGCCGTGAAACAACACAAGGCTGTAACAGGCGTCTGATCAGTCAATATTTTAAAGGACTACTTACCGGTAGTTATTTTTGGATATCTAGACAAGCTGGGTTCAGTAGAATCTTTAATGTGAAATAAACCCCAAACAAAGCCCAATTCAAAAACCTCGCATCCAGTTTAAATTTAACTTTTTGTTAAAGAGTTTTATGTGCCAAACCAGAATAGTTATCTAAAATTTCCCCAAAACTCAGACTTTAATCTTTTCAATAGTGAAATAAGATAAAGTTTGGAAACTCAAACTTTAGTCCATAATCAGTTTTCATTTCTGAACACTTAATCAGACTTTCCAAATTTTTCAACACTTTCTGTAAAAAACATTTAAATCCAAACCAAAACATCCCAAATATGTTGAATTTTCTCACCTGCCAAGGGTTTTGCTCCTCCAGTCAGTGAAGTAGCATTTTTTCCTGAAATAAACAATTACAATAGAAAGTTACCAGCTGCTTTAAAACCTGAACGTTTGCAGAGATTATTTCCATGTACCTGAAAGGCATGCGGATGTTCATCTGCTCTGCATATTTGCAGAGGGTATCCCAGGTAGCGTGGACCTTCACAAACATGATGTCGTTGTTCGTCAAAGAGGGCTTTGAAAAATTAGTAAAATAACATCAAAGCTTGGCAACTTAGAAGTTAAAACATTAAAGTCCATGAAGACCAAACCAGAAATGTTTACCTCTTTCTCTAGCATGAGGCCCTCGGCTCGTAAATTCTTCTCAAACGTGCATCTTTTCTCCACCTGCGGGCTGGACTTCTTGTAAACCAAGATGTAATCGATTCTCTTTTTTCCATCTCGAAAAAGCAGTCCAGATGTGTCTGACTGTTTTTTTCCCTTCAGAAGCAATGCATCACATAAATCTCACTTTGCCATAAAAACTTCTGGAGGAATGGATGAAGGAGCTGTAGATTTCATGTCAATGCATTTAGATGTGCAGTAAATGTGGTACCTGAAGAGAGTCTGCGCGGGTCCCTAATTTAACCCGGCTGACAGGTTTTTGCAGAAGAATTGTCGGATTTGCTCTTGTTTCACATGTGCTCACTTCGGTCTCCTCAATGTAGCTGTCTTTGACATCCTCTGCTGCACAAAGATACAACAAAATCAGTCAGAGACTCTTATTGAACCAAAGCGAAAGCACTCAAACAATCCTTTCTGCTATAAGCATTTGTTTACTGCTTTGGTTAATCTCTCCACAAACACTGAAATTAGGTCTGTGTGAAAGAAAACATTGTTTTCTTGATCCGAATTAAATTGTTAATCTCCTTTTCTGCCTTTCTGGATCTTAAAGGGGAACTGTTCTATAAAACAGTCTTACTCTGTATGTAACACTTTATATTTTGGTCACCGAAGTGACCAAATATAAAGAATAAAAAACTCAAAGAAAGGAGCTTACATTTATACTGAACCACAGTGCTGCTTAAAAGTATTAGTACAGTTTAGACTTCTTTGCATTCAGTCACATTACAACCACAATTGTGTCACATGGATTTTATGCTACAGACCAACAAAAAGTAGTGTGTAGCTGTGAAATGGAAGGAAAACATCACATATTTTTAGTATTTAAGCCTCCTATTCTCAGTCATTCCTCACCTAAAACATGACAGTCCTTTGCAGCCTCTTACAAGTCCTTTCTTTTCTCTTATGAAAGAGTAAAGATGTCTGAATGCTGATGCATGCCAAACATTTCATATATTTATTTGGAAAGTAATTCATATTTCTCTTCCACCTATATTTTTAAGCAGGCTTGTGTTGGTCTGTCACATTAAATATCCATAAAATGTGTTGAAGTTTGAGGCCATAACAAAATAATGTCAAAAACGATCAACAAGAATGAATACATTTACAAGTTCAATAAATACACATCAAGCAAAAGCTACCTTAAATTAAACATGATAGAATAATGGCATCAGGTATCTTTATTAAAAAGTACATTTATTAAAGCTAATTAATTGTACTCTGAAAAGTGTGAACAGACAGACACCCACAGCTGCATTAAAGGTTATTTAAGTGCAAAATGTGTGTTTAAAATCTCACAATATGCAAGCACTTCAGAAAAAAATGGGAGTAGTTAATTTGAGTGATTTGCTGCACCTAAATTCAGCTGCAAGAAAAAAGATCTGTGAAGACAGTTTTAGAAATGCAGCAGTTGTACTGTATTACTGCAGTGTTTAGATCTCAGAACATCATGCATATTTCATTAGGATCCCCGATGGTTGTCAACCTGTGAGAAAACGCATAAAAGTTTTCTTTCATCTCTTCTCTTCTCATGACCACAGAAGATAAAACATTTAAAGTGAACATTGCCAAGAAAGACCAACAGGAACTGCAGCCGCACTAAATAATTGTCCAAGATTCCTCAAACAAGAAAGTCAATATATGACTACAAAACATGGGGAAGCATTTCTGATTAGTGCTATTTAGAGGAATTTGGTTTTTCAAAAGTAAAATTGAATGTGCTAAACAATCTGCTAGGTTCAAACAAGACAGGAGCCGCCAGCCTAATGGCTTTAACATGGGAGATATAGTTTATTACAGTGGAGCACAAATGATCTCTCCTTCATTTCATGTTTGACAGCCTCCTAATTGATTCAATCAAATATATATTTGCAGCTGTCAGTTCATCTGGCTGTGACTCACAATGCTGCTGCGGTTAAACCATCTGTGGAAATGGAAAGGAAGAAATGATGCTATGTGAGCTTCAAGACGTTTTTTTTATTTTCACCCTCCCTGCACTTTGTAACAGCTGCGTTGATCTTGGACCTGTAAAAAATTGAAACTGCTGTTTCCCACCTTCCACCGACACAGTAATCTCAGTTTCTGAGGGAATATCTATTACGCCTGCAGAGTAAAAACCAAGACATGGAGTATTAAACTGTTTCATCCAGTTAGCAACAAACGCTACGACACAGATCCGCTCCTCAAAGCAAAGCTGATTAACACTGCACTCTTTTAGGTATCAAAGGGTTTTTTTTAAAAAAAACTCTCTAAAGTTAAACATTTTCTTTTTCTTTTTAAAGAAAAATGAGTGAAGCCCTCCAAGATCCTCACATTCTGTCACATCCAACACTCTTCATGTCAAGTTCATCAACAATTTATCATTAACCAACCACATTTGAACAAGAAACCACTGCTAAGCCTGCGTCACAAATTTACAGATCTGCCATAGAAAAATAACACTCATTTATCCCTTTATTACAGATTGATCAAAGACTGATTCCCACAGATGTTACAGGGACATATAAAAAATATCTGAGAGAAGAACTGAGAGGCTGGTTCATTCTAAAATATGAAAAATAAATAAAAGAAGAAAGTGGCGTAAGGTTAAAAGCAACCTGAAGAAGACCACCTTAAATTTTACATCCTTTACTTGCATAAAACTAGAGACAAACAAAGTCGTTCCTTAAAATCTTCACATATTTAGATCCACATAACAGGTTTTAATATTTAAAAGTGGTTTCAGTGCTTAACTGGTTCTAGAATCAGTCCTTAACTGGCCTTGCAAAAAACCCCAACAAAAAACCACTTTGTGTTTCTGCAACCAGATATTAAACTCTAATTGTGTATTTTTGGGACAGATTAAAGTGAATGGAGACCAGTAACTACACAAATGACATTATTTTTTCCAGTATTTCTACAAACACATGCCGCAGTATAATCTCATTCATTTAGTAATTATTCTTGCCTCTAGCTCCTAAATAAAGTAATTTCTTTCCTCTCATCAAGGAGCAGACTTGTACTTGGTTAGCTGGAAAATGTCTTTGTTTTTCGCACAAATTCAATGTAGCAACATCTTTGTACTAGAGGAAAGAGAGCTGATACCTTCAGAGAACATCACTTCAGAAAATATGAGCAATAACTTTATTCTTATCTTAAAAATGAAGTTTCATAGTATAAAACTGATATCAAAAAGGCCAGTTAAAGAACTGACATCATTTATTTGATTAAATGAAGGTGAGGCTTTATTTGCAAAAAGACAATATGCTTTGCAGTTCTACAAAATAATAAAAATGTCTGGAGATAAACGAGAAGCTTCAGAGTGAGCCCATAAAAATGTCTTAAATGCTTTTCCATCAACAGCCTTTTATAACAAATATTCCTCGAATGGATTGTGTATTTCAGGTTTAAAAAGTCCCAGATGCAAAATCTCTTGCCTTGATTCTTCCTTCATTTCATATAACTTCACACAGTTCGACTGCTTCTTTTTTCTCCCATGTGACCAAATGTTTCACGGGGGATGGTTAATGCGGTTGCACCACATGCTTCTGTTTGGATAAAATGTGATGGAAAAATGGGAGGCAATGAGCGGAAAACCTGACCTGAGGAAAAAGGTCCAAACTCGTATATGTTCAGGTTTCTATCAAAAAAGAAGAGTGCAGAAAAATCGAGTTATCTTATCGTGACAACAACTTTACAGATGGATGTATTTTTTGATTAACGAAACACCTTAACCACAGATACAATCCATCTGTTATTGGAGCCACTTGCAGATGGATCATACTGAGATTAAATAACAAACCTAGTATGTGCAGCTGGTGAGCTTGATGAGCGTTAAGATAAAACTGTCAGCTAAACTTACAGTAATGTCAATAAAACATAAGAGGATGTAATATTATACGAGGTCCAGCAGTCAAATCATGTCCTTGTCCTGCCAGGTGCTGTCTTTTTTTTTTTTAACCTATCTGTCTATTTTCTGTTCAGATTGAGGTAAAAAAAAAATCTGATTCTTGTCTCTGACATCTTGTCTCTCCTCAATGTCACAGCTTGTCAAAATTTTAAGAGAAATGACAACTGCTTGATTTGTCCTGAAGGTATTTCCAGTTTCACATCAAACGTTTGCACAGAAGCGTTTTAAATCTTACTAAAATAAAATTGTGTCCCTGCTTAAAATAGACCTCTCACTCTCACTTATTTCTGAATATTCCCCAAGACATCAGACAAGTGAATAATTCTCCTTGAATATAGGCGGCTCCATGCAACTTTTATAATTTTTATATTTATTATAAAAAAGATTGTATAATTTTCCTTTTGAACGGATTTTGCCTCATTATTCCATCAGACAGCTGTGACTTTGCAGAATGTTTCACAGATGCCCTGCAGGATTACGACAATCAGCAAGTGCGCTTCGAATGTTACTACAATCAGGAAAATCTGTGCAGCTTTGTTCCAGTTCAGTGCAGTATCAAGAACAAAGTTAGATGAGAGCACTCAGACTGTGTTTGAATTTATCGGTGTGTAAAACAAGGTGCAACAGATGTTCTTTACAGACCATAAAATATAACATTTACAGCAGGCCTTGCATGACAGGAGGGATTCCATCAATAAAACCAGGCGAGTTAAAGTCCAGACATAAGTAATTGTGATTCATCACTGGAAACGACAACACTGGTAAACTTTAATGCGAAGCGCAATCAATGCAAGCCGCATCTCTATCCAAACTTTAGACCTGCCTGTCTGTGGTGGCAGAAGGCTGCAGGACGTGCTGATGCTCTGACTCAGATCGTCGAGGTCTGGTTTGGGATCTGGGCTCAGAGGCACAGACAGGAAGTGGTTGAGGTTGATGGGATGTGTCTGACTCTGAGCCAGGCAGGGCAGACTGCGGCGAGACGGCTTCAGGCTCTTCTCCTTCAGGATCTCGCTGATGCTGGTGTGCATGCCTGAGGAGGGAAGAGAGATGCAGAAAGGAAGCTAAAATAAGTCTTTCTTGTGTTTCTCAGTCCTTCTATTTGAGCAAATAAAAAAAGAGGACAAAATAAATGCTAGGCCTGAAAAAAGCTACATACAGCAGATAAACCTATAATATATACATTAAAGAAAAAAAAAAAAACAAACTATAAATCTGACACAGAACTGATAGTTCTCTGTGACTTTACAGCAAAACAATGTGTTAAAAACCAAAACATAAACATAGATATTAAAAGGAACATGTAAGTTAAAGTAAATAGTAATAAAATGTTCTCAATGGCTACGACTTGTTAGATACCAAGCTTTAAGCGTTAGACGCCATGCTCCAGATTTTCTAACTGGATGCTCTAATAAGTAGGACATGTTTGGTCAGACACTTGAGGGATTATATAACCACAGTGATGATACGAACAGAGACCACCAACCAGGTTAGCTTAACTGTAGGCTATGATAGAGGAATCTTTGCATCAAGAAGAGATAAAGTGAAAGAAATGTCAACTTTGATTAACATATATATATATATTAGGAGACAATAAAAGTTGTTAAAATTGTTTTTAAAATGTGTAAATGTCCTAATCCATTTTCAGCCACATGTTCTGTTATTATTCTTCTTTAAATAATTTCCAGGTAAAAGGTTCCGAAGTATTTTCACAAGTAATAAGTAACACAGTAATCCTACCTTCCCTTCACTTTTCAGTATTTGGTTCTCTAGATACACAGCTCTGGAAAATATTAAGAGAGCACTTCAAATGATCAGTTTCTCTGATTTTACTTTTTAGAGGTACATGTCTGAGTAAAATGAACATTGTTCTTTCATTCTATGAACTACTGACAACATGTCTCCGCAATTCCAAGCAAATATTTTGTATTTATTCGCAGAAAATGAGAAATGGTCAAAATAACAAAAAAGATGCAGTGCTTTCAGACCTCAAATAATGCAAAGAAAACAAGTTCATATTCATTTTGAAGCAGCAATACTAATGTTTTAACTCAGAAATCAGTATTTGGTGGAATAACCATGAGATTTTCAATGGGGTTCAGTGCAGTGGGCTCTTCATGTTTTTCAGAGCTGTAAACTGTTTCAACATGCAGGCGGAAATATTCTTTTCTCTGTGTTTTGTTTTTTAATTAAGTTATGATAAATTTCTGCATTTATGTTTTTATCCGTTTTTTTGTACTTAACCAAAACATGTCCAGATTATTTTCTGCAACAATGGTTTATTTTTTTGTCTTAAAATATTTATTTTTTTCTCTCAAGTCTCCACCTCTTTGTCTTCTACTTTATGAGTGTGTTCATAATTGTAAAAAATTTATTAGGTATTCCAAAAACTGCACCCACAGTAAAGTAGTAAAGGTCAATAAAATGCTAAAAAAACAAACTGCAAAAAAAGCTACACTGACTAATTGAAAGCCAATCAGATGAATCATCCGAATTATTCTGAACACATCTGCAGTCAGAAAAACATTTGAAAAACACTCGAAACCTCTTCAGCCTCTAATCCACTCAGCTGAGTGCTGAAGCCGAGTGTTTGAGTGTTTAATATTAGTCAGTTTTATGAAAAAGTAAAACTTTATAACTAGATTGTTCCTTGAATCAAGCAGCTGCTGCCACTACGCAAATGCAAGTGCAAATTCAGCAATTTGATGAAACATACCATGTTTATGTATTCACTTTGCAGTTATTACAATGTGTTTAGGAGTGCACATTTTTACAATGAATTAAAATCACTGAAGTAAGAACTCCACACACCGCGCTGCCTCACCGCAGTAATCAGTTTCTCTGTTCAGTTTTGCTGAAGCTGCTAGAATAAATCCATAAAAAATTCAGTTTTATTTTATTTTGACAGTTTTGTTGCTTATTGCCAATATAACAATTACATGTTATCATGTTTTCCAAACAAGCATAAGCAAATCAATAATAAAAAAAATATAAGAAAGTGAGTGAAAAAGAAAAGTATGAAACCCCTTCAGACACCCAGCAGTCCAGACTTTTTATGAGCTCAGTGGTGTTAATGTCCGTCCTTCATAGAACAATGCATTAACACCGTCAGCACATCCGCTCCATCAAGCCGCATCCTTCAGATAAGCAACATAAAGATGCATCACTGCATATACTTACTAATTCATGGCATTGAAACATGATGAAATGTAGCATCAGATACATTAAACCAAGTCTATATATGCTAATTTAGCATTTTAAGTCATAATCTAGAAAGTTTGGGTTCTGTTTTTGAGTTCTGCACCATGTTGGTTTATTCAAATTACACTATTTACCAAAATCTGCTTCCCTCCTGCCTGCTTTTGGGTCCTACATCAGTTTAACTTTTGACAGAGAAGGTATTATTTGGTAGGACATCTTTGCATACTGAGAAAAGTAGGAAATATGGCATAACTACAATTTAAAAATACATTTATTTGGTCTTTCAACTCATCATGTCTTCACATACAGTTGTCCTGCAGATCAGATAAGATGCATTTATATTTAAGCTACTGAATTACACAGTCCTTGTTTTATTAATGCAATTTAAGGTTATTTTAAAGGTGGTTAGCAGTGAGAGAGCAACAGAATGATATTGGGTCTAGTAGATATTGGAACAATCCAGAGGCTAATTACTACGATAAGCATCTTCCGTTTCATTGATCTTGACCTTCAAGTAAAGCTGCAGCTTCAGTGCTGAAGTTCATAATACATATTCATAAAATGAACCCTCCCTCCTCTTTCTAAAGGGAACACTGTTATCCTTTGCTGTATTTTCTACAGCTAAATACCACAAAATGCCCAGTAAAACTACCATAAGACATCTTTACAAGTAGTTACTGTAATTTGCATTGCATTATGGGTATAGTACATAGTATTACAGTAACTTACTGTATGTTTTGAATTTGCAGTAATTTACTGTTTACACATTACAGTAGTGGTACTGTACTTATAATATACAGTAAGAATTATATTTGATTCCCAACGGTCATCATACACTGTTAGCCTTTGATGTATTTTTTACAGTTAAATACCACAAAATGCCCAGTAAAACTACCATAAATAGGGTGACCATATTTTCAGTTGGGAAAACCAGGACACGTTGTAGCGAGGGGGGGGGGGGGGGGGGGTCTGAAAGCGGGGAAACTCTTTTGTAAATAGTAGGTAAACATACATTTGCGCTTTCGTATGTTGTTGGCGCACTGACAGCCACGCTATCTACCTTCTGATTAAGAACAGGGCTGCCCGCACTGACTCGGCTCAGGGATTACGTCACACGCAGCGCCGTGCGCAGTGCCCTAGTGCCTGTAAATATACTGCTCAAAATAATAAAGGGAACACTTTAAGTGTTAAACACCTGTTTAAGTGTTCCCTTTATTTTTTTGAGCAGTGTATAATGGTCCAATGAAGGTAATTTAAAAAACAGGACATTTCCTCACTTTCTAAAAAAAACCCGGGACGCCCGGGACAGGACGTGAAATACGGACATGTCCCGGGGAATACGGACGTTTGGTCACCCTACCATAAGACATCTTTACAAGTAGTTATTGTAGTTTGCATTGCATTATGGGTATAGTACATAGTATTACAGTAACTTACTGTATGTTTTGAAGTTGCAGTAATTTACTGTTTACACATTACAGTAGTGGTTCTGTACTTATAATATACAGTAAGAATTATATTTGATTTCCAACAGTCATCATAGCTGCTTCATCGTGGTTCCCTGTTTCTGTATTTTTACTCCTTTAGTGGTTAACATATTTTTAAGGCAGAAAGAGAGAATGTACTTTTGTTTTTTTCACATCCTAGCTAACATTAACATGCAGTTTATCTAGCTACGTCATCAAGAGTGGCTTCGCTTCCAACTGTTTTCTGATGACGTTTGTTTTAAACTCCGAAGCTTTTTCTCTCCAAGTGCAAGTGCAGCTCTGTCTCCGTGCTGTGGGCTCACACTGCCTCAGCTCTTCAAGACAGGTAAAAAACCACTTCTTAGAAAACTGTTTGAAGCCAAAACCTAGTCTGGAAATGTACATTTTAGATGGAGTTAACGTAACTTATAGCATAATGCTATAACTTAGCATTATAGCATGAGCTCGTTTGTGCTGGTTAGCCTGGTAAAATAACGTTACCTTTACGTTACTAACTCTGGTGTTTTATATAACTGGCATATTGCAACCTTATAAGTTACGTGTCTGTAAATGAGGTGAAAGAAAGGAAAATATGATGTTGTTATTTTTTGAGCTGGTTCGGAATTAACATTAGCTAATGTGGTAATTTTACCGTTGAAGGTTTTAGCTTGACTTTTGCCGCTTAATCTTCCTCGGGCGGCTTTGGGTTGAGATGAGCTCAGTGCTGAGTGTCTGTTAGCATTGTTGCTACATCCTTTGTCGAACAATATAACCTTAACTGATAATTGATCCTCCCCCCCTTTTCTTTATTTTACATGTAATGACTGTTCATTTGTTTAAACCATGATCTTGCAAATGTTAAAAGTGCAGATTAGCTACGTAGGTCAGCAAGGATGAATTTCTAACTTTGTTCTTTTTTTTCTTTTCTTCAGATGACTTTTTGTTTTAACTCCCAAGCTTTTTCCGTCCAAGTGGCTGTGCAGTTCTGTCCTGCTGACTGCTAACATAGCTTCATCTCTTCAAAAGACAAGACAAGAGGTAAAAAGCTCTTCAAACATATTTGAATCCACAAAATAGTCTGGAAATGTAGAGGAGCAGCTAACCTAATCTATAACTTTGAGCTTGCTACAGCTGGTTAGCCTGCTAAAGTACCATTACATCTCCAACGTAGTGTATAAGAGTCTGTAAATGAGGACAAAGGTGAAAAAAATTAAAGTAGTTTCTGTTATTTTTTGAGTTTGTTCAGCCACAGTGGCAGGTGGACAAAAAAGTTAATTTCCAACCCTGGTTACACATAAGGACTGTTCACATGTTTAAACCATGCTCCTGTAAATTTAAAGTTAAGTCAGTACTAACAGGTGCAACTATGTACAGGTGTAAATTCTGCAGCATTTGTACTTCAGAATTTACAGAATTTTGTAGTCATGTGAAGAAACATCAACACACAGCTAATTATCGGTTTGCATGTGGAATAGAGCAATGTCCTGCTTCCTTCAGAACATTTTCTGCATTCAGGTCCCACATGCACAGGAGTCACCGCCATTGCAGAAGTCAGACTGAACACTTGTGGAATGTAATGCTTTAAAAAATGCATTTAGCCCCACAAACTGTCATTCACATCCGCTGTTTCAGAGTGGTAGCAGGATGTAGGGGTAAAATCTAGTCTAGTCTCCGGGATGAGGTTCTCAAAAACCTGTTGTAATCTGGGTGAACTGGCCCTTTAAATATAAATTACTACCAGTAATTCATATTTAAGAGAGTATTCCTTTTATGTTTTAAAGGTATCTTCCACCAAGATGTCTGTTGAAATGGAAATGACCTTACCCACTACACCAAGGGTAATCATGCTTGGTAAGAGGAATATTTTCTATCACTATAATTTTTTCGTAGCAATGTATGTAATTGTTATGGTAGTCTGTACTTTTACTCACTAGCGTTAGCCTGAGAAGGGTTTGTCTATTTTAGGAAATAGCTTGATGTCTGCAACCCGGTGGATGGTCAGTATGGAGGAGAAGGTATTTTTCCAGCCTGAGCAACTACATGACTTTGCCAGCGTCCTTGCTGTCTTTTTTGGGTCATATTATGTCTTCAATCTGGAGTATTAGGAGTCAGCATCCACCACGCTGGAGATGATACAATGGCAAGTACTCTACACCAAGCCATTTATGAATTAAATTTAATGACAGTTTGACTGATGATGAAGAACCATAGCTGATTGCTGTATTGTACGTCTTCATTAAAAAATACAATTAATATATTTTATTTCTGTTAAAAGATTCTTTGTGAGGATCAATCCAGATGTTGGTACCAAATGCACAGCCAAAGTCGATACAAGCCGCAAGACGGGAAGTCTTGTCAAGAGGAAAGTAGTCAGTGTCAACTCCCAGATCACCACCTTCTTCCAACAACTTGCTGAATTTGAATGGAGGACTTCCAACTAGGTAAGTATTTTACCAAATGTAAATGTTTATTATTTTGTTGTCTTTTCCTCCTATCTTGCATGCTCTGACTTTACTTTAGCCTTTTTAAAATGATTTTAATGATTATTTATAAATGCCATGTGATTCCTACACAATAGCCCTTTAGAGTAGCCTGCATCTTTTCTGTGTCCGTGGTAAAAAGTGGATGTCGCTGCATCTCTTAATAAATCACAGAAATGTATAAGTGTGTAGTCGTTTAAGTGTGGTGTATTTTTATACTATGCAGTTTTCAGTTTATTAGGCACACCTTTGCAGTAATCCGTCAGCACCAACAAAATGACTAAAAAGATTGTTGTACTTCATCGTCCCCTTGGGGACATTTGTAGTATGCAATCTTTTGAATTACTGAAGACTGACTGACTGCTTTTGCCATAAACAATCCAAAAACCTGAAGTGAAGCCAGTCCTGCTCATTCTTTATGCAGCTTCTATTATCACTTCAGTCCAATTGATTTTTTTAAAACAAATTATCAACTTAATGCTGCTTTATGACAAAGATTTTATGCATGTGAACATTGTCACTTCAGCTAAATTTGTCAACTTCCTGTCAATTTGAAAATGTAGATAACTTCCTGACCATCTCATGACCTCCCACATTGTCTGTCTTATTCTTTACAGTTCAGCTTCCACAAGATGGATCCCACTGATTTTGTTTGACAAATGGAATAAAAGTTCTTCTGATGTAGGAAATGTGTTCTATGGTTTTGTTGTTTTACAGCACATTATATTGTATTGTGACATTGTTTTTTATGACATTGCGAATATGTAAATGGATTTTATTTCTACAAATCTGCTGAAAATAAATACCTGTTATTCACAGTACTTGGACTAAAATTTCTTTTATGAAATTTTTCGGTTTATGGTAAAATATTCTTATCTTAAAGAAATGTAAACTTTAATTTACAGTAAAACTCTGACATTATGTTGTGAAACAAGTTTACAGTAGACCAGCTTTACTATAAAATACAATTACTGTATTATACTAGAAACTACATTTACAGTAATGCAGTTATAACTGTAAAGCACATTCACAGTAAAAATTAACTGTGAAATATCATAACAGTAAAGGTACTGTAGAATGGTAATTACAGTAACTTACTGGCAACAGGGTTGCCAGTAAGAGTACTGTAGAATGGTAATTACAGTAACTTACTGGCAACACTGTTGCCAGTAAGGGTACTGTAGAATGGTAATTACAGTAACTTGCTGGCAACAGTGTTGCCAGTAAGTTACTGTAAAATTACAATAAAAGGTCTAACAGTGAACTTGACTTATTTTCATCCCAATTCCCTCCGCAGCTTTTTAGAAACAGTCCACTGAAACATGCATTTATAATTCACTCCTAATGCCCCAAGGTGCCGGAGCTGCTGGCTGCACAATAACTCATTTTCATGACAGTCGTCTACATGGGGTTTCCCCAAGCTGCTGGAGGAGAAAGGAGCCGGTTAAAGATGAGCCTGAAGGCCCAGCGGAGCCAGAGACTCTGCCATATATTTCCAGAGCGGCCTCACAGATATTAAACTAATGAAAGCTGTGAGATATAGCTCACATTGAGAAAGTCAAAAGAAATGAGGTGGACCATTAATGTAAGCTTAGAGCTACAATCCATTTGTATAAATTAAAAATTCTGATGAGTAAATGAAATTCAAAAATCCTATTTAGCATAACAGAAACAACAGGAGTAAAGAAATAATAACTGATTATCTTTGGCTCCCATTCGATCATGCCAGTTTTGCTTGAAACATGCTATCCAATGCAAGAATTAGTTGCAGCCCAGTTCAAAAAGTATCTTATCCTCCATCATCAGCATGGTGAACTGAGTAAGAGACAATGAGAGGATGTTCTGGAGAGAGCTGGAAAGCGTCACAGTCACTGATTTCTGAGTTGAACTGGTTTGCTACTTTATAGGAAAATAATGAAATATTCCACCAGTTAGGATTACTCTAAGCTAATAAGATCATATGAGTTAGTTGCAAAACTAGCAAATTAGCATCAACCAACCTGAGCAGTTATTTTTGTAAAATTGTTTGGCAAGTACAAAAGGATTAAACCGCCTTTGTACATGACAAACTTTTAGAAGTCAAACAAAATATGAAAGTTTTCTTTAAAATGTAGATTATCGAAGTGAAAACTCTCACTTTCTACATTTATAATATTCATAAGTTTTCTGTAATAAGCCATGATTGAAATACTGGGTAAATAATGACATTTTATTTGAAGGGGTGTGCATAAGACTGGCATGACACCTGTTATAAACATGACATAACACCTGTTATAAACATGAAGGAGTCTTCATGAATGGTTATGAATGTTGTCATCAAGGGGTACTTGGTAAATAATGACACTTAATGCAAAGTTGTACTAAAATTTGCATTAATAGTCCACTAAAAATGTCAACTTTGATTTAAAAATGTCATTATTTACTGAATAACACTTCATGACAACATTCATAACCATTCATGAAGACTCCTTCACGTTCATAACAGGTTTTATGTGATGTTTATGACAGTGTTATGTCAGTCTTACGCACACAACTTCAAATAAAGTGTTACTTAAAAATGTTGACTCAAACTAAATCTAAAGCTAAACTTCATTTTCACATAGCTACATACAAGGCAGCTGTAATTTTCTAGTGCATTCACATAGTGTACAAAAAGAATGGCCACTGCAGTAAACACAACTTTCATCCGACAGCTGCAGCAGAACTGCTACAACTATGCAGTAGTGTCCTGTAATGCAATTACCTGAACTGTGAAGATTAGCGTTTTGAAGAATATAAAGTAACACACAGCACATAGAAAATGGGTCAGGCAAAAAGAGACCATGTCACTGATACACAGCATAAAGTATGGCAGGTGTAGCTAAGATTTTTGAGATATAGTTTAGTTCGTTGTGTATGTGTGAGAACAGAAGTTTAAAAAGATAATTAAATAGCTCAGAAAAGCAGCCAATCACAGAACATCCCCAGTGCTGACTGCATTACAAACATTTGGGCGTTAAGTACATTCAGTTGCATTATTTCAGAAAATTTAATTAGGTCCAATATTTTCAAGTCAATACTGAGCAGTAGCCTCTTAAGTAACAATTAAAAAAAGCAACATACTAATTACTGAGCATAAGCAGCGAGATTATAGAACGTGAAGACTTCAGGGTCATGTTTGCGACTCTCTGTGTCAACAGAAAACTGTCTCACTATCTCACAAAGCAGTAAATAACAGAAACTCAGCTGAAGCTCTCTGTGGATTACTTTCTAAAAGGTTTGTTTCTGGAAGTCTAGTTTATCACCACTATGCTCTTAAGTGGGAGCTACATAGGTGTCATAAAACGCACACCTTTAACGGTTCAGATAATCCCAGCAGACGTAGGCAAAGCTCGACATGTCGAGAGATGACACGAGGATTGAGCGAGCTAACGGGACTTTGGTGCAGTTTGTTGGTCCCAGTGGAAACAGGATGGTGTTGGTCTTGTTACAGCTCACAGGATCAGTGGCTGTTATATGATAATAGCCACCTGATAATCAGAGCTCTGTCTCTGTAGCCTCATTTCTTCATGTGGGCTCCCTGAACTCTTCTACCAGAGCAGCAACATTCTGAGAACGGTGCATTAAAGGGTTCATTAGTCCAGTATTTAATCTGTCAGTGCTGTGACTAAAACAAGTTTATGCAGGGAATAGTAATCGTCTGTGTGAGCGTGGCCTGCATCTACAAGCAGGACTTTGTATGGGATTCAATGACTGTCAAAAGTGTCCGACATGAGGGTTAAAAAAATTTGTAACGTTCCTTACATTAACACAAGATAAATTCTAAATGTGTTGTATATCTGCAGATGCTGCAGGGTTCATGGGATTTCCCTGACCCACAAGAGAAACAGAGCAAATATTTCCATCTGTCACATGTACAGCAATGAGAATAAAACAATGTCTAAGTTTATAAATGTCCAAAACTCAATTTAGAAATCTAACAAAAGCACTCTGTTATACATAATCCAAATTTTAGTGTACGCATATATGACAATGTAGATGTTTTTAAAACAGATTTTAAATTCTAAAAGGTTTTATTTGGTCACCTCAGCATGCTGAATGCTTGAATTATTCTGAAAATATTTATTTTACCACTTGGGAACATTTATTAGCTGTACATAGAACTATGACATTTTAGGTAGTTCATAAATATTTAGTAACAAAATAGAATGACCCAGAATTGTCACAGCAAAAGTAACTTACTATTTTCTGACGACATAAAAGTACTTTACAAAATGCCAGCATGTCAAACGCAACTCATACACATATGTTAGAATGATACACAAAATGTGCTGCATGTCTTTATACTTAGACCAAAGTAAAAGTTTGTTTTTGATACATCTTCATAAGTGTCTTATTATGAAATAATGTTGCAGCAGCAACATGTTGACTGGAGTTCATAAAACCTCCTGATACGAGGAGTTGGATGAGCTTCAGGGAAAGTTGTGATTGATTTCCCAGTTATTCTCCTGTGATAATAAGATAAAATACATTCTGTTGTTTCTTACAAATTATGTTGCATTTCTCATACTTTCACTAGCATATGTGAAACTCCTGGCTTGATTTAGTTGTCATGACAAATGTAAAAATAGCAACAGAGTCTGTTTATTCGGCTTCTCTTGAGCATTTCTGCTTCAATCTGATGCTTTTGGTGTATCCCTGATGATTCCTTTGTTCTTATCTGCCTGGTGCGTACCACCAACCTGGTGGAAGAACACACATTTATTTAATATACAGAAAACTTTAATTTTATTCAAAAGCTTTTAAAATACTGCCAGAATCGGA
The DNA here is from genome assembly GCF_002775205.1 of Xiphophorus maculatus. Taxonomy (NCBI): domain Eukaryota; kingdom Metazoa; phylum Chordata; class Actinopteri; order Cyprinodontiformes; family Poeciliidae; genus Xiphophorus; species Xiphophorus maculatus. Next base: position 7,116,318 of record NC_036444.1, read on the forward strand.
AAAACAATCCTAAAACAATTCAAAAATCTCAATCAACGTAAGAACTTAGGCAAAGAAGTCGCACACAATGAATTCAGGTCACTGGGTTGTTTCCCATCATGCCTTGCATGTTCTCTCACCCAAAATCTTCAATTATTCATCTTTGTTCAGCTTGTAGGACTTCAAGAGACACGGTTTTAAACTAAAAAGCAATCACTATATGCACTTTGTTTTTTAAAAATATATCTATTACTGTCCTCATCTTTTTGAATGGTTTCTTGTTTAAAAGAAGTAAAATAAGAAACTGTTCCTCCCAAAAGGAGCAGAAACTAAAACATGGTTCCAGTGTGATTCTAATTTCTTTTTATTTGCTCCTATGTTGTTAGAAACCCAACATAAAATCAAAGTATTAGCTTCCATATATGTTCTTGTCTTTATTCCAAACTTATCAAGACCTGAAAAAAGGTAAAAGCAAATTTTATACTTTTCAATTCAAAGATATTTTAGTAACCCCAAATGGAAATTAAATGTTATATAGCGCAATTTATCCAAGTTTCTCCCCTTTTAAAGAAATCTGGACACTTTATACAAAAAAATTAGCTTCTGATTTCTTAGAAGTGACAGGTTTTGCACAGGTCTATCAGGAGATCTGACCCATTTTCTCCACAAGTTCATTGTATTCATGGCCTCCAAACTCTGCCATTTGACCTGAACAGAGAGATGCAGAACACTCGACTCTGGAAACGTGTGAGGCTATATCTCATGTGTTGCATTAAGTGAAAAGAGTCCAGTGATGGATGGCGACGTGTCCAGATTGTTCCCTGGCTTCCCGTCTGCGACAGCTGGGACGGTTCCAGCCCTCCTTCGACCCTGATGGGGTAACGCAGCTACACAGAAAAGACGAACAAATGAATGCTTGACTCTTATGATGCTGGATACTACAAGATACATACAGCTCTGGAAAAAATGAAGAGCCCACTGCACTGAACCCTATTAAAAATCTCATGATTATTCTACCAAATACAGATTGATCTTTTTTGTTATTTTGACCATTTCTCATTTTCTGTGAATAAATACTAAATTTTTGCTGGGGATTTCGGAGACATGTTGTCAGCAGTTCATAGAATAAAATAACAATGTACATTTTACTCAAACATATAGCTATAAAATGTAAAATCCGAGAAACAGATAATTTTAAGTCATCTTTTAATTTTTTCCAGAGCTGTACATATATAAAAAGGCTTTTTATCAGGGAAACCTGCTCAATAGTCAGTTGCACGGCAGCAGCTTAATTCATGTAGACATCCTGACGTGTCTGAAAATTTTTTAAAACCTGTTTGAAAACTTGTTTCTACTCATTGGTCTTAAAAAAACGAGACTTTACTTCACTTAACTTTCAGTGGTTTTTATTGTGTTTTGAATTGAGTTTTTGTTTCATTATTATTATTATTATTATTATTATTAGCTCTGTCACTTTATCGTTACATTTTGCTTCAGAAATGCCTGATGTTAAAGCGCTTCATAAATAAAGTTGATGACGGTGATAATGACTTGCTAGAGTTTAAACTTTTTTTGTCAGAAAAGACAAAAAAAGGGGATTTAATCGACTTTGTTGCTTGGGACAGATGTGCCATTTTGAGAACGACTGTGATTTTAGCCCATCTCCATCTCTCCTGCTTACAAAAAATCAGCGCTTTTCAAGCCAAGCATGCTTTGTCAGACTCCTTAACAAAAAGCTTCAGCATTAGGCCAGACAATTCTGATTTACAGTTTCAGAGTGATGAAAATCTTGACTGTCATTCTGCTCTGCTCCCTTCCAGTTCCTTTATTAGGCCAGCTGCCTCGCCTGCAGATGCATTGTGCGAGCAGTTGGAGGGTTTTTATCCTCCACCTGGCAGCACATCAAAGACCAAAGAGCTCGGTTCACATCAAGTGCTAAGAGCGGCATTTATCATCCGCTGAATATTCAACCGCAGCTTTTTCCTACACAATTAGTTCTCAAGTTGAACCGGAAACAAATGAATATTGATGCTCAGTGGAAAAATGGAAAGATTAGTTATTTAAAATCCTGTCCTAATTGTGCTCATCTTGTCCAATCTAACAAGCAATCTGGTGTTAATAATGCAAACAAATGATTGGAAAAAGAAATCATTTGTGGAAAACGCCTCCAAAACATTTTGGCTGCAGAAATAATGATCGTGGGTCGGCTTATAATTCACCTAAAGTCGGATTTTCTGGGGAGGAGAAGGGATTATTAGATTTTCCATTTATAACCAAGAAAAACAAACCCAGAGTGACCTGAGCTGACCCACAGAGAGAGACTACAAACAACAACGGAATAAACTTTTTCAAAGCATTTGATCATTTACAACATTTAAGTTGCTCAAGGCAATTTGAAAATAAATCCTGACTTTCACAAACTGTCCCATGTTTGAATTATTTTAAACTAACTGAAGTAAACTGAAGTTTTTATTTCAAAATCTGATCTTTTTTGATTTCAGCTTTACAGAAATGTTTCATCACGTCCTACATAGTCATCACGTCCTACATAGTCATAAGAAAGAGAACAGAATTTACAATTTTCCAGCAGACCGTCCCTCACATCAACTATAAGAAGGATAAACGACAAAAGGTAATTGCTAACAAAGATGCCAAACCATATGGATAGAAAGTTGAGTGGAAGGACAAAATGTGCAGAAGTCACATGGATATCAGTAGGCTTGAGAGTATTGTAAATCAAAGCTCATTTAACAGCTTGGAGGAGATTCCCAGGATGTGGACTACAGCTGGAACCACACACAGCATGGGTGTTGTGTTTTGTGAAAAAGGAGCCACTAACAAGTACTAAGTAGATGTTATTTATAGTACATCTACTTTTTAGTATGCCAATAATTTTATGATTGATATTTGATCCTACTTAATATTCAGCTTTTTTATTTTCATTAGCTGTAAGTTATAAACCTGTATATTTATTGCTGCACTGAATCGAATGATTGGACGAGAAACTAGATTTGTGTGAGTTTGACTTAAGACTAACATAAATCATTTAATGAGAGCAACAAAACTTCATGGCATGAAAAGCAACATTTTTTTAAACTACCATATTCAGTCACTGTAGCTACAATTAAGTACTTGAATCAACAGCAGAGTGACTTCATAAAGTTAAAAATAGCCCATAATCCCAAACGCAGCGCTGTTCTTGGCTCACTGTCACCAGACAGCCTGGCCGTAAACACACCTCAGAGCAGATGGCACGTTTTACCCATGATTTAGGATCAGATTATGCAATCCTGGCACAACCACTGGGTTGCATCATTTGAGGAGATTAAACATCTTCATTTCCCTTTCCCATCTGCAAGTCCCCCCCTCTATTACCACAATACCACCTCCCATCGCTTCTCCTGGCCACAGATGGTTAACAAAGCCCCTCTGGAGTCCGTATACTGAGCTCTTCATAAACTATGTGAACCGCAAAGTTCAAAAAGGATTGTTTTGGTCCAGTGATGCAGTCAACTAGAAAAATATCTGTGCTGAGTCTGTCGTTTTCTTATATCCTAGCAACAAAACAATCCCAGACTTTTTGAGAGTCTGTGACTGCTATCAGCTCTTAAAAGTGTAAGAACTGGTAGCTGCACACACACTGGAAAAAGAAAAGCTCCATTGTTTGTTCTTTTTTAATACTTTTGTTTTTGGATGAACATCATATTCCTCATCATATTCCCCTTTTACACGGTTCAAACTGGTGACTGGCTAATATCAACAATATCATGAACGTAACGTCGGTATCCATAAAACCAACTGCCTGATTGCAGACGAGGCCAGGTGGTCTGAACTGGACTATGCAAAGTTTATTCACACACAAACTCTGAGAACAAACATTTACTGTCCAAAATCGCACAAGGACAATGTCAGTATAACAAGTTTTACAAAAGAACAAATAAAATTTTTAACAAACTATAACATTTAATCTCTTTTAAGAGCAGAAAAATCTGTGTGGAAGAATGAACAAACCTTAGGTTGAATATAATAAATTTTCACTGCAGATAGATTTTTCAGTCTCTGTAAGTCGGTCCATCAGATGAAAAAGCAAAGAAAACTTTCTGTAGCAACAAACTGTACTGTATATCAACCCATCTTGAATGATGGGGATGAAACTGGCAATCTAGGAGAGACTTCCTCCAGCTGCCTGGTCAAACTGAGTGATTAAGGATCAAACGGCGGCTTGAAAATGACAGTTTCATTGCAGCACTACAAAAATAGCACAGATAAAACAACTTCTGACTTAAAAACATATAGCAGCCTTCTATCACATGAAGCAAAGTCTCAGAGTCCTCTTGAACCATTTGGATATAGTTTCTAACAAACAGTATTGAACACAGAAATCCCAACCATCTATTTGGTAGCTCATGGGGATGGCAGCGCTGTATTACCCTGTGAGGATGCAGGCAATTAACAGAGACACACAGGGAGCCATGAGCAATTATTTCCAACCCTTTTCTACAGTCAGTTTAGATTCAGTGGTGAAGAGTCTAGACCTAAATCGAATAAAAATGTTTTCAAAAGCTCTGTCTGATTTGATCTGATTCAGATTCTTCTTTAAGAACTATAATTAGCATCTTTCAAAGTATTTATTTCTAGCCTCCCTCCTCTTAGCAGTCTGTGTTAGTTTCTATGAGAAGCAGACAAAATCCCTCCTTGTGTCCCAGAGACCAGATGCTAAAATTGTTTTTAATTTTATTCCCAAACAAAGGCATAATTATTATAGTTCACATTTATAACTACCATTGGCGTTATTAATTAACATCAGTCTGTGTATTATCCAGAGTATCTAGATCCTTCTGTTAAAAACAAAATTTTATAACTCAATATATTCCAGAACAACCCAAAAAATAAGATACTGCAACCCTGCTGCATCAATGAAACGTCTCCAAAGCAAATTGCAGTATCACTGACTCTACCCCTGTGTTGTTTCCCTATTGAATCCTTTCAATAGCATAATTGTTTGTGCTATATAAATAATTTGTCTTTTTAAATAGTTTCTTGGGTCACTTTGCTTCCTCTTGAAAATCCTTCCTCTTACTGAAAATAGCTGATGCTGAGTCTTCTACCCACAGTAACAACTCCCACACTGATGAGTGTTGTTTATGCTGCCTGCTAGCACTTCATTATTATCTATTCACAGTTTTAAAGATATGAAAGTTTGTAATGTTTGGAAATCTTCTGAATCGAGTCACCAGCTGATTTCTCACTGCATTTCTACTGAGAAGTTTTCCCTGATTTCTCAAAGTGTGATTGAACTGACTGCTGACGTGTGATGGTAAGATACTAAGTGCTCCACAAATTCCAACTTTAAAACAAGTTTTATGGCTTTAATCCCTATTATCCCTACTAATGCAAGTCTATTAAAACATTTAGGTTTGAAATGAAAAATAACACAATAAATTGACGTATTTGAGTTTACAGAGACCCGTAGCTCAGTGATCACATTTTTAAAGACTTGCCTCCCGTTTTATACTGATCAATTCACAAAGTTTTAATTTCTGAAAGTTTTTCACATCAACACATTTTCAGATATAGCCCCTTTTTATACATTGTCCCTAATTGACTTTAAGGAAGTGCAAAATCAACTTAGAATTTCGCTGTAAGAAGATTTTTGCTGCCAAAAGCTCATTCCTTTCCCTTTCCCTTTCCCTTTCCCTTTAACGGGGCACTCAGCAATTATGAAATTATTGAGCATCCCTCCTGCCCCGTTGTAAGACTTTCACATTAATCTGGTCTCATCTGCTGCAACATGTTTCCTGTGAGCTGGACTAAAGACAGGAAGGGACTTAGTCTGAGCTATAAAATTAATAAGGTGGGTTATCCTCTGGAATGTCAACAAGATAGAAAAAACAGTGCTGGACAAAAGTAGGCTACATTTAAAATCCGAATAAAGAGAAGCATCAGATTGTTGATTCAAACCAAATTAAATCACTTCTTGTGTGCTTCTATGCACATGTGGGTCACCAAGAGTTTGATTAAAAAAAGAAAGCAGCGAGAAAAGTGAGCAAAAGAAGAAGCGCTAACACCCTCAGCAGGCTCAGTCACGAGCAGATCAGCTTCTTCCCATGGGAAGCCAGAAGTCTTTCTAACACCTCGACCGCATGCATAAACGCTCCCTGTTTATCAGCTTGAGTCATCATTAAAAACACAGACCTTTTCTCAACTATCCTCTAATTTTAGACAGCCAGGAACAGAAAGGACTCAAGTAGGACTAATTCTCTCCGAGGAATTGTATTTCTGGTTTAAAAATCGATACTGGCCCTGCGTGTAATCGAGCTGCGATGGAGACGGTTCGGATGGGTTTTTACTAACAGATTGGATCAGGTTTACACTGAAACTTAACATGAAGAAAAATTGTACATGTTTTGTCATGTTAAGATTTTTAAATACAATAATATCTTCTTTTCTCCTTGCTGATACTGATTTTCAGTTGTCTTGGATGTCTTTCACCTTCTGGTTTTGAATAATTTTTTTTTTTCTTTTTTCATTGAACTACAACGCATTAAAGAGACCGAGGTGATAGTTTTGATTTTAACAGAAGACAAAGCAATGGCAATGTTATGCTATGCTAAAAAGCATTCACACTCTTGTATTTTGTGCATTTTATGGACTTTTAATTTTTCTATTTCAACAATTTATTCTGCAATTTATAACTTTTATAGTCTTTAAAATATGTTTTGATATTTAGAATATTTATTATTGCCTTTTTAAAAATAAAATTGCAGTTTAACTTACATAAGGGGTTTTAATCAAGCACTGCTTTTCTACTCCTTTAAGCTGAGTACATTACCAATTCTGCAACAATATATGTGCAAATAAATGCTTCCTACTGTGTTACTTTTACAAATACAATAAAGAATTTGAAAATAAAATATTTTTAATAGCGAGCCATCTAAAAATCATAGATTTTCCAAGAAGTTATTGCAGTGTTTCTCATTTCTCACACTGTCTGTGTTCCTGCAACACTTGAGGAACCAAGTGTCTCAGGGTTGATGAAGTTCTCAGGATTTTTACTTCACTTCAGATCTCTCAGATAATTTATCCTCATCCTTTCAGCTTAAAGCATTTCCACAGCATTCAAGAAGGAAATTCTCATTTTTCAAGTTTTAGCTGAATTTGATTGAATAAGAAAAGTGCATCAAATTGTAGCTTTTCAGTATTTTACCTGGTGATCTCCAATTTGAGCTGTTCAAGGAAAATGTGTTGTCTGGTTGGTTGTGCTGCCTTTTCTTTTTCTTTTTTTTTGTAAAAAAGGAGCTGAGCAAAACTATTTTTTTCTTTTGGCTGTGCAAAATGAAACAATGAGTTTATAATAAAATCAGTAAAATTTCTGTCAGAACTGAAATCTTTTGCTTTGCCTTTGCAGGGTGCAAAAGAAAGCTACTTTATATAAAACACAAACTACTCATGCAACTCAGAGGGTTGAAACAAAACTCACCAATGCTCAAACTCTGCACTTAATTAAATATTTCTAAATCATTGGCTCTTACTTATAAAAGTGCATCATATAGACCGTGAAAATTCCTATCATATAACATATTCTCAGCAAATGTATTGTGTAGAAAGTGGCACAAAGATCACTTTAATTCTAATAATATTGACTTCATTAAAATCTGATCAGTGTAGCATTAACTGGTGGATAATTCAGAGCGCACAGAAACAGGCTTCATCCCAGGAGAAGGTCCTTGAGAAGCGTCCAACTCTGCGTCACACTCTCACCAAGTACAGACACCATCAGCTCGAAAACTGTTCATCACGGAGAGAAAAGTCAGCCCCCAGTTTTAAACAGAAGAACTACATATCCCCCACAAAAATAAACCACGACAGAAGCGACCAACCTTTCTGCTGTTTGAAGGACTGGATTGAGCCCGAGTGGTGCACCATGGCGGCTCTCGGTTGGTCTCCAGCGTATTTAATCAAATTCCCCGTTCGGAAGAGCTAAACTGCAGAACGCATGGGAAACTGCGGAGGGAACCCGTGGAGGTGTCAGCTCGTCTCCCATCCTGCTGGAACGATCTCACGAACGATGCGCAAACACCAGCAACACCTGTCTCCGCTCCGCACGCTGCTGCTCCCTCCTCCCTCCCTGCCCACTTTCTCCTCCTCTCCTCCGACCGCCACCATTCACGGCTGTTGTCATGGCGACGGCCGGCAGGGGAGGTCCTGAGATGGACGCGTCCTCCTGCGTCCTGATTTACGGACTCCAGACGCTAAACTGCGGGAAATGACCGGGGCAGCGCGTCTTACGCATAAAAACAAGGGTATGTTAATTGATTGACTCGTCAGTCAACGTCTGTGTCCTACTGGATGTCAGACATCCACAGGGTTATAATAATAATAATAATAATAATAATAATAATAATAATAATAATAATAATAATAATAAGGTCTACTTCTTTAAGCATCTGCTGCGTTTCTAATAATTGCCGTAGAAAGATCAAGCAATCTAAAAAGAAGTCATAGAAGATTTTATTTTTTCCTTAGATTTCCCTCGCGCACAGTGTGATCATCCACTAGTTTATTTTTTCACTAAAAAGATTAAAAAACTGACAATAGGCCCGGCGGCATGGGCGGGCATTGGGGGGCACTGCCCGCCCACAGCGTCAGCTGGAGCTGGAGCCTGGGCTGGATGTTTAATAAAGTACAGACGACTTTCCATTGCTTTGCTACTACGCAATTCCGCTTGATTCTCATCTCTTTTCAGTTCTCCGTCGCGGATTTCTCTGATTGGGCTCAATTTCTCTGGTTGAATTTCAACCGGGCTAATCAGCTAAAAGTAGGAGGAGTTGTGAACGATGACGTTTTCAGTACTTTTAGAAATGTGGTTACTGGTTTCACAATTGGTGACTGTATGATGTTTATTTGAAGATTTTATGCTTTTTTATGATGTAAAACACTATCAACTGACTTGTTGCTCAATTTTACTACACAAATAAATTTAATAGTCTTGACTGATAGCCTTGTCTGCATGTAGTCTTAGCAATGGCAACAGAGGAAGTGAATGAAGCCAGTTGGTATTGGCCTCTCTTCCAAATATTGAATAAAAATTAACAGCCATCTCCTTCAGGTCTGCATTTTTCCAGTTGCAGTGGAGGGCAGTTGATTACAGCGCAAGCAATTTCTGATAAGCTTCGTGGCATCAAACTGGTGCCTTACATCCCTCACGGCCAAACTTTACTGATTGGGTAAAATTTAAAACTTCAAAAGAGTCCATGCCTCCTGCAACAATCGTTTTTCGATAGCCAAAGGTCCAGACACTCTTCATGAAGCAAAGCATAGAACAACAGGATGGTTTTTATAGGCTAAACAAAGTATTTATAGTGCAGGACTCCTCAAAATACAAAAGCTATTCAAAAAGCGCTGATGAAAGAATCAAGATATTCTGCTTTCTATTTGAGTTGATAATTTCACAAGATGGCACATTAATTGTGCTGATGACGAAAAAGTATGGCCGCCAAACAGTTTCTGTCAGACTTTGACACATATTCTGAAGCATTGGAGTCTGACTCCAGTGACTAACGCTGTGATTTATGTTATGCTGCACTGTGATGTTGGATAGCATCACAATGACAGTAACGATTGTTGCTCGAGTTTGAATTGATGCAAATCTTAAATCAGCAAACGCCGTTTTCTCCACTTGAATCACCTTAAACATTTACAAGCTTGTTCAGAGACACTGAATGCAGTTTGAATTTATACTACATTATATCACCCAAACAACCCTTTTTGTTGCTGCCAAGTGAGGGGATTATTTTCTTACTTCTCCCGAGTGCAGAGACTGGATTTATGTTGATTGTGTAGGCAGAAACCTTTACAATCCAAAGAGATGCTTTTGCAATTTCTCCTGCTAAATAAATTTGTGTACTGCTATAAAACCTAACTCCTAAAAAATAAACATCCACCATATAAAATAGGTTTGGCTAGAGGTTTAGTGGTTTAGAACAACAACAATGAACTTGCAGGGAAAAAAATAAAACATTTTGTTGAATAGAACTTTACTTATAAAACATGAGGAAGCAAAACACAAAATATGGCAAAGCAAAAATTGATGAGTCCACGTGCTGTTATTGTGAATGGGTTGTGAAACTTTAGAAATATTGCAAGAAAGCACCTTTACATATACAAACAGAGTTCAGGTCTACTTTAGCTGGCCTGCAGATCCACAAGTAGCTCCAGAGCAGCAGGTTGTGAACCCGTATTATAGGCTGAGCTCCAGATCTATATCTAAAGGAGAGAGAAAATCTGGTAGGATTATTACAAATTTGTCATCCTGGTGATTATTTTCAGCAGGAAACATTGTTAGAACTTGAAAAAAAAAACATCTTACTGGAATGCATCAAGCAAATCATACGGTTTATAATATGACTTGGATGGAAATGATCACCAAGGAGCTTTTTAAATAGAAATCTGACTATTTTAGTTTGGTACCCCTAACCAAACTGCGTCCATGTGTTAATTGCTAACAGATTTTCCTGAAATCCATGCTGTGTTTGCAAATACAGTTCCAAACATTTTACTGCAGCCATGCAGAACATTAGTAAAAACCTTTAATGGATGACTTCGACTAAAAAGGATTTAAGCCAGAAGAAAAATACAAATGGATGAACTCAAACTGACCCTGATCAGTTGAGTTCACAAGAAGCTTTATTTCGGGAGGGTAGATTGTATCTTAATGTATAATAATTTACAAAACTGCTAGCAAATAGTAAAACTGACCATGACGCATTGCTTTATAGCTGACAAACTACATCTACAGCAAGTTTGACTGACTACAGAATAATCTAACAGCTTTAATCTGAAAAGGTTCCTCATAACCTGCAGCCACAGTATCTGCATTTCCATTACAAATGCGTACAAAACTTAGTTGGCATTCCGTGAATGTTGTAAAAACACAATTTTGCAATTGTGGTTTTCTATAAAATTAGAAATATATCGTTAAAATATCATATGCAATATGTAATAAGTAATTAAAAAATAAGTCAAGCCATCATTTTCCCACCACTTTCTGTCGTCTTCTTTGTCTTTTCCGCCAGTAGTAACATCCGGTTGTTGATCACATGACTCGTGTGATGCAGAAAAAGTGCTACTGCAGTTTTGCAAAAATACACACATTTTGATACAGCTAAAAAACCCACCTACCTTAAGCAAAAAAAAAAAAAAACTATATATATATATATTAAAAAAACATGAGTTTAAAAAAAATTTATTTTCATATTTCCAATTTGTGCAATTTTTAGGACAATGGTAACACAGCTAGTGATCACAAAAATGAATAAATATAAGAAGAAGAAGTCAAATAGTGGACTTTCCCCCCCCCAAAGAGGATCTATATTCACCTCGGCAGGCATTTAAGGTAGGGTTGCAAGGAAAACTCAGAGCAATCAATAATAAAAATCACTGCTTCAGCTGCAGGATTCACACAGCTCAGCTGCTGACACCCGCTGCACATTGCTGCAGAGGCAGGGGTTCCCTTGTTTGACGATAAATAGTGTATGAGTCCCGAAAACAGAAGCTGAGCACGACAGCTTTTGGTTTATATGGTTGAAATAAAGTTTCATTTTCCCACATTAAAACCTGCAAGCTGCTAATTGTCAAACTTGTTGTGAGCCAGTTAAACTCAGAGCAAACACACTGAGCATCGTTTATTTGATTAAGTTGTAGTGATTTATTGCTCAGCTTTGTGATTGTATTTCACAGGTCTAGTTGAAACTGATGGTTTATTTCATTGGTTTATTTTGTGGTGTTATTTATTTATTTGTCAGGATATCATATGTCATCAATTTGACAATTTACTTCCCTTTTTGACACTTTATATCTTTTATGCTGCACACTAAAGAATATGAGATTGGCTGCATTCCATTTATTTATCAACCAACAGACAATATAGTAGAAATATTTCAGCCCACCACATCCAATCTGCAAAGCCACAAGGTTTTATTTCAGAATCAGCTGCAGAGGGAGTTGCAGCTCCTGATCTGAGACCCATAAAGGTTGCACTCTTCACATTGTTTCTGTATAATCAGTCCAGTCTTTGCCACAGTGACTGTTCACAGTTCAATCTGTGGAAGAACTTTTGTTTCTCAATGTCTTTCCATGGGTGGATTCACAGGAGTAAGTCTGGCATCTGTCATGGATCCAAATGCCATCTGCTTTCCTGCAGCCCAGCATGCCTCTACACCTCCCACTGTTCTGATGTTTATAGGGGGCCGGTATAAGGGCTGTGCATGCAACCCGTAGTCAAATATCAAACGACCAGCTAAATGCATTTGGGGGCTCCACTGGGGTACTCAATAAATAAATCAGTAGCGTTTCCACATAGTACTGTTTAAATGGTACCATTTCCCTTCATGGCTTTTAGTTGGGAGATGTAGGTCAGATGGTTGCACTTCAAAGACAAGGAGGTTTTAAAGAAATAAAATACTGCCACCCTGTGGAAGAAAATGGCTACCCAAGCTGCTGGATAAAGGGAACTGCTGAACTACATTAAAATTAATGTACAGTGCCTTGAAAATTGCTGTATATGTTTTTGATTTTTATGACAGGCCAGTATATAGTAGTGCATAACTGTGAAGGAAAATACACATGATTTTCATGTTTTGTACTGATAAAAATCTGAAAAGTGTACCACATTTCCTGCAGCTATAGCTGTCTTTTGGAGTATCTACCTAACAGTTTTTCATATTTATGCTGTAAAATACAACAACAAAAACAGATCAAACTCATTAGATTGAATTTGTTTTATTTGTCAGGATAGACCTGCATTTAGCTCCATCCATTCTCTCATGAACTCTGTCCTACCTTCCCTTGAAGAACCAAAGCAGTCCCATAGGATGATGCTGCTACCACACAGGTTTCACCATGAGGATGGTGTGTTCAGAAATGTCTGCAATATAAAAGCATTTTGTCTATGACCAAAACACCTTTTTCCATATGCATAACTTCTAGAAAACTTCGAAAATGACTTCCTATAGCTTTCTTTTAGCAGTATTTTTCTTATCAATACTCCTCTATAAAGATATGAAAACAAGACAAAGGGTTGTCATTGACAGCTTCCCCCACCTGAGCTGTGAATCTCTGCAGCTCCTCCAGATTTACCATGGACTGCTTGGCCACTTCACTGAATAATGATTTCCTTGCCTGGGTTTTGTCTTTAGGTAGGCAAAACCCAGGCCTACCTAAAGACCTGACACAACCCATGTTGTGTCAGGTTACATATTCTTTCCTTGTCTCAAATGTCTGATGAGTTTCTTTAATTTTTAAGATGCTGCTTGCTTCTAACAATCCTCTGAGACCTGCACAGAACAGCTGTATTCCTTAGATCGCACTAACTTAAACTCTATTTAGTAAGTTTAGTAAGTAGGTGATCGGCAGGTAGGAGTAATTTGACGTGAATAAAAAAAATGCATGCCACATTTACAGGTTGGTTTTTTCCCCCCTAAAATTAAAACATGAAAACAATTTACCATTTTCTTCCTTTCCATAAGTATGCACAACTTTGTGTTGGTCTATCACATAAAATCCCATAAACTACATTGAAATTGAAGTTGTAACGTAATAAAATAAAATAAAAGTTTAAGGAGTGTTAATTGTAAGACACTGTGCATGTCTCTAAATTCCAACACTCAGTGATGCCACAAAGCTGTCATATCATTAAAAAATATAGATTGCTTAATCATGTTTGTTATTTGCATTATACAGAGAAAACTAAACAAAATGAAATGTTATAAGATGTCAAACCGATTCATCATTTGGCTTCATTATTTCACTCCCAGCATAGAATACGTGATGTGTCCTTCAGTCATCGGAGTCTTTATCAATGCTCTCAGTGTTATGTTTACCTGTTGCCTATTAATTTGAACCACACATAAACATATTATTTCCAAAAGAGTTCAATAATCATTAATACACTGAATTTATGTAATAAGACCTACTAAATTGCCTGTGCCTGGTGTCTGGCCTGTGTGTGTCTGTATTGGTCTTGGGTTGGACTCTTGACCTGCCCTGAGTGTCCTCTGCCTCTCACCCCGTGACTCAACCCTGATCAATAGTGTGTGGAAAACAGATAAGTAGGTGGATGTGTGCCCATAAAGAGTGCCAGGACTGGTTACTGAGAAGGAAAAACTGCTGGCAAACTCACTGGACTGCTGCTCTGATTCTGTCTCCGAATCTCCAGAGGTGGGACCGTCGCCAAGCGAGGAGCTCCAGGAAGCTGAACGGCTGATGGCTGGGTTGTAAGGAGCCTGACTGTCTGAGGACCTGGAGCACTGATGCTCCAGCAGGGGGCGGAACATATAGTTGTCTTGATGACATGATCCTGCAAAATAATTAACATAAACAGCTATGAAAAATACGCTGTTAACTCCTTCTTTCTGTCATAAAGCTACGCTCTATCTGTGGAAGTTATCTGTGGGAAATCTACATATTTATCTTCTGATTTAGATCAGAAGATTATGAAGCTGATCACAGCAGCAGCTCTCAGCTGCCTCTCATATTACTCCACTCATACATTTTTAACACATCTATAAAAAAAACTTTTTTCTTCTGTGACACTTGACACTAACGGGGCACAATAAAGCCTCTGGGTTTCCAAAACCTAGTTAGCAGCCGTTAACACCGGTGTCAACACACTGGCTGTGTGATACATTTCTTTCCTTACAATGTTTGTTTTGATCTTTAAAATTAACATTTAACAAAATTTGTTCCCAGTAGTGCAGTTTAGCTACTGACTGATGGTGCCAGAAGGCATTTTATTCAGTGATGCCATGTGGTACCTCTGATTGTTTAAGTACCTTCTGGCTAAGCTTATCAAAACTCTAGGTGGTGATTTATCATCCACTACAAAATAAAAAGCTGAGTTTAAATGAGTCCTTACAGTATAATGAAAGAAATTTAAATGGCCTAAAAAAGTCTGAATATTCTCTAAACTGGGGTATGTTACTTTTACCAACTTTTATGTTTGTTAAAAATGTCACTATGTTGTAACAGTATAGTATGAAACTGCCTTCTCCCAGTTCTCCCAGTGCTAACTAAATAAATAGTTCACTCAGAAACAACCAACCAGAGCCAGGAGGAGGGTCTAAAGGCTGTCAATCATGCTCATGTTCACGCCACTGACACCATCCCCCTTGCTCTCTGCTACCTGCAGTTTCTCCCTGTCGTCATAGTCTGACTGCTAATGCTGAAACTGAATCAAAAAGTAGTTCAATAAAGATTTAGTTTTGCATGTGTGTAACCAGATTTTTGTAGCTTTTTCTGGACATTTTTTAATGTTTCCCTCTAGAAAATTAATTTGTTTTTCTGTCATATTCTACTTCTCACACTGAAGTTGGAAAATTGGAAATTATTTATTGATTTGGAGTCTAATTTTATACATTACCAAAAACCTGATGTTATAACCTGGGTGTGTTAATATGAAGTAATCAGTCCCTCTTTAGTTTGACATGCTTAGAAATAAAAAAAATATTGATAACATCCATCACCAAGATTAAAATAATAACATTTTGAAACATCATTCAATAAAGTAGACACCAGTCATCATTGGGTATACTTGAAAAATTGATATCTATTGTGACTAGTATCTTGATTTGAAAATACTTCAGGTTTAACATAAACTATATAACATGTGTTTGAAACATAACAACATAAGCATAAATATTTTGAGAGATAGCTTGATTTTATATAAATAAATCTATATCCAGGTTGCCAAACTTTAGGCTTCTCTGAAAGAAAAAACACATCACTAAAATCCACTTCTGTCCATTAAAGCTCAGCAGCCTAAGTGCAATGGTAAACTGTCCTTATCATATCGAAAGCAGAGAAACATTACAAAGATCGATTGATGAGCAGGTACTTCCTGCACTTCCTAAGGCATTGATTATTTGTTTGGACACACATTTAAAATCCCCAAGTTACGGAATTTTTTCATCAGGAAATAAAAAAAAACTGTGATGAATGACAAGCAAAGTGAATCTCATAACAGGAATAAAGTATATAAATCTTTAAACTTAACAAACTTTTGAAAAATGTGTCACTTTGCAACTACACTATGCATTTTTTTAACAAGTTGAAGAAATTTCAAATTTGGTTTCTGCTTTCAAGTCATAAATATCTCCAGTCCAAAATCGTAAAAAATATTTTAGTCTGAATGCAACCAGGTGGCGGTTTAACAGTAATAATACATGCAAGCTAAAGTGGATGTTTGGGATTCATCCTGCAGCATCCATCCTAACTACTCAAAGCCTGTGTGTGTTCTTTACAGCACTTAAACAGCTTACATTAGTAAGTAGTGATCACTTAAGGCTGCATGGGTGTTTCACTCACCCTTCCCCCTTTTAAAGTGTATGCTGAAAATGTAACTAATTCAGTTCAGGGGGTAAAAAGCATAAATAGGATCAATCTTCTACATGCGAAAAAAAAAAGAATAATATTATTAATCTTAAATAAAATAACCGACCTATTCTAACTACATGCTTATATTGATTTGTGAGCAGCAGAGTGAGTCTGTGCTGACATAGGCTCCTGCCTATCATGCAGCTAAATGTTCACAGTATTCACTCACTAGCTACATAAGTATTTACTAGAATAGTTGCAGCTTTGATTTGAATTTATTTTAATTTAGAAACACTAAAATTGTTATATAAACAAAGAGAAATCAAAAGACTTGCTTAAAAGGCAATTCCAGACTGTAACAAATTGGTTTTGGTTGCACGTAGTGAAGTTTAAAGTGAAACCAATTATACCTAACATGATTGTAGGATTTCTGTTGGACTATATCCTTCTATTTGTTACTGCAGATAATGGTTCTAGTGTAATATTTTAATTTAATCATCAAATATACCTGAGAGACTCATGAGTTCTACAGTATGAAGTCGAAACCACTTGGGTTTGTCTGTTTGTAAAGAAAATGTGCAAGGAGCACTGCTGTGTTCCATTCTTTGAAACTCTAACACTGTTCATGTTTATCCATTCATCCATTTATCCAACTGCAAACTTCATGAATAAGTTAAGCCCAGAGGATCAGTTTTCATACTCATTAATGGCAGGTTTCTCATGCACTGTGATTATCTGGTACATTACGCTGAAAAGTTAAAAATGGATTTCAAAAGTTCTGCAAATGAAATCCCAACATATGGAGATTCGAAACAACTAGCAACATGCTGAATAATAAAACAAAGACACCACTTATAAATGGAAGATATTCTTCCACAAAATTGTGAGTTTAAATACTTTGTTCATGTTTTCTGTGCAAGTAGATGAACAAAATGCAATAGATCAATCGACCAAAAAAAAAGGGTCAGATAACAAACCAAGTTGCAATAATTACTTATTTAACCTGCTGCAGCTTTACTCCATCTCTAAACTCAGTGGTGAGGTCAACCTACCTGAAGAAGTACCAGCAACATCTGATTCCATGTACTCCATTGTATTCTACAACTTCCCTATATATTTCCTTTCTGAAATGCTTCAAAACAATAAATTCTGCACTCCCAAAGGCTGTCCAGTCTCATGAACCTGTCATTCCCGCAGCGCAACACAGGGAGCTGTGAAACAGCCCATGCAGGCTCTGCAGTGAAGATGAATAGGTGGAGTTGTTGACAGTAAAGAGGAGTACAACATTAAACTCTCCGACTATTGATCGGGGAGCATTGATTGGACGGAGCTCCTGCCCTACAGAACATCACTCACTTCACACAGGGTTTCAATTTTACTAATTTGCTGACAACAAGGGTAACAACAGAGGATATCCTCCACTCACTTTAAAGGGAGCGCCATATCACATGGACAGAAACATTCAAAACTTATCACAAAAATTAAAGCAATCTGTGTGTGAGAAGCACCTGTCAACATATGATTAAGTCTGGGATCTGAAGTGAAGTTAAATGTGAGCACCACTCTTCCCAGAGTACATTTTATTAAGCACGGACAAATTATTCTTGTCACTCCACAAGCAAATGAAATAGATAGAGGCATAAATGTGTTAAAGCTGATGAGCAAAATCATTGACATATTCATTTTGGCCACATGGTGGTGCTGTAGGAGCGGATTAAAGCGGATCACTGTATCATGCACATCTACAGTGATGTACATACTACATTCTTGTTAATGTTTTGACAAGAATTTGAAAAAAATCTATATCTTTTTGTCATGCTTCAGAATGACAAAAATTGTTTGGGATTAATGCCACTCCCAAACAATTATTTGATCTAGTCAAAGGAGTGATTAAATATATATACTAACTTTATTTAAAAACTGCATATATCTGGGACATTCTATGTTTTCATCCATCAATATGAAGAATGGTTTCTTATAGACATACATAAATACAATAATATGCATAAAACGTGACTCACAATTAATTTCCTCAAATAAATTAATTACTATCAAATTAAAACTCTATTTTTTTTATTTCTACTTATCAAAATTTTGAGAATTTTGAGTCTTCTTGTGAGTACAAAAAATTGCACTCAAGTAGACCAGCACTACTTCATATTGTTACATAAGTAAAAGATAAACAAAGCCATCCAATAAATAATAGTTATGTGCAAATTTAGGTATTTAACCACTAAATTAGAGAATACATGTTTTAAAAAATAGATATCATTATAAATTATGGTAACATAATAAATAAATCTAGGCACAAGAAACATTTTGCTTTTTTTCCCCTGTCAACAAAGGTAAATCATCACAGGGTATTTCCAGTCACAACTGTTTGCTGTATACATAGTTGAACTAGGCTCAGTATTTTACCCATTTATTTATTTTACTCATTTATTTATTTATTTTCCCTATATATTTATTTATTTAATTTGGGCAGAAATGGCTCTCCATACAGTAGAGACAAAATAAAATTAATAAAATAAAAACAATAATATTTCACATTTTGTCAACTATAAAAAAAGACGACTTTTGTCTTTCTTTCCTTTGTATTATATGTCATATTTTGACCACGTTAAAACTAAATGCATGTGACGTCATCAGCGCTTATTAACGTACCGTTATTGAACGTAACCGACGTAACATATTGGCTTCATCAGTGAAGCTACGCAAACAAACGGGCAAAGAGGCGTGTTGAACTCTAGGTATCTGACTGTGGGGCGATTTATTTTCCAAATGCGGCGCCGATTTAATAAAAGGTGCGGAGGGAAACGGTTTATTATGTGACTCAGAGAAGCAGCTTGGCTTGTAGCGGTAGCTTAAACTAGTCGGTAGCTAGAATGCTAATGTCCACCCCGGGCTAATAGCAGGAGCCGCTGTTAGCTAACGGAAACGGTATGTCCGCTGACCCAGCGGCTGCCAGCTGGAGTAGAAGCTGCCGCTTCTTTCGCCGTATTTACTACGCATACAAGTTGTGAATGGCCAAATATCATATTAGGGTTCTGGTTTAATTAATTTGAAAAACTGAAAACTAATTTTCTACGCCATTCTTTTACTGACACACTGGTGGAATAATAAAATTATTCCAGAATGGGAATGTGCTTACCGTGCCTTGGTGGAGCTGCCGACGACGTTGTTGTCACCCCGGATCCTGTAAGTTAATGTAATTAATTACATTTCCTGTTAAGATATGTCGCTAGATAAGCCAGAATGACATACAGAGTAACAAAGCCAAGAAGAATGTATTTTTATTACTCTTTATACTGAAAAGGCCCTTATTAAAGGGGTTTACAGTAAACAGCGACATATTATCAGGGCTTCACATGAGTGTCATTTCATAACGTTGTCTGTCCTAAACAGGAGACGAGGAGACAACAATTGGCTGAAGCCGCTGAGAAGAGACAAAAAGAGGTCAGTAGTGGTTCCTGTTGCAGATTTTGAGTCAGACACTTACTATTTATCTAAGCTGGTTTTATTAACTTAGTGGCCCAGAGTCACACCCAACATGCAAACAACAAGCCTTGTTAGACCAACTCAAAGCGGTGCATAGTAAGGTACGTGTACTCAAAAGTTTTTAGAGCAACATTTTTCTGTAGTTTTAGGTTTTCTGGGTTTGATTTAAGTGTGGACTTTGACTGGGTCATTCTTAGACATTCAGCCCTGACTGCGCATTTAGGGTTGTTGTCTTTCTCAATAGTAAACTCCAGCCTCAATAAACCTCATAAAACGAGTTTTTTTAAAGCCTCATCAACTCTAACCAACTGTCTCATCCCTGTTAATCCAAAGCCTCCCATCCATACAGCATGATGCTGCCACCACCATCTCACAGTGGGATTATATGTTCAGGCAACATTTTGCTTGTGGGCCAAAAATGTAAATTTTCCCCTCGTGTTAAAACAGTTTTTCGTTTATGGATTGAAAAGTGGATTACTGTAGATATATTTTTTTCATAACCAACTCGACCTTTAAACTTGCAGTCAGTAGTGTTCTGTCCTCTGGATGTTTCTGTGTGGCCTGCACATGACAGCTGAACAATACTAAGATTAAACTACACAAAGACACACTCTGTTTAATAAGTGACTTTTGGAAGGTTTTATTTATGATCGTTAGATCAAGGAAGGTTGAATAAAAATGCACATCATACTTTTCAGACTTGTTTGTAACACAAAAATCTTGATTACACCTTCCTTTTCATTTTGCTTCAAAAACATGTTCTAATTTGTGTTGACCGATCACATAAAATAAGCCTGTGGACACAGACATAAGGACACAGTTTTCACTGTTTCCAAAAGTATCTTTATCTAAAATATATTGATGATAAACACATTCACCTTCATTAAAAAAAAAGGTCACGGTATAAAAACAGTCCCACCATTATGTCATAAAGGACAAAAAAGGAAATGCTTCCTCTCTATATCATTTTTCAGCCATGCTATTCATGTACTCAAAAAGCCATTTCTTGATTATAAACATCTGAACATTTGGTGACTTGTATTTAAGAACTGCTGCGCAGTGTGGTGAGCATTTTTTTATTGTGCAGAAAAGACACTTGCAAACCAGTGAGAGCCATGCTAAAGTTAAATCGAGGTAAGTCAATTCAGATCGAAACAAAAGCCAACCTCTGAAGTTGGCTAATATTTTTACTGCCACATTTCTCTGCTCTCAGTCACTGTTATGTGTTAACCTTTACAGTTCAGGCTGCTGCAAGCAAAAGCACAAAGCTCTAACCCACCGATAGAGTAGGCAGCACACCAAGAGTGAAAGAAGAGTGCTGTGTCTTTTTACTGAGATGCCTTATTTGGCGGTTGAATGCGTGCACACTAGATCATGCCTTTTATTCTGAAAGGTTGCAGCTGAAATGGAATATGTTGTTAAAAACACAGATGCATGCCTGTTTGCACAGTATTTCTAACATTCAATGAAATCAGAAATGAGCGTTGCCGTTTCCTGCTGGGTTTTCATTTTTTTCTCTCCACTTCCTCTCTGACTTCCAGACGGCGTACAGGGGTGTCAAAAATCCAGAAGCAGTTGAAAGGAAAAGAAAGAAACAGGAAGAAATTGAGAAGCAGGCGATGACCCCATCTGTGTCTGGTGGCGGTGGACTGAAGGTACGTTTAGCTTTGGCTTCATGCTTCTTTCTATGCATTTTCATTTTACACTTCAATTGTATCTTTCGGTAAAGCTGTAGGATGCTTACACATTACATTACAGTAATCCTTGCCATAAAAAGGGCTATAATTATTGTTATCTCTGGCATGTATATCTAAATGAACTTTGATCTTGATAACATTTACAGCAGTTTACATATGCAGAGGTTTCATGTTAGATGTGTAACCAGCTCTGTTGTTTGATCTTTCTTTTGTCTTCAGTGGCAGGTTGGATGAAGTTCCCGATGGAGAAGTTGGACTTAAAATGTCCAAATCCACATGAAGTCTGTCTGCTGGATTACTTGAAAAAGTTGGAACTGCTGCCCGATTGAACTTTTTTTTTTTTTTTGTTGCTTGATTTTATGTTACAAACATTTGATTGTCATCACATCAGGCAGAAAACGAAACCATATTTGCCAAGTTATAAATAACAGGTTAGGACATTTGAACAGGTTGAGGATGACACATTATGTTCAAACCTCTGATTAAACATGACTATATTAGCAATATAACAATATATGCGATTAAACAGGGCTCATTATTCGAAAAATGTCTTTTAAAGAAAATGAGTCATCAGTTTTAGAAGTTGTAGTCGTTTATTTTTTGTAATTTTCTTCTGTAATTAATTTGTTTTTTCCCCTCAGTACTGAAGCAGATTTAGGTCAAAGCTTCTTGGTAACATAGTAACTTATGCAAACGTGACAGTTTAAAAGCTGAACTATGTGTGCTTGGTGACTTGGGCATGTTGATGACCTTCACAGTGGCCACTGGCAAACATCACCTTTCTTTTATGGAACACAATTAACGATGTGATGGACTTTAAAAACTTTCTGTACTGGATTGTTTAAGGTGGTGGGGGACAAACATGTTTTCAACTCTGCTCTGCTGATGACATGATTTAGTTGCCACTTCGGTTATTCTGCTGACCACACTCTCAGCCTCTATCTGATAATATGCATCAATGATAAACAGGCCGAAATATTTTCCAGACCAGACTTGCCCTCATCACCCTTGTGCATGTGACCGACGGCACTTTATCAACCAGTCATAATCCTGCTCTATTGCACTGGTTGAATTTCTTCATTTGAATTTAACTATAAAGCACTAATATGATTTGGTTTGATTTAAAAACTAGTATTACTGTTTGTTGAATGGATATGCCACAACTCATAATTCATTAGTAATTTATTTTCTTTCCTGTCTGTCACAGTTTTTTGGAGACTGCAGCTTTGCCTTTGTACTCTCACATACGGTGCTGGATGACAATGTAGTGAATATTCTTCAAAGTGCTTAACTTAACTGAGATCTTTTCTTAAAGCTGCCTGATCCTCAAAAGCTTCTGGTGCTCTTGCCATTTTGTAGGACAAAGTATAGCCAATGGTATTGCTACAGTTAATAAAGCACATTTCTGTTATGTATGTTTGGATTTTTGGTTTTACTTCACAACACATAACGACAACTTCTGAGTTTGTGTCCACAGGGCATCAGATGAACATTTACAGATGTTTTAATTACGAAGCTCATTCAAGGATTTTGATATTTGGAAATAAGAGAAGGTTGTCACAAACAATGAGACTTTATTTACAGTTTACTTAAAAAAAAAAGGATTTTCACTTCTAAGAAACTTGGTGGTTTTTAATCATTATTCTTAGTACAAAACCAACATAATATTCCATAAAAAGTCACACATATCAATGAGCTCAGCTTTGATACAGGTATTGTGTCTGTTATTGTGAGACTCCAAACCAACAGTCAAAGATTGTCTTCATCTTGATCTCTGTTCTACCTCTAGAGGTCAGTAACTCTACGCAAAAAGAAAAACATAAGTAGCTTCATAAGTCAAAAAACCCCTCTGGTTCTGTTCTGCGTGAGATTGTATTGTTGAAATAAAGATTATGGCACAATTTAGACATTAAATCAACATGTAGTGCAAGCTCTGCTTACATTTAACCTAATCAGAAATCATACTTGAGCTTTTAAGTATCGGATTTTAGAGAAATGTTTTCTATGATGCAAAGACACACAATCTAAAGCTTTGGATAGTACAAAGTTTTGTTATTCTAATATGTTTGTTAAAATTAGTTTGAAACATCAAAATATTGATACTTGTGGAATATCTCCTGCCTACTGTGTTAAAATGGCATTACATGACAAGATGTTAGTTTCACAAAGGTGCTGATGAATCCATCTCTAGTTTACATGAAAAGGATGTACTTCTGCATGTAGACTGTCAGATTTACAAAGGATGCCTCTGAATACTCACTGAAAAGAACCTACTCTTGCTTCAAGTATAACTAACGATTAAAACAAAATGTCACAAACATCTACATCTTCCTTGCTAAACTCCTGTTTGACCCACTACACTGTAATTGTGAACAAAATAAAGTATGAGGATTCCCTAAGCTAAAGAAAATTAGATAAAGCACAAAATTAAATTGAAAACTATACGACCCATGATTTCTATTTATTATTATTAGTCGGTTCTCTCTGTGTTTTCTCCACGTCTTTGCATAGCAAAGCCCCGTTATTTGTGTGGACTTAAAATCACACATACACCATATCTATTTGTGACCAGAACCACTCTGCTGTGGGGCTTCACTTCTTGCTGCGGTAGTGGGCCGCCACCACTAGGTAGCTGTCCGGGGCGAGGTCTTTGATGTTGGGGGACTTGGTGCTGATGGGGGATATCTTTCCCTCCACTCTGGAAATCTGCAGCATGCGGCAGGGGTCGTGTTTCAGCAGGTAGCTCTCGAACGTCTCCCAGCCTCCGCCGACCCGCACCATCACATGCTTGTTGTGCAGCATCTGCAACAGGAAATTGAATCAGGGCGAAGCCGGTTTAAGAAATCCTTCAGAAACAAACATTTATGTAACAGGTTTACTTGCAATCTTGATGGGAATCTCTGTAATAAACTTCTTGAAAAATGCTAAAGGCTTTGTAGGAGAAAGTCTACAGTAACTGGGAAATGAATTAACAGCCATAAAACCTTTACATTTTGTCACATTGCAGCCACAGATTTGAAAGTATTTTATTGGGTCTTTATTTGATTGGCCAATATAAAGTTAGGTTAAAAAGAAACAAATTGTTTCTAAAATTCTTGACAAAAACAACAAAAAATAGCATAGATTTTTCAATCCCCTTTGTCCTGACTCACCTAAATAAAATCCAGAACAACATTAAGAAGTCACCTAACTAGTAAAATCAAAAGACAAATTGTGTTGGTCTCCCTGTAGTTGTAATGTGACAAAATGTGGTGTGTCAAACTAAAGGCCAGGGGGCCAAATCCGGCCCGCCATGTCAATGTATGTGGCCTTCTAAACTCTGGAGAGCCACATAAATACGACTTTACAGAAACAGTTCGGTGCTAAAACACTTTTTCATTAATCAAATCAAATCAGTTTTTATCTTAATACTGCCAAATTACATCATTATGAAAGGATGCTCAACGTTATTTAAGTTTGAGAAGTACTTCTCAAATGTAGAGCTATTTATTATTATTTTAAATCTGTTAGTATGTAAGTTTATCAGTGCATTCTGCCACGCCCAACCCTTTGAGGACATTTGTGATATGGATCAAAATTAAACTGAGTTTGACACCCTGGTTTAAGGGATATGAATACTTTTTCAATGTGTGTAAAAAAAAAAAAGCTATTGAGTATCAATGCATAAAGAGTACAGACTTAAAACAATCGTCTGAAATAGTCTCTTTATTGGCATCGAATTATATCCCTAAATTGATATAATTTAATAAAGATAATATAACAAACCGATATATTTTATTTATTTTAATATGTCCCAATTTATCTAAATTGGTATCTGTATAAATATTGTTAGCTGATGCTTCATGTTGCCATTTTCTCAAAACACAAGATCAAAAATGGTTCTTAATGCACTATGCACTTTTGATCTTTTTGTGATGATTAAAGATCACTTTGAACTAGACTCTAGAGGATCTAACTTTTAGGATGTTAAACAGCCTGTTTCAGTTTTAACCTTAGTGAAACAGCAGCTATCAACACAATCAGTTCTGCTGTAAAATATCCAGCTGGTTTAAATCTGTCTAAATCTGTGCTGTTTGCCTCACAATTCTATAAAGTGATTTCTTTTATTTTTTTGCAGCAATTTTTCCTTAGCATGATGACACCTGTCACATCAGGGCACATTCCCGAGGTTCGCTACCATGGCAACATCACCCATTATAGTAAAAAGAAGAAATAAAACACGCTGCTGTATTAGATGATCAAACGCTGGCATTCCCAAGAGGCTGTGCTCATAAAACACGTCTGCTACAGAGCAAAGGCTTACTGCCACTTTTCCTCATTACCACTTCATTACACCTCAGCAGAAACAAGCTTGTTTACTGTAGGAGGGTACATAAAAAAAATCATAATGCCTTATTAGTCTTTAGAGATTCTAACACTGACTAAAATATACAGTTCGATAAAAAGGATAAACTACCTAGGACCTTGTCACTTCAGTGTGGTCAGATATGAGGCTTCTTGCCCTCCAGCAGCATAACATACAACATTTATAAGCCTCTTACAAGAATCAATCTAGGGGGCAGCAGTGGGGCAGCACTTCCAATCAGCTGCACTGGGCCCGGGGCTTTGTTACAGTGCACTTAATGGATCTGTGTGAAGCAGCGAGGTTTCAATCATGCTGCTCTGGGACATGACTCCTGCCTGAGACGAGTCCTTGATCAGGAACCCAGAGGACAGCGGAGGCCTGGGGCCGAGCGGGGACAGCGCCGTCCAGAAACACTCTGAGGTTTTTCCACCGTCTCACGCTGAAACAACAAGCAGCTCATTTATTTCTACAGTGGGGAAGGTCAGTCGTCTCGTCAACATGTTGACTGCCAGTAGTTGACTGATATGCATTTTTCTTAGGTCTTCTGACTCTACTAGATGGACAAAAGACCCGAGTGAAGTGGCCTCCACCAAAACCTTCTTCAAATTAAACTAAATTGGTGTCAAACAGGTTTTAGCCGCACAAACATAGTACGATTTATACCAATTTTGTTTGATTTTGGTGTTTTAAAATCTTAAAAATGATGACGGCACAAACGAAAATTTTTGCTACACAAACCAGCACAAACGTAAGACAGTTGACTGGCAAAAATTTCATTTGATTTTGTAAATGTGGACTGGTTCATTGACCTTTGATGACCACTGGAAATATTCATTAAAATGATAGTGGCACAAGCAAACCATTTTGCTGCACAAACATAGCACAGCTGATTGACACCATATTTCATTTGACTTTGACCTTTGACGATCTATAGAAATATTTGCTAATTTACACAGGGGTCATTTGTTGTAAAATAAATTTGGTGCACAAACGCTTAACATCGGATTTGTTTAATTCGAAGGCGATCGGGTGCCAACTTTACTCAGGTGGACAAAACTGACTAAGTTGGCATAAAAAATTACTTGTAAAAAGATTTTTTTGCAGCTGATGGCCACAAATGATGGCTGCAATCCAGGATGGAATATTGACACAAACAGCTTGCCATACCCCAGCTGCCTACAGACCCTGACTGGTCTTACTGTAGCAGCTGCTAGCAGGGAGACCATGTGAGGAATGTTAATTAAAGCATTATCACCATAAAGAGAGCTGGCTTAGAGACAGAGCGACAGTCGTTTAATGCTCGTTTTACTTGGCATTATAAAAACGCCAGTTCTCTCTGTTACGAGGTCTCTAGTTATTGTTCGGGATTTTGTTTGGAAAAACATGATTTCAAGCCTTTTCTGCTCATTTATGCTGCCAGTCGTAGAGATAAAAAGTAGACCTGACTTTGGAGAGTGTATGCTGTGTACCAGATTGATCTGGACCAACACTTTTCGCCTCTTGTTATTTGTCCTTGGTTGCTTAGCAACACATTGGAGACTAAACCAATGGGTTTTAGAGGCATTAATGATTTACATTCACACCATGTTATTGTGGCAGGAATTCTTTCATCTTAGCAATTACGCTCCGATTGTCCCAACTGTAGATTATTTCACCAAAACCTTGCAGAAAATTAGAGATGATTGGGTGGCATATTTAGATTTCAATTGTGCTGCAGTTTATTGGGCCGGCAGCAGAGGACATCCAAGAGTAAACTCTCGTTTGCGCGCCTGCAGATCTCAAACATACCACTGGCATGAATCACATAGTGGGATGTGTGAATCCTGGATGTGGGTTGCCAAGTAACCAGAATCCCAGGAGGACAGATTCTCGTTCTCAGATCGGTTAGCCTCAATTTATCCTCCTCAAATACCAGGCATCCCTCTGCTCATGGACAGCTGAGAAACATTTACTGTGCTCACAGCTAATTGTGTTCCTCAGATCAAATAGAAGTTTTTTTGGTTTTTAGCAATTAAAGTAACAGCCTGGCAATTAGAATATGTGGTTATAGGTGGATGTTTATTTTTCCACACAGCAAGAGTGTGGCATTATCTCTGATTAAGAGAGCTTACAACGATGGTTGGCTCAGACAAAAAGGAGGATTTTTATCCAGATAAAAAGAGTTTGCTGATGTTTGAACCATTTGTAACACACACACTTTATATATAAACAAATCAAAAGCATTTTCAGCGCACGATATTGAGGAAAGATTTTGAAACTTCAGGAAAATCCCTACATCTAAAGAGCCAAGCCAGAAATCACCGTTGGACGCACCTGATGGTCAGGCCTCAAGCTGCGCTGCATGAGAAACCATTGTGCTGTTGTAATAAGCACAACCACCTGGAGCACATTAGAGGACCACTTTTGTGCAGTGCATTCAGAAATGCTGCTGAGCTGGTATTACACCAGGTAGGAGCAATTTATCAGGCCGACAGGACAGAAATATTCTGTTTCTCCAGTAAAGGCAGAAGATATTTATTCTGTGGCAGATAAGTTTCAACTTGATTGGAATGAGTCGAGAGAAAACATGTAAACTGAATTATTACGTTATAGGCACATAACTTAAAAATGTAGTGCCAAGTAAATAATTTCTCCTTTATTTTAGATTCCTAATGTT
This sequence comes from Xiphophorus maculatus, assembly GCF_002775205.1. Taxonomy (NCBI): domain Eukaryota; kingdom Metazoa; phylum Chordata; class Actinopteri; order Cyprinodontiformes; family Poeciliidae; genus Xiphophorus; species Xiphophorus maculatus. The sequence goes on from NC_036444.1 coordinate 7,144,864, forward strand.
GCATCTGTTCTGTTGTACTTTCTGAGTATAATAGAGGTTAATTTAAATATTTGATTTCTTTGCTTCTAAGCTTAATTCACCAGTTTTTATGGGTTTGTTGTTCGTTAACCAGTTGGAACAACTCTGTCCGACTTTCAACCATCTGAAATACCAGATGTGATTTTTTTAAATTTTTTTTTTTAGTCAGGCAATCTGAAACACATTCACTGGCCCACTGGTAGAAACTACAAGCTTTTGCCAAACAAAATCTTGTTCTAAACCCAAAGTATGCTTTAAAAAATACCATTTATCTATAGCACAGACTTGCAAAGCCACAGAAGTACTATGCTGAGTAACCTCTGCTTTATTAAGAGGTAGAAACACTGATGTTGTGTTTTGGCATTTGGACAAGAGGTTCATGACAATCATCATATGTAAATATCAAACAGAGAATGTTTTTTCATTTGATCTGATTCGATTGGGGACCATTTGTTTTTCAAAATCAAAATTTTAAAAAATGTCCCTAATTTATAGCACAAGCTGGCACCCGTGGTGATTGCAGAGTCTTGCAGAAAGACGATGGAACAATAAAAATGGATGACTAACTCCAAATGCATGACATTTTCCTAACTCCTAACATTTTCAAGCGTGTTAAGATCATTGTACAAAAATGTGTCTTTTGCATTCCTTGTTCATGTGTGTGATTTTATATTTCTATCATGTTTGAAATAAATAAATAAATAGAATAAAATGAGCTTAATGTATTTGGATATATTAAACTTCAAATGTATTAATCTTCAGCTGGATGACAATAAGGTCCAGTGAAAAATAAACACTGAAGCCATTTATAGAGATAGAAGATCCAGTGTCAATTTTGTTAAGCGAGTAATCAAAAGAAAAAGAAGAAAAATACACAATTTTAATAAATATTAATTTTCTGAAATTTGTACAGTGTAATATTTATGGCAAAGGTCTTCAAATCCAGGCCTTGTCTGATGTCTAAGTTTATTTCTCATTTTGTACTACTCATTTCTTTATCTTTTTATATTACGTATATACACATAACCTGCATCTTAACTCGAGTCGAGCAAATCTCAATCTCGTTGTAATCTGTTGATGACAATGACAAATAAATCTTATCTTATCTTATCTTGAAGGCTGATTTCCTGCGACTTTTAGATGTGTCCCAGGTTCTAACGCACCTAAATCAAATGGTTGAATTACTTCCTCGCTGTGCAGAGTCCTGCTAATGACTTCGTTATTAGAATCAGGTGTGTTGAAGTTACAGGACCCTAGTCCTAGAGGCCTGGATTCAAAGACCCCTGATTTATGGAATATGTTTTGTATTCTGGTGACATTTAAACTCGATTTGTTTTATTCAGGCATTTGCTAAACTTACCCGTATAAAGAGCATCTTCTCTCCAACACGGTATCGACCCTGCGAATGTCTTTCCACACAGAACTTATTTGCGCACCTGCAGGGTGGCTCATTAGCGATATGTCTCACCTATAACACATAAAACACGTTTGAAAATTTTTCTGGTCTGATCTGAAATGCAAAAGTGACCCGTGTGTGACTTACAGCATCATCCAGGAGCTTGCCTGCGCTCTTCTTGGACGAAGTGACTTTGGTCGCAGTTGGAGTTGAAATTGGTGTCGGTGAAGAAGACGGGGAGGGAGATGAAGAAGGGGACAAGGGGACAGGCGGAGCCGGGGATATGGGTGATGGGGGAGGTAGAGGTGCCCTTTCTTCTTGTTCAATCTCTTTCTCCAGTTTTATAAGACCTGGAGGCTCCACATTGTAGCTAAATGTGAGAAAAACAACTAAACAATCAGATGAATCACATCGAGGGCCTAAAAACAACAAAAAATGAAAACATAGCAAAACTGGAACAAACCGTGATGCTATCCGACCCAACTCTAGTAGACAGAGGCACACCTCTCGCGGCTGCTTATGCAGAACTACAGGAAAAGACCAAAGCTTAGCACTCAGTTTTATAATGAGATATGATAATGCATCAAAAAAAAAAACAAGGCAATGAGTGAAGATGAGTGGCTTGGTGATGGTGAATAACACATAAAAACAAGCTGATGAACTCCATGCATTCAAAAGTCACTCAACTCCTTCATTCTCTGTCCTACAAATTACATGAAAGTGAGTGAATCTGCCTAAGTTTGAGATGTTTGCTTTAACCTCCACCGATGGCAAACCAAGCAGGAAGTGCGCAGACAAAAAGACACGATAGATGTCACACATCCAACCATGCGATGCAGAAAGGAGATCCACTGTATGAGAGCAAACCTGGGTGTCGACACCTCTACTGCTGAACTCATAAGTTTATCCAAAGAAAGAAGGACAGAAAGAGAAAGAAATCCATCAGCTACTGTTTCTGGAAATATTTCCACAGATTTTAATCACAGTTGCATGTCTGCAAGGCTAGAAGGGGATTGTAATTCAGTGTTAACCTCTTACTCGGTATGCTGCCTGACCTCTAGAAATTAAATTATCTGCATACTTGACAATGATAAACCTTCAGGATCAAAATGAAAAGAAAATGTGGCAAATGACCCTGTAACATTCTGCACCTTATCTTGAGGACATTTATTTGGAGTAAAATAACATGCAAGGGAAAAAGGCTTGAGACAATGAAGAGAAAAATATTTACGGTGGGAGAAAAAGTCAGACAGTGTTGGCCTAGTTTTTCACTTACTCACACATTTATGTCCTTTTGTTGAATTTCTGTGTTTTAATTCAGATATTCTTGTCATGCAGAGTTACTCCCTCCATAGTGGAAGTGAGGACTGTGAACCTCAGAGGTAAACAGTCCATTCTGCTCACTATTGTAACTGCACAATTAATGCTCTGAAAGGAGCCAGAAACCTGAGTCCGGTGTCCTGGCAGCGCCAGAGTCGGGTTCTTTGTTAGCGCAGCCAGATTGTCCTACATTCGGATTTGGTGGCGGTCTGATACAAATGGGAAAAACCCAGTTCAACTCACCTAAGCCCTCAGACTCAAAGAGACATGTTTCACCCACTCCGACCTCACGGCACCAGGCCAGGAAGTTGGCTGTGTTGTCCCGAGCAAAGAAAGAACCGGAGGGAGCGCTCTGTCGGCATGGTATCCTCCGATTAGGGATTTTTTTCTGAAAGGACAAAGAAGAGAAAACACACAGATAAAGAATTAAAATAGTAATTCTCTACATTATTTAAGATTAGATTTTTTTTCTTGCACTTCCTATAATATCAATGTGACCAGAATTTTTTGTCTTATTGTTATCCTTTTAGCTGTCCTTCCCCATCATATTCCTTGTATAGTCTGTTGATTTTATGGAAATGCTTTCAAAGTGTAATAAAAAAATGACTTTTTTAGTTGCACATCCTTGACATTCCTACTATCTCAAAAGCAGAGAAAGGTTTGTGTATTATGTATGAGTCATTGTATGAAAATGGCCATATAGATAGTAAAAACCAAATTTTTATCATTGTGTTGTCAATGATTTGTAAAACTGTAAAACCTCTTTGAATGATGAAATGACTAGCTGATTTCCTTAAAAATGGAGATACACCATTGGCCTGTGAAACATGTAAACCAGAATTCAAAATGTTCAGATCAAAAATTCATAGTGAAGCAAATCAGTTTTTAAAGACTTTATTATCCCCTCTCATCTCAGCAGAATGATTCAAGTAAAAAACATGATTGGGACAAGAACCACATGCAGAGGGAGGGATGCAAACTCCATGCAGACAGACCCCAGACTGGGACCTGAGCCCAGGACCGTCTCACTGCAAACCCAAAGGTCCAAGATATTCCATTTAAACAGTATTTTTACAGATCTATTTGTAGTTGATTGAGGCAAAAAAAAGCAATTAAGGTGTATTTTGCCCATGTGTGGCCCAGTCCAGTGTTTTGATTGAGATGAAGTAGACAGCAGTGTCTACTTCATCCGCTCTGGTTTCATCCTGGTATCTGAGAGCCTTTTCTTTACGGATCAATATGGGAGATGAAGGCTCCGAAAACTGGAGCTACTTTACCAGACTCTCCGTGATTTAGGATCAAATGACATACTTATGGGTTTCAGCCCCCACGCGGTCCGTTCACAGAGATTTATGCGCCTTGCTGCGGTTTTATGAAGGATATGTGTGTCTGCGCTTCGAGAAAGGTGCAGTGAGCTCATGCAGGAAATATGCGAGCTTTTGTGGGTATTTTTCATTTCATTCCAGGCTCTCTTTTTTTCACTCATTTATGTTCCTCTATTACTGAACATAGCTGTGGAAAAAACGCTTGCCAATGGCATTTAATATGCCAATCAAAAGGAAATGTATTTCTGCTGTGGCTTGTTATGTTATTATTGGCACCTTTGTGTGTTTGATTGCACATAAGGTAAAGAGCTTCATGAAAACATTATTTCTGAACAAATGGGAACATAAAGAATAAAAACATACTTGAATAGAGCATGGGAGGTTTAAGGCAAATTTTTATACATCTGTTCACATTTAGTGAATATGTTGACTCATACTTGTGTTATTATCTTTCTTATCTGTCTGCCCAACATCCAGTGGCCAGTTACTGAGTGATTAAAATGCGGCCTAATCAAAACATTTGAAGAACTATCTGAAGTTTTCTCACCTTGAAATCTGTACGGCTTTCTTCCCCAAATGGATAAATGCTCCACTGTATGCATACTATCTTCAAAATGTGTTTCCTATTTACCAAATATAGTGTTTTCTATAACAGATTTAACAAATTTAAAGTCTATGTTCAGCACATTTTATGTTCTAACACAATCATAAGTGGATCAGCTATAACGGGGCAACAGATCTATTTTATCACCAGCATCATGTTTCAAAACCACAGGGATGTACAGTTGTGGTAAGAAAAATATTATTTTAAGTTTTTAATGAGCCTTCCCAACAATTAATGAATCCAATAAAAAATGTAAATAAAAGCAAGAACTAGCTGCACTAGTTCAGAATCATTACAAGCAGGCTCAAATAAAAGCAAGCATGTTCATTGATATTTTTAAAAATGTTCTCAACCACATATTTCGTGGTCATCTACAGGCCACAAGTTCATGCAAACGGATTAGGTTCCTGATAACATTTTCAAACAAAGTCCACATTCTCTAAAGCTAAAGCTTTTTTTCCCCAGGGTTCTTCCATTCAAACAGCAGTTTTGATTTACATTTGGGATCATTGTCCTGTTGCAACACTCAACTGAGTCCACGTTTCACCCATCTGCTATACATTCTGTGATGTTCAGGAATAATCCAGGTTGCAAGTTTCGTAGAAAATGTAAAACATCTTCAAATTGACCAAATTGAGACAAGTTTTACACTTGCCAAGGATGAGAGAGTGCTAACTAAGAAAAAGTACTGCTCCAAAACCAACAACCTCAATACTGACAGAAAATTGAATCAGCCAAAATGAACAAGCCAACTTTGTTTTAGAGGAAAGTTTTATGAACAGACAAGAAAAAGATTCAGTTGTTTGGCCACAGGGACAAGATATGTTTGGAGGACTTCAGCTAATGTTACAGTAGAGCAAGAACCAAATGCAGAGAGGAAGTAGTTGGTTTTAAAATTAACAAAATATCAAAAACCAAAACCTTACAAAAATAAAAGTCCATGCAAACTGGTTCACATTTTGAGTTTGAATGTAGTTTAAAACCTTTAGTGGACCTTAAGTTTGAATGAATTCGGTTTCAGTTTTGTGAGCTTGAATCAGCTTAACTGGGATGATGCTGCTGCGTTTAGCTTTTATTTAGGAACGCACAAGCAAGAAAGCTAAATACTGAGCTGCTTAAACATTCTGCCCTCATTTTTCCATTTGTAGAAGCCTCTACCACTTTGTGTTTATTTTTTCTGGCTCATCATGCAACTAATCTGTTGGCAATTAGGCTAATTAGCAGTGAGAGGTCTCGCCAGCTGCTTAGTATTACAGAGTTAAACCAGTCTTCATTGGCCTTTTTCTGAACTATCGCAAAAGTGAAGCCTCAAACTTCATGGAGTCTGCAGATTTCACAAAGTTTTCAAAGCTTAATGTTGCATCCTGCTTTCAATCACACATAGCGCTAATCTATAGTGTCTGTATTATGTTTTTGAAATAGAATTTAGCATGGAGAGTAAGAAATCTTTGTTGTTTTTTTGTTGTATCTACAATATCTAATTTATTTGTTCCTGCAGCTCAGTCAGGTCACATGAGCTGATAAGACTTGACTTCTACTGGGATTCACTTATACACACCTAAGGGTAAAAACTCCAGCTCTTTAAGTGACTTGGAAAGCTTCAAGTGGCATTAAACAAAACTTTATGGAGCAAGAAATGTGGAAAGCATGCTGTTCTGTTGTTAGATTCTGACATTTACGCTGACATATCTTTTAATTGTGGATAAAGAGCAACATATGTTCATCGCAAACGATCTGAAAACCTGAAACAGCTCTGCTGTTTTTCTTTTGCTCTCAACAATCAATGTGCTCCTTTATGTTCAGTAGTGTCTCTGCTGTCCCACGATCATTGACCTCAAGTATTTCCTCATATCTGTGCTGCTGCTGCTGCTGCTGCTGCGCTCACACTGAGATCAGGAGACCCTTCGTCATCAGAGCAGCAATGCCCCAGTGCAAACATCAACAACTCTCACAGAAGAAGCCACAAAATATCCTTTGCCTTCATTTCCCTCTGAACTGATAGAATTAAGTAAAGCTATAATAATTATATTAAAATCAGGATTTTATATCTGTATTTTTCATATTTTTGAGTAAAAAAAACCCCATTCATTTACTTCATAAAAACATATGCTGTCATAAGAGAAACTGAAATTACTCTGATGACATTGACATAAGCAGCAAATCGTTGGGCTAATTTACGGATATCTACTTCCAAGGTTCATGAAACCCTCACTGAAGGCTCAAAAAACGTTCAGCGCAGTTCTTTCTATTCTCCCAGGGTCTGTGGGGCCCCGCTAGTTAACAAGCCCCTACTGCTTATTTTTTCTCCCTTCATTTCACCCTATTGGAGACAGCAAAACCCCATCCCCCACCTTTACTTTCTGTATATTTTTTTAAATTGTGGAGCTCTTGGCAAAGTTTGTATTCACCGGTCACGTTGATCTCACTGAATTACAGCACCTAGCCAAACTTTTTCAGTTCTTGAACTTCTTTTTTTTATTTTTTACATTTTACTGTCATACAATCATAAATCTGAATGTATTTAATTAGGATTTTATGCAACAGATCGACACAAAATAGTGCCTAATTTGGACATATGATTTTCTTTTTTTCTTCCTAAGCCTGAAAGAAAGGCCATTTGTATTCAGTCAAGTCAGCTTTTGCTACAAATTACAGCGCTGAGTATTTAGGGGTAGGTATCTAGGTATCCACTAGCTTTCCACATCTAAAAAACTGAGATTTCTGCTCATTTGTCTTTGCAAAACAGCTCAAGCTCAGTTAGATAGAGAGCATATGAGTTTCTAAGTCTTGCCACGGAATCTCAACGGTCTGGGCTTTGACAGGACCATTCCAACACTCTGCATTGATCTAAATAATTCCCTTACACATCTGACTGTATATTTACGGTTGTTTTCTTGTTCGTGTTTGAACCCATGACCCAGGAATGCATCCCCACAGCATGACGTTGCCAGTTTGTTGCTTTGCAAAACCAAAGTTTGTACTTTGGTTTTGCTCTTCTTCCAAAACAGCTAGATTTGTTTTGTAAATGTCTGATTGCTATTTGGTCATCAATTTCTTCTACCTGAGCTGTGTTTCTCTGCAGCATCCCTCAGTGTTAAAGTCAATGTCAAATTTATTTAAATAGCACTTTTAAAAACAGGTTAAAGCTGCCCCAAAGTGCTATTGTGTTATTGTTGTTATTGTTGATGAAAAGAGAGAGAGAAAAAAGGCTTATTTTAAGATGTAAACTTTAACGCAAGTGAATATTTTTGTAATTGGGAAAATTTAGAAGGCAATTGGTTGTGTAAAATTTTTTAGGGGGGTAACAAAGTAAAGAGGTAGGAATACATATGTACAGCACACTTCTAAAACATTTATTTGTAAAAAGAAAAAAAGTTTAAAAAAGTGATCATTTTCTTTCCATTTCACATTTATGCTCTAATTTGTGGTAGTTAAAATAAAATGACAATAAGGCACATACTTGTGGTTGCAACGGGACCAACTGTGAAAAACTGAAGAACAGATCTGCAGGAGAAATTAGTCTTTGATTGTCTTAATGCCCTATAATACTTATTTCAGTTTGATGCTGCCTGTAATGAATTTCGTTGTTTTTCAAATAGCAGAAAGTGACCTTTGAGAACTAATTGCAGCAGCATAACCCTTACAAAATATTAATCAACAGTTTTAGAGGAGCTGCTAAAAGACTCAAGACCGAAGTGACCTTTGTTCCATCTGATCAAATCAGTGAACACTTTATTTTTTTTCACTCTGGAGCACTGCTCTGCAAAATCATTCACAATGAAAGTAAGTCTGGGAACACTTTTTTCAGCCACAATTTAACTTCCAAATGAGTATTTTCACCGTAATCTGTCTCACACCATCGCACTGCGATCCTCTGATTTCTCTCTACCTTGCTGTTGCCAGGCTCATGCAGGTCTCCATTACTCTGCCTGAACTTCTCCTGCAGCGTCTCAGCCAGCTGGCACAACAGGAAGCCATTGTCTAACCGATCCATGAAGCTCTCAGCGGTGATTTCCAGACCTGAGCAGGGGACACATAAAGACAGGCAGACAGTCCAATGCCGTAAATCCATCAAAAGTGTGCTCATTTAAAATATACGTGAGTAAAAGAAATAAAATTCAATCTCCTGTTCATTCCTAAGCCTGATGTAATGCTTTCAACTCTCCAGAACTGCTTTAATGATCAAGCCTCGCTGTTCCTGCTGGGTTTGTAAAACCTCTCAGGAGGCCAAAGTGTAAAATATAGATCAGGAAGAATTTGGGGGGATTTCCTGGTAGTCCAATGGCACAGAGGAAGACTACGTTTACCCAAAATAAAGCCTTATTATGCTGCAGAGTTGCACATACATATTGGTGATCAACATGTGGCGTCCACTTGACTGACTTCCAGAGGACCATACTTTTGCGGTTAGGTCATCGGGAAATAGGAGGTAGTGGCAGGGGGTGGGGGATTTGTCTGTGGAAAGAAACTGGAGAGATTTCTTTTTTAATCCCATTTCTGTTTCTTATAAGAGGAGGGGTTTGGGGCTCCATGTTTAATGAGTTCCAAATGTTGCAGCTGAGCCCAAAAAAGAGCTATTGAAATCTTGAGAAATTTTCTGCAAGTTTCTGTCTTATGCTTGACCCTCAACCCCTTACTGTGTGAGCAACACATACAGCCACAGAGCCCTGAGACAAATATTTCAACTCAAGTAAATAAATCATCCCTTACGTTTGTCCAAAACTCTCTCAACCTGAAACTGCAAACATTTCTTTTTAAAAGTAGCTCAATACATTCTGCGAAAGCACATTTGCTTTAAAACCCGAGATGTGTGTTGGGTTTCCCACCTCCAGGTCTCTGGTTCAGCTGGTTCTAGAGCAAACAGACAGCCAGAGATAACAGGAAAGATTATTCCTACATAGCTTCCCATAAGCCAGAGTCTGTTACAGGAACTCATCCTGCTTGCAGTAAAAGTAAGAAATAACTTCAGAGTACGTCCCCTGGAGAAACACCCAGTTATTAAACATAGCTACACGTAGACAAACATTGCTTCAGTATCTCTGAATATTATCTACAGATCCGGTTAGAAGTTTATTTCCACTCATTATGGGAACGAATGTCATATTAATGTAGAGGATTTTAATGATGTGTTTAAACTGTTCTTTTTACAGGATGAGATGATTAAACACCAAACAACTTTACAGTAAATTGTCTAAGTTTGTCATATTTGATGATAAACACAGGTTAAAATATTTACATGCACCTCCACTAATATTCATTTAAACATCCCTCAATAAGTTACAGCTCAATCCCATATTCTCTAGCCCTGATTAAGCACCTGTTACAACCCTGGCTGGATATTTGACGCCTCTTTTTTAATCAGAATTGATTGATAGACATCAATTTATTGGTTTCCTGGCATGTATTCAACTTTTAAGCACATGACTTCTTTAGGGTTGAGATTTCTGATGTGTTTTTAGGTATAAATGTCCTGCTTAAGCACCCAGCAGTGTCCAAGTTTCAGCCAACAAGCTGCTGATATGAAGTGAAGTTGAGACATTTTTACAACCCAATTCCAACGAAGCTGGAATAAATGAAAATATTTATAAAAATATTTATAAATATTTCTGCTAATATTCTGTTATAAAAACAGAATACAGTGAATTACAGATCCCTTTCAACCTACATTCACTTGAATTCCCTTCACAGACATAAAATTTAAAGTTCAGTCAGTTCAGGTTTTTTTTAATCAGTCTTTGTAAGATCCTCTTTTTTTTTTCCTCTTTCAGATTTATAAGACTTAAAGACAAGAAAATGCAAATCTGTTTTGTCTTTCACGAGATGCTACACTCGCTGATTTGATGGCATTTTTCGGTTAGCATTTCTTGGTTGTGTAATGTGGAACACTTTTTGGATTCAGTGGATTGGATTCAGTAAAAACCAGATGTGACTTAAGATACGTTGGATTTGTAATCAAAACTCGTAATTTTCCCAACTTTGAGTTGGGAAAGTCAACTGGAGCACACCGTGAAGTTGGATTTTAGAAACATAATGGCCGCTCCTTTCATCAGCAACAGTGAATTGAAAGCTAATGTTTATTTTACAAGACACACTAAAATTATTGCTATATACATATACATGTGGTGACTGCAACTCTAAACTGGACAAATTAAAAGTGTGTGTATGTGGAAAGTAAATCTTAAAACAATGTTTATAAGAAGTCCTATGATCAATGGCTACTTGGGCATTGCCATGCTGGAATCTCAACTTTATTTCTGTTAATCAGAACTGGAAACCAGCATTAGACCTGCTTGTTTTATAAAGTACTTTTAAGTGTTATAAACTGGAGGCATATACATATGAAGTAAACAAAGCCAAAAAGCTAACTAAACTATCATTTTAATGTCTCTAAAACTCATAGAGACATGAAATACAAAACTGCATTGGGTTATGCTCCCTAATTTAATCTCATTCAGATTAGATTGGGGAGCTGTATGTATTCACTTCTAATTGCAGTGATTAAAAACCAAACAGCAGCACAAAAAACCTCCACACTGCTTATTCTTTACCAGTGGCTCTGCATTATTTAAGAAAAGCTAATGATGTCCATTATTCTTTTAAGGTGATGTTTCAAACACAGACTCAGGGTCAGAGTTTGTTGACTTGAAAATGGGTTTGTAATGAGAATTAGATTGATTCCAGCTACCTGCAGAAGTGTTTACATCAGCATTACTACTTAAATTATGTTAAAGACAAGACAAGGAGCCTTGCAGAGTTTTTTTCTGTTTTTGCAGCATGGTCGAATTCAGAGGCCAGTGTTTCAAATGAATTAGCAAAACAGCTAAATATGTGGAGAGAGAATAAAAGTTTGTGTCCAAATAAACTCATAATTATGCAAAATGTTAAAGTGTGAAGATATGCAGACATTATCAAAATAATAATTCTGACTGAATCCACATGACCTTGATGCTAAATGAGGCTCCAAATGAAGCTATGCGCTTTACATATACAGATAGGATTTTCACCAGCCTATTCTAGACTAATATGAGTATTAATAATGTTTTACCAAGAATGTTGCTGAGCCACAGGGCAAGGTCTTCCTTCATGGGCAGCAGGCTGGCTTCATGTCGACTGGAGAGCCACTGGTGGTACTGCTGCATGTCTGTCAGCCCCGGACCGCAGAGCTGCTTTGGGCTCACCGAGCTGCACATGGTCGCCTGCTGATGGCCTGGAGCACACAGTGAGGACCAAATATGATTAAATCAAAAGTTACATCAAGACAATAAGTCAAAACTGAACCAAAAATATCTGTAGGAGACATTATTTTGAAGTGTTGGTTTAATGAAATTTGAGTTCTAATTTGGCTTATTAAACTTTTTTGTGATTTTTACTGAATCTGCACAGCATCATCCAGACTTATGGGAACCTCTGGTAAGGTGTGCAAAGGTACATACAATAAATACATCATCTATTGCAGTAGTATAATCCAAAAGAATAGAAAACTGCAACAATCCCAGCCTAAGCATTCCTAGTCTTATAGTGGCTGAACCGTTTGTAAATGTATAGTTCAAATTTTTTTTGCTTTTATCCTCAAGGTTGAATCCCAGTATGGATTACACCGACCTGAATGCGTTAGACAGCAACATTCCTCCTCCCTCCTTCATCGGACAACGGACACTTTCATACGGGCTTGACTCATACAATAGCAGTTTTATTAAACAAAGAGCTCTTTGAGTATTCCCTGCCACCAGTAATGGAGTCTATTACACCGCCTGTCTCAATCCAATAGTCAACGCCTCAGCAGACTTTGTATGGATCAATAACTTTTGACGTCAGTAATAAAGCTGATATTTAAAAAAGGACTTCATTCCATTTAACGGTGATGTCATTGATAAACAAGACATTTCTCACATCTGTTTCTAGTACCCAGTTCACTGTGCGAGCTATTGCGGGAAAATCATTCAGTTTTCTGTCAGCTGTCTCCTTTAAGAAAGCAAATAGTCCCCAGATGTAAGCAGAGGAAGAAACCACAAAGCTCAGGCTGTGATTGTCTCTCTGAAGTAAACTGAACAACATTGTGATGCAGACAGACAGGAGACAACCTTACACTCTATTAATACCTGCACCACAAGGTTTTCACTCTCATTTTTTTTCTTACCCTGCTGATTTAGTTAAAGGGAGCTGGAATAAAGGCTTTATTTTTATCATGAAAACAAACGGGTGAATTTCAAAGGTTTCGATCCACACTGGAATATCTCACATGACTGCATGGCACGCAAAAAGCAGAAGTGTATGATGCAAATTACAAAAAAACATGTCTTTCGTACAAGGAAACATAAATGCCATAAACAAATTGTTCAGGATGGCAGAGGATTCCTGCTCACTGGAAAGAGAGAGAGAGAGAGAGAGAGAAACACGACAAAAAGCTGTGAAACATTTCAAGGTTCCTTGTCAGCGCGCAGCAGCAAAATCACACTGCTGTGACAAAAACAGACATCAAAAACCTTGGAGTCTGAGCAAGGTCATCTCATCTCAACAAGGATGACAGATTCTAGCAGCGTACACAGACCGAACGCTGGAGCTTAGCACTTTCACGCAGGTGCGACATTCCCATGTGAGATGCGTGGACGGCTGACGCAGCAAGATCACCAGAGCAACTGCATGCATTATTTTAGCCACATTTTAAACTACAATGTTCTAGCATGAGAAATATTAATGCTAAAAAAACTTTTCTTAGATTTTTCTAAAGAATTGTGAAATGACCATAAGACTCTCCTTTGGTCACTTTAACTCCAACTTTGTGTTTAGAGTCAGCATCCAGCAGAAAACCAAACCTTCATCCCAGTTTTGCTGCCTCTGATGATTCCCTGTCCTTGTCGATAAAAAGACTCTTCACAGCATGATGCTGCCACCACCATGTCTCATGGTGCAGATAGTGTTTCCAAAACAACATTGGACTTCGAAAGCAGGCAAAAGCAGTAACATTTTGGTCTCCACTAGAAGACATGTAGGAAACGCTGGAATTCTAAACTGAAAACCAGTGTTGTATAGTAACGAAGTAAAAATACTTCACTACTTTACTTAAGTATATTTTGGAGTACTTCATACTTTCCTCAAGTATGAAAATTTTTGATGACTTTCACTTTTACTTCACTATATTTCCGAACTTAATTGCGTACTTTTACTGCGATACATTTTCAATATGTGGTTTAGTTACTCGTTACAAAAAAGCGAGAGAGAGAAACAAAGTGTTTTGACCCCACCTACTGATTAGCAAGTAGCAAGTAGGCTACCAAACAAAGTCGGTAGCCTACTTGCCTGGGCTTGTTCATCACCACCAATAGGATACACCTGTTTCGCTTCTCCCATTAAACACAAAGCAAGTCTCGCAATCAGCAGCAGCCACATGGAGGAGGAGACGGAGACCACAACGACTGCAACTACGTCAGACACGGCTCCAGGGGAACCACCAGCTGGTGATGAGAGCCCATGGCCTTATTTAAACACAATATACTCTTTCGTGGGTGTTAAAGATTCGTCGTACCGCATGCAGTGTATGTTATTCCTGCCCGAAGATGTGGAAATTCTATCTTACAAAAACTCCCCGTCCAACTTGAAGAAACACATCGAGGTAACGTCTTATGAAATGGTTATAATCCTCCTGTTTCAGTAACTATAGCTTGGTCACTAGACACTACTGTATTGTGAAACGTTGACCATAAATGAACTTTGTTTGACATTGTTTCAGTTCCACACGTGGTGTATTTAGCTTAGGCCTAATGTTGACTGTAGCAGGCTACCTAGACTCCTCTGTTCAAGGGGGGACAGAAGCCATAGCGATAGCAATTTAGACTAAATTTAACGAATATAGGAAAGGCATGCAAGTTCAAAACCAGGTTTACAGATGCCAATAAGCTGCATTTCCCTCCCAGTTCTTTTTTTCTTTTGCATAATGACCAGTTGTGTGCACCACCTACTGACTGATTCACTGATTTGTGAAGTAGAGTAATCGTAACAGCTCTTTTTCTTCATGTTGGCCGCATTTTCTGTACTATTTATTTTTCTCATTTTCAGCACTGACCTTACTTGAAGGGAAAACTTAAGGCTTACAAAAACTTTGTATTTTCTGTCCTGGAGGGTATACTAAGAAGCTGGTTCAGTTGTAAAGCAGGTTAAGTTAACCTTGTGCTATAGGTAAAGCACCTAATTTTCTTAACTAAATGATGCCTGCAGGTATATCTATTAGCAGGTTTAATTTTGCCTGCACTAAGGTGCATAGAAGCTGAATGCTGCTTCTACATGTGAGCAGCAGAATTCTGGATCAGCTGCAGCTTTGATTGACTTTTTAGGCAGACCCGGGAAGATACTATTGCAGCCATCAACATGAACATGGAGGAGTTTATCTCTCTGGAACATTAGTCCTTTAATACCTACTTTGTGCTGGTCACTCACGTAAAACCCAGATAAAGTGCATTGAAGTTTGTGGTTGAAATATCAAAATTTCACTGTAAAGGCAGAATAAAAAATGAAAATATTTAGAGCAAAGACTCCATGTTTTGTATAGTACTGTGATATTCATGACCCGAATACGAGAACACATGATTCTCAATGCAACACTGTTAGACATACTTCCTGCCTCTCACCACACTGTTAGTTGACTTGCTTGACCTGCGACCCAAAAAACACCACTTTCCTATAAGACATGTTTCATCTGCTGAATTTGCAAAATTCAGGTCAATTTTGTATTTCGCATTTCAGAAGATATTTAAATGAACATTTTGTCATTCTGGAAGGATCTCTGGACTTCCGCAAAACCATTAAAAAGAGTCACGGTTGTTGCAGATTGCTCCAGGAAAGGCATATGGATAGGAATCCTGACTGCGTATTGCATCAATTATAAAACACAAAAGTGTCTCTGTGCTGTTAGCTCACACTGGCCTCCACTTCTTCATCCTCTACAACAGCCAACTTATACAGAGGTGGAATCACTCAACTAAACTAGGGGATTCTGCAAAGTTTCCATGGGAGATAAGCTTTGCTTGCACAAACCAGATTATAGCAGCTGTTGCAGCAACTCATTGCAGGACAAACTCTTCTGCATAAAATCTGAACAAAAACAGTGAATTATATGAACATGCACAAGATAAACACGGTTCCTATTTATTTTGTACAGAGTTCTTTGTTAAGATGCAATGATTTCTTGCAGATTGAACAACTTTGCTGCTAATTATCTTTTCCAAACTCGTTAATCAGTTTATTCCTCATTATATGTTTTCTAAATCATCCAATAAGCAAAATGCATTAAAAATGCAACCACATGTGCAATTGCAAGTGAAAACTTTGATGTTGCTTCTGGTCTCTTAGCACTCTCCGAAACTTATTTTAAAGATTCAATTGCAATAACTTTTTTTTTTTAAGTTGTCTCCGTCTTTACAACCGTCACGAATAAAAAGAGCCACAAGAGTCAGTTTGCCAGTCTGGAAATAAGATCAAGGGTGAACGCCTAATGACTTATGTCTGAAATTCAGCAGAACGCTCTAATTAAAAGGCTGCCGCTGAATGAACAAAATGTCATTATCTGAGTAATTCAAGATGCCTCTCATTGCATTAGAGAAATAAAGCAAAATAAAAGAAATCTTCTCTTCAGGAAATACTTAACCAGCATCCAGATTTTGGCTAGAAATGTTTTTTATAGTTCACAACAAGTTTGGTAATAATTAAAAAACAAATTCAAAAGAAGAATCGATCTGACATGAGACTTGAATAGTCAAAGGCTCACCCTTCAGCTCACTCGTCCTGTGAGCTGCTGAATCCCAGTTTTCATGCTTCTCCGACGGACAGGTTACTCTCCAAAACACTGAAGCAATGTGAAGCAGGGAGGTCTGCCTCGGAGCGCACTGCACGGAGATCTGACAGACAAACACAAATACTCACAGCACGCTGCTCTTGTTGCTGCTGCTGCTCCTGCTGCTACTGATGATGATGATGGGAGGGAAGTTTAATCCAGCTGGTCGAGTCTCCCTCCTCCTGTTGCCTTCATGCTAAAGAGTGAGACTAAAGTAATGTCTGATTCGTCTGGGTAGAAACGGGCTGGAATCAACATCAAAGATCTGTTTGTTCTCATGTGTGAATAGTTTCAGATTATTATTATTATTGTTGATAGATAGATAGATAGATAGATAGATAGATAGATAGATAGATAGATAGATAGATAGATAGATAGATAGATAGATAGATAGATAGATAGATAGATAGATAGATAGATAGATAGATAGATAGATAGATAGATAGATAGATAGATAGATAGATAGATAGAAGAAAAGACAGGAAGAAAGAAACTAAGGAAGAAGGAAAGGACAGAGAGAAAACAGTCTTTTTTCTTTCACTTCTTTTATTATTATTATTATTATTATTATTATTATTATTATTATTATTATTATTATTATTATTATTATTATTATTATTATTGTTGTTGTTATTTTTGATGATGAGTCTGATTCTGAGTTCAAAGACAGCACTATCACTCCTGATACGAATCTTATTTTGTCGAGCGCGAGTGTCGTTTATTTTGAAGGGCTAAAAGTTAGTAGTCCAGCACGCATGCGCACAAGTAAAATACAAACGGAAGACCCGGGCATTGGAAAGTAAAGACGAGTAAGTTGATAACAGCAAAACAATGATGTTTATTGTCTTATTCTTCTTTTGTAGTAGGACTTTAGCCGTTAGAGCAACGTGACCTAAAACATGGTTTATTTTTGTTCTTGCGAAAAACCGTTTCTAATGCTGCTTCTAGGGAACTTTTAGCTAGCTTACTAACTTTCTTGAACTGAAACGAGTGTCTAGGAGTTAAGGGGGCATTTAGGGTTCAATGCTTAAGTCGTGTTTTGTCCCCATCAGTGCCAAACACCGGGAGCTCACTGTATGGGCTGTGAATGCGGACAGCGCCACATGGAGGCTGTGCTGAAAAACGTGGGCTGCACCGTGGAGCTGCTGGCAGTGGCTGCCCACAGCGGCGTGGTGAATGAGTGGGATGAGCAGACCGTGACCAGGGCTTTTCACTGGGCCAGGTACTGTGAGCATATTTACAGCAGGTTCCACGGTAACCCCGTCATCAGAGGAGTCCTGGAGAAGCAGCTGCAGCTCACCAATCACCGTTTGAAGGAAGCTTTTCCCGAATACAACGCAGTGTCGTTTTTGGATCTGGGCCGCTGCCAGGACCTGCTGCTTCTCTGGCTGTTGAACAACTCTGCATTGCCGATCTCCATCATGAAGATGCTCTTTGAAACCAAGGCCTCTGCTGATTCTACAAGCAGCGACTATGAAGACGTCAGAGGCCTCTGCAACCAGATCATTCAGTGTAAATCTGCCTGTACGGTGCTGCGTCCCCTCCTGGGCGTCCCCTCTGTTGGTGCTGATGCTGAGGTTCAGGGAGAGATGCTGATGGAAAGGTTGGGGTCCGCGCTGAGCCAGAGCAGCGATCCCCGCCGGGTGGAGGACTTCCTGAGCTCCGTCCTTCAGGAATTTGAGGTTGCAGCGGAGCATTTGTGTCCAGTCATTGCTGCAGCTCTGCTGACAACAGACTCGGCTGTACAAACCGCCTCTCAGGATTTTCTTCTGGACTGGCTGCAGAGTCGGCGCGGCGTGCTGCAGCACGTATGCACTGCGCTGCCTTCCAAGGTTCTTGCAGACTTGGCAGAAAGACACCAGAAATTTAGAGATGCTTTCTGCAAGTTGCTGAAGAAGTGGGCCTCGGAGATGGAGTACAGGGTAACTGAAGGCGAATGGGTTCACGCTGCTACAAACTCTGCGGTGTCCTTCCAGAAAATGACAGAGCATTATTTGACTCTGTTTGAAGCCTGTCCCTCTCTGAGGACGGAAGTAGAGGATGAGCTAAATGCACAGAGGATTGCTGATGGAGACTTTGATGTCAGAGGTCTGAGTGTGTGGGGGGACATCCTGTTGGCATTGAGAAAGTGACACTCAGACGTCTGGTTTCTTTAGAACTAGAAGATATCACCAAGTTTACATGGTAATCTGTCGGCCTGATGCCTGTTAATACTAAATAAAATAAGACAAATAAAAAGATATCTGATCATCTGAAGGATGCAGTGCACCTGTTCAGTACTGCTTTTATGGTTATTTATATTTATTATACTGTGGTTTCCTATTGTTGAGCATTGTTCAAGAATGTTTTTTATGAAGTGGAATTGAACAATAAGGCAATAAATAAATTTTTAGGTTATGTATTTATGTATATTTTTATGTTTTGTATCAGCAGGTATAATATCAGAACTTTGGCATGATTAGGACTAGTTCTAACCATGCATTAGAACTAGTTCTATGTTTTAAAAAAGTAAAATATTTTTAAAAAAGGCTTTGATGCAAATTTTGATTGCATATATTTTATACCATGACTGACTAAACTGAAACACTGTAAATATTACAGAAAATACTTTAAATGTAAACCAAAATATAATCAGAGAATAGGAAATTAAAAAAAATTTAACATGCTAGAGTAAAATAAATTTTCATACTCTTTGTGAAGCAAAGCTTCAGTAGATTCATACAGATGTAGGTAGAATCAGATAGTTAGGAACAAGGGATTTCTGTTTAGTTACCATAGCTACAACAATGGAGTTTGGGATTGTCGTCTGTGTTAACTGTTCTGCGAAAGAGTCGGGAAAACGTGTCAAACCAATAAGAAATAGTTCATACATTTACAAGAGACCTGCTCTGCTCTGCTGAGATAGTGACAGTGACTGAGTTAATCCAGTTACTTTAAGCAGGTCAAAGCAGTCAAGAAAAACTGTAAAACAAGTTTCATAGACTTTCAAAACTCATCACTTTATCTGTAGTATTGCAGAATGACTAATCATTATGATCCACAGTATATGCTGCATTATGGAACATTGCTTCTTGCTGTTTGCTTAAAGAAATATGAACAAAGGTTTTTTTTTGTCAGGTGTTGAGACACATGAAAAAAATCGAAAAGCTGATTGAGTTTTTTAGAATTTAGATCAAATCATTTTTATGTTAGAATAGCCTTGACCTAAATCTAATAGAATATATGCAAAGATTTATTTTTTTAATTGTTTTTTTAATAGATTATTTCTAAGTTAAAATATTCAGATATAGATTTGTTTAATAAGTAATGACTTTAAAGGGCTATAAAGTAATAAAACACAATCAGCAAAGCAGCCAAACACTGAATTAATTCAACTGTTTCCTAACTACATTCTCCAGAAATGATTTTTCCCTTTCTCTCACTCCCTTTCTGTCAACATCCCCTCCAGCGCTGCTCGCTCCAAACCAATACATTTTGATTGGCTTTGTGCCAGTCATGTGACTGGACTGGTAATTTGCACATCTCAGACTTCACCTTCATGTCGAAGCACCTCTGTGGACGAGGGATCAATTAGTGAGACTCTGGCCTCTCCCTCAGTCAGCTGGTGTGTGACAGGTCTCTGTCAGACGACGGATTAGAGCAGAGGAGGAAACACCAACACAGCCACGGCTCGTTTAACACGCCGCGAAGGCAATTCACGTAGAGACAGACAAGGGTCAGTGGGCAAGGGCAGCTCCTACACAACCAATTTATTTCCAGGCAATGAAAACATATGCGTCAGGCTGGAGGAAATCCAACAACGACTGAGGAATCTGACTGATCTATGGGGAAGAAACGCAAAGAAGAAGAATTTAGTTTAACAAACCAATGCGTTTTTAATATAGTCTTGCAACTGAGGAGATTGTGGTTCTCACTTTTACTCTCAGCCTCACACATAACTGGCAGGAGGTGTGAGCAGTCATGGCGATGACTCACATGTGTTACTGACTGACTGAAGATGACAAGGTTTGAAAATGCTCTGCCTACAAATGTCAAAGCTGGAACCAGATTTCCTTTTTGTTTTATTGAAATAAAATAGTTTGCATGAAAGAAAAGAAGTAAAAACCTTCAATATGTCATTTTAGAGAACAAATCTGCCTATTCTTGCAGGGAAGCAGGGTATTTTTTTGCATTTCCTCCAGCATCCCTCCTTCCGTTTTGCTTTCTGATATTGTTCTCTGTCAGCGTGGGGTGGCAAACTGCAGTGAGACGTGCTGAGAGGGGGGCACTGCTGTTCTGCGGCGTCCACAGGGTCACGGAGGATAACATTCATTAAAACTCAGACCCAGCCACCATCTGGTGGAGTGAATAGGGATTTCTCGGAGGGGGTGGGTTGCTGAAAGGGTAGAGCCCTCCCTCGGCACGCGCCTATGAGAGGAGGGGGACCCCTGGTCACACCTGTGTCCCACTCAGAACATGATGGACACCACGAGAAAAATAATTCTGAGGAAGATGTGGACTCTGTTCTGCATTAGAACAGTTAAATAAGGCTGCCAGAGGAGCTGTTGATACAGTAACTAATTTGCATTTTAAAGAAAGGGAAGGGTTTTTTTTGGCCAGTAATCTGCTGAAATATGAAGAAACGGAAATGCAAAATAAAATTAAGCAGGTTTTTATAGCTATTTAGGCAAAGGTCAGCTCATTATATATCCAATATTAGAGAATTAACCATCATATCTGATTTAAGAGGCTTAAAATGTGAAAAGTCTCATTTGCCTTTCAGTTTTGGTCCCGAGAAATCAGATAGAAAAATAAAAACTAATAATAATAATAACTCAAGAAACCTGATTGTGAATTGAAATGAAATGTTTCTGTTTTTCAAAAAAGGAAAAAATAATCAGACTGTTTTAGAAGACACCAGATTTCAAACATAATTCAAAATATGTAATTTTCTGCTGTTTCAATCATTATTTTTTTGTTTGACCATGCTGGCTGCGTCTCATGCCGAAGGATGATAACCAAGAGCAAATGTGTTTGCTCATATATACATGTATATATGTTGCAAAATATAATTATGTGATGGTGGGTGGAGAACACTCATTTATAACATGTTCTTTTTTTCTGTAAAGCCAGTCTCGGCTGTCTGACTCTCCACTAATAAAGCAATTAACAAGAGAATTTATTGATGTGAATTTATTTGCCCCTAGGTGGGGGACTGTGCAGCAGGGAGGGTTGTCATAAAACAGTAATTACTCCAATGCTGCGTTGAAATGTGAAGCTGTAATTACTTGATCTTTCAGCGTGCGATGGAGCTGAATTTTCCATGGGAAATTAAGGGCTATTGAAGCGGCGAGGAGGGAATGTCGAGGACATTTGGAGGAGGGATCAGGAGGATAATTGCATGCAGACAGACTCTCAGGGGAAGGGTGCAACCTCTGTCATCAAACACTCATTCTGGCCAAGGCCTCATCCCATTACAGTCCCCAAGGAGCGACGCTGCACCTGCCCCAGCGACCCACAGCTCCTCAGCTCTCACCCACAGATTACACAACCAGGCAGGGACGAGAGTGACTAAGCTTTGGGATGCAACAAAAATAAAGCATCAGAGATGCAGGCGGGAGAACTGCTGAGAGAGTTTCACCTTGAAATGCTGACAGGTTTCTACGCGCGCCCACAACAGGCCCGTCACAGGTGTAACAGCCATGACCTCACAGCCTGGTTAGGCATGAGAAAACATGTTCCACATGAGCGGCGACACAATTGTGTTTTCCGTCAAATTAGCGTGCATTGAAAAGCGCGCAGTGCAACGGCAAGCATTAATGGCCTCCCTCCTCGCCCTGGCGGATCATCAGAAGAGAAACTGGGATTTGTTGTAATTGCTGCCGGGGCGTCAGCTGGGAGAGGATTTAGACATGGAGCTGCTTTCTGTGATCTAGCTATCAGTCAAGTTTCCACGCTCAGACTGTCCTTCATATGCAGGAAACCAGTTGACTGCTGAAGCTCCCATCCACACAGTCCAACATAAGAGAGCTGTCTGTTTTATGCTGAATATTTATGCAAGAGGCTGCAGTTGTTTTCAGTTTGCTTATGCACTGCTAACAACAGACAACGAAAAGCCAGTGAGTTGCACTGATAACACATTTCATAAAGGCCTGGAATCAAAAATAAGTCTTTTATCTAGGATCAGATTCACATGACTCATCGCCGCCCACAGAGAGAAAATGCACAGCAAGATCCTTACGTTTTATTACAACATGATGTACTTAAGATAGAGATTAAAGAGAAATCTGTAAAACAACCTTAATTTTTCAACATGATTTACTCTCTCATCAAGTCAATTACCAGATTAATTTGCTAGACTGAAAATCTGCATGTTATGTCTTCCGCTTTTCATTTTGACTTCCCATTTTTATGAAGTGAGTCCAGTTGATGTTGGTGACAGAGTTGCATAAGAGAAGCTATTCACTCACTTGCAGATTTAATCTGTTTATGCCTTTTGTCACACTTTAATGTTAAATAATAGCAATAATAAGAATACTATATCAGACAAGTATAACTTGAGTAAATATTTAAATTACCATTTTAATCATAAATGAAGAAAATGATTCAAAACAACCTGGTTGTTCTTTCCTCATGATGCTGCTACGCCCGCCGTACTTTAGACATGGGATGATGTTCCTTTGCTTTCTTCTGACTTTGCTAAAAATTCATCAGACTTTTAACAAAATACATTATCAAAAAGCATTATGGAATTTTCCAAAAAAAAGAGGAAAGACCAATCAGATTGAATGTCCATGAATTTTTATACAGCATCCATACACATCTGGAAAAAATTAAGAGCCCACTGCACTGAAACACCTCCTGGTTATTCCACCAAATATTGATTTCTGAACTCTTCCTGAGGTAAAAACAAAAGTATTGTTGTTTCTAAATGAATATAAACTTGTTTTCTTTGCATTATTTGAGGTCTGAAAGCATTGAATCTTTTTTCGTTAGTTTGACCATTTCTCATTTTCTGCAAATAAATACTAAATTTGTGCTTGGAATGTCAGTGACATGTCAGAGAATAAAAGAACAATGTTCATTTTACTCAAACATATTCTCTTAATATTTTCCAGAGCTGTATTTTTTCTCAACGGTTTTCAATTTCTAATTTGCAGATGAAGCTTTAGCTTTATGTACATAATGCTAACGGGTTCTACTTTAAAGAGTATTGATCATCCAGCTGTTGCGCTTTATATAAAAGTAAATCAATAGTTGTATTAAATTTAATAGTTAATGTTGAGTTTATGTGCTGGTAGGAAAACCAGAGCAATATACTATTCTCTTTCTATTTTTAAGAATTTTTATTTCAAAGTTTGATCTTTTTCCAGCACAGGAGAATTTGAGGTGTGGCTGAAGATCACAGTTTAGCACACCAACATGACGCCTCTGGAGCTGCTTTTCTCTGGACATCCAAACCAGAATCCAGTGCAGAGACAATGCTCCTTGTTCCACAGATGGTAAGCCTGCTTGGTTAAAAAATTACTGCTCCTGTAAGGCTACTGAGTCCAGTAATCTGTCCTACTCTCCAGAGATGTCTTATATTGATTTACTAATGAGAAACATAGAAAGAGCAGGAGATGCTTGCACAAGGTTAACTAGTGAAACAGATTGTCTTCAGTCTGTGCAGGATACAGTAAATCACCAAAACACACAACCAAATATGACTTTTACGTTATTTTTTTTTATAAAATATGAGTATTTTTATAACACTTTTAGACTCCAACATACATCTTCATTAAACACAATAATAGAAGCCATAAAATCACATTTATCTGTTTACATAAACTCCAGGCACAAAGCCATAATAGCATCTTTTGGTCGTCTTAAAACATTCTTAAATATTCATATATTTTTATACATCCTTGCAGGTTTCATAAAGCAAAACAAAGAAAAGTGTCTAAACAGCGAATGAAGTCAAGTGGAAGAGCCATCTAATAGTTCATGTAGTCCACCCAAATGTCACGATATCAATGTGTCACAAGAAGTACGCGTGGTGGCCATGACAACAACCAAGGAACATCAAGCGATCACAAACAACTCCGCTGTTTGCATACAGCACTGCATTCCTTGCCATCAAAATGGAACAACATCATCTGCATAAAGAGCGATAAAGCTGGCTTCTCCAGACAGTGACAAATTGTTAAAACACACACCTTCATGTTGATCTTCACGTGACTCAAAAGAAGTACAGTTACATACAGCAAGCTTGTGTTACTTTACAGAACAGAATGTGATGGCTGGTACAGAGAATTTATTGCAGTGCACACCAAACATCAAGAAACATTTTTTTTTCTGAGCAGTCGCCTTTTGATTCGTCTCTCACCACAGCCCGATCATGAGAACTCGTCGTATTATCCATAACGGCAGCAGACACCCACCTAAGAGCTAAGCAGTTGGCTAAATGAGAACTATTTGTGACTGTGAAGCATCTGAAACATTGATCTGAGCAAATTCATGCAACAAACACACTAAAACTCTACGATTCAGCTTCACTCACGCTTATTTTTGTCTTGTAAATGTATTGTAGGCCTCACTGGAGAAGATGAAGACCTTTTTTGCAAGCAGACGTCTCCCTGAGGAGGTACTGTCCATGAAAAATATGGCCTTTTTATATACTTAATGTCTACACAGATCAATGACCCAAAATCCACGATAGTCTCACAGAAACAGTATACAGGTAAATATCTATACAGTACATAAAACACATTTGAAACATAGTAGAGTTTTCTTTTTAGAACACTTATAGTTTCAGTGCAATCAGAGTAGTATCTAAGAGAAAGACCCTACGCGATGGTCGTCTGCAGTGTCATCTGGCTCATGTTGTTCAAGTAGATCAATGAGGTTTGGGTGCCTAGCATACGCCTGCAGTTTGCTTTGCAACTGCTCTCCGTATGTTCTGTGAAGCCCTACGATATGCACACATGAAAAACAATTATCTAATGAGGATATTTCTTGCTTGGAGCAAACTATTTCTTTACATTTCATGTGAAACTACTTGAACACACAGAATGGGTTTAGATATCTGATACAATGCTCATTTGTGCAATTGCCGATGGCGTGCCTGTTTTTTTATTTATTTTTTAGGCAGGCTCACCATAGCTGTATGGTTTAAGAGTAGCCACGCTGAGTGTACATCTTTCCCGCCGGCTCCTGGACGTATTCCTCCGTCTTGTCCCAATCTTGCACCCAGCCTCCGTTGAGCTGCGCCGTCGCCCCGTAGCTTTTGGCCGGGCCACCCATGGCGCCGTAGCTCTGCGTAATGTCGCCCGTCTCCTCGGCCAGCTCGTCCTCGTCTATGAAGCCACATTTCTCCTCACTGGTTTCCTCAGGGTCGGCCCATGGCTGCTTCTCCCCAGAGGCAAAGATGCCATAGAACACCACACCTCCGTAATGCACAAGGGAGGCAATGAGGAAGACATACTGCCACTCCTCGCGGGTCTAGAACCAGAAAAAGGTAAGATATGCACAGAATGAAAAATGTGGCATTCATTTCAAAGCTTTTCCACATTATAATACCACATTTCTGCAATACTGTTTTGTTGATAAACAAATCTGCTAGGAAAGGGAAACAAATGCAATAACCTGAGGTTCATAAGTGTGCGCACCTTTAAATTAATACTTTGTTGTATCAACTTTTGATTAAATTTCAGCATTCAGTGAGGAATTCTGATTACATTTCAGAGTGAAATGGGATATCTTAAGTTGGTATTAAGTGCTCAGTCAGTAAAAGTTGCAAAAGTTCTCTAAATCTGTCAAATTGTGACGACATCTTTTACCTGCAGCCCTCCGTAGCTGAACCCAAAGAGCTTCTGCTAAATTTGGTTCTGGACTCTCGCTAGGCCATTTTAAAACTTTTATTTTCTTCCCATCAACAATTGTAAAGCAATATAAAGTCATTCTACTCTTCATTTATATGTATATTTGGACTCTCATTGTTGGTAAAAAAGGGAAAAATCTCTTTTTTTAGCTTTCTATCAGGTTTTTGGTCAAAACTGATATAGAATATTGTATATTTGGAACTATTTATAACTTCACCCACCTTACCTTTCTATTATGTGAAGAAAGGAAACCCAAAGCATTATGTTCCCACTATAATTTTTCACCACTCAATATTATTTTGTACCCAATATAGTTTATGAAACTATAGCCCAAAAGTTTACGGTTGGTTTATTCAGACTCTACATACGTTTTCTTTGAGATTTTGGCCAAGCTCGATAGTTTTCTTAGGCAGAAAAGAACTTCGTTTTATTCCAGCTTCATGTGTAATGCATGAGATTACCCCAACAGAAACAGAACCGGTTGGAAATTCTTCCAGGTTCTTCAGTGTTGCTGTTTGCTTCTTCGCAGGATCATCCAGTTTTTTTACTGACTCAGTTCTGACATAGTTTCTGGATATATTTGTTATTGTTTTCACTATGCAGTGGCATCAGTGTAATACTGTAAAGCTTTTTAAAACCCTTTCCTAAGTGATGCTACTGTACAGTAAAATCTTTATAACATCCCTGGAAGAAATGAGTAAAGTTAGAAAAACTGAACTTTATGTCATGTTGATCAGATTCACTGAGTTACTGTATGTTCAGTGTAAAAAAAAATAAAATTAATGCTGAAACTGAATCAAAAGGTACTTCAATAAAGTTTTAGTTCATTTAGTACAAAGCATCACATTATCAATATATCATTTATTTAATCACCAAATCCTGAAATCATTCAAGAGTATTATTAAAGTTAATGCAGCAGTACCGCAAATAGCAGGCTATTTTAAAAGGGAAAATGTTATTTTTGTTTGCTTTGGTGAACCCAATGACCCTTCTTTTCCTCTTTTCCTGTTTGTACATTTCATAGCCCTTCAAAATAATAAGTAATCAAAAGCTAAAAATAAATCACCATTTTGTTCCTTCAGAGGCATGAAACATCAGTTTGTTACATAACCATCCCATGATAAAGACTCACCTTGTGCTTTGTCATTGCTCCCACAATGAGTGGGCAGACCATGCCTGACAGAGTTCCCACACCATTAGAAATGCCCATGAGGATGCTGGCATAGCGGGGAGCGATGTCTAGATGGTTCACATTAAACCCTGCAGCAGAGACAGAAACGGTGTTGAGCGCTGTGAGAAACAATATGGAAAATAATCTGTTCTTTAAAAAATTTACCTGATATTGCAAATCCACTAAAGCCCACTGCCAGCACCAGGAAGGAGATGGCCACACCTTTACTGTGAGAGTATCCGACCACTAGTAGGAGCGTTGCTTCCATACCAAACCCTGAAAGACGCAGGACAACTCAGTAGAAAGACTCAGACATTAAAATGGAGAAAGACGAGTCAGAGTGAAGCCTCACCGCCACAGTTCATGATTTTACGGACGTTAGTGGTGGACATGATGTTGTGGGTTCGTAGGTAGTCTGCTAACTGGCCTCCTAAAGGCACAATGATGGTCATGACCAGGTGAGGGAGAGCTGACAGCGCTCCAACCTGGAAACACATCAGACAATTCTCTGAGGCAGCTGGTACAGCCAGAATGAAACATCACAACTATGTCCGAACAAATATGTTTCTGCATTTCGATCTCTGACTCTCTGACGCAATAACTCACCGGGGTAATGGTGGATTCTCATTGTGATCCTGAATTACACCTGACATAGTAACATGAGTTATGATTTACACCCCCAATGCAGGGCAGAGGTCAGGATGGTTTGAGATTACTTGGATTCTGCCGTCTGGATTGTTTCTGTTTTTCATTAAGGAATGAAACAAATCACAAACTGCAACCATATTTTAGAGGAAGTCATTATAAAACAGCCAATTTAAATGACTTTTTGCTGCTGCTTGCTTTCACGTGTTCTTCTAAAACTGAAATACCTTCAGACAAACATTTTAGTGTCCATTTACAAAATGAGACAACAAATAAAATATAGCTAAAAATTTAAATATATATATCAGGGGTGTCCAAAGTTGGTCCTCGAGGGCCGGCATCCTGTGTGTTTTAGTTCTCTCCCTGGTTTAACGCACCTGGATCAAATGGTGGCTCATTAGAGGCCTAAGAAGAACATCGACATGCTGAAAAGGTTGTTACTACCACCAGGGAGAGAACTAAAACATGCCGGCCCTCGAGGACTGACTTTAGGCACCCCTGACATATATATTCATATACAGAAGACATTCAAGTCCAAGTGCCCCTTCTCTTAATATATTACTGTCTTTTTCACCTTTTGTGTGACATACAACACAACTGAAAAACAAACAAATCAGTAAGAAGGAAAGACACAAAATAAAAGAAACTACAACAATCCAGGTGACATACATGTGCACCATATTAACCTTCTGCACATTTAATGTTGATTTGAATAAGTACCTGTTCAATAAAACACAATCTAAAACAGCATGAAAAAGCACAATTTGATGCAAGAGGATAAATTAAAGGAGAATGCTGAGAATCAGGCCTGTCCTGCCAGGCAAAATGCCTAAAAATCTATTTCTCACTAACAGTTTGTGAAAGTCATACAATATTATAGTGAGGCATTTGAGTGCATATGCGTCTCTCCATTTCGGCTTCATCCTTGTTCAATAAATAATGTGCAATCTGCTGTGCTTGTGCACACTCCAGCTGAAGTTTGAACAATCATAGAAGCTACTTGAGATCAGATCATATTTATTACCTCCTTATAAAGTTTGTGAACCCCAAACCCATTTTACATTATACTGCAACAGGGATGATATAAATAGACAACAGCCAAAACTAATGAAGATGAATTTGAAAAAAATCTTCTTTTCAATCACATATGGCTCCTAATCAGACCAGGAGGCTTGGACACAACTCTGCATGCACTCATAGTTTACTAAATTAACAACATGATAAAATAAAATGTCAGATTTTCTGGCAATGTCTGTGGCAACGTCAAGCACACCGTCAGTCCGCTTTTAGATCTACAGCCTCAGGTTATTTTGCAATCTAAACATTAGACTAGAGTTCAGTATGAAAATCAGTAATGAATGTAGTCGGTGTCCAGTTTTTTCATTCTTTGTTGAGATTCTGCACTGGTTTGCACTTGAAAGGAATGGTTACACATTCTGTCATGAGATGGAGTCTGTTCTGTCCTCTTACGGTCCAGCCGGTCGAGGCAGATGGGCTCAGCTCCCTCAGTCTGGTTCCAATGGTTCATTTTTTACAGCAGATTTTCTTTTCTACTCTCATCATCTAACTGAATTCTCTTGAAAACTGAATACAGAACTAGAATGAGGCTGCAGTTTTGTCCATTTAGCTTTTCAACTAGTATATATCATAAACTAGCATTTAATAGGAATTAAATCTTTTTCGCTGGACATGATCAACTTTTTTTGTCTCAGGATGGAATTTGGTGTAAATTGCCAAAATGTCTGCACATTAGTAGGTAGATGAAAATAGCTCATTCACAGTTTACAAGCTGTATGTAAGTTATTTTTATTGTCATGCTGCATATTACCAATTAATGTTTATATATATATATATATGTTAGATATTTTTAAAATTACAACAATACCAGTAGCTTACAGAGATATGAGGGCAGTCATCAAGAGTAAATTCCTAATCTGACTTTACACTTATCTTAGTTTGAGGTATATTTGACAGAATAAATGTGTGTTAATGATTTTTCAGGCCTTTTGATATAAAAATGAGTTGTTTACCTTGCTGATCTCAAAACCAAAAACTTCTTCAAAGTATGCAGGCTGGCTGATGAGCAGCAGGTAAAAAGTCCAGCTCCTGCAGAAATTGGCCACAATGATTGCATAGACAGGCATGGAGGAGAAGAACTTCCTCCACGGGGTCTTAAATTTCTGTAGAATCAGAACAAACACACGTTCAGCTGAAAATGGCCCACACAGAAATGGTGACTCCAAATAGGTCAGAACTCACTTCTGCAGCGCCCATGAGCTGGGCACTTTCACCGATGCTCTCCTCAATGTAGCGGCGCTCCTCTTCGGTGATGGTGGGGTGCTCCGCCGGGCTCTCGTACGACACCAGAATCCAGAACATGTACCAGAATATTCCAAAGGTTCCTGACCAGAACACGAGAAGATTACTGCAAACGCAGGAGGACTGACAGATAACCAAATGTAATGGCACACAATGTTTTCAGGCATTGCAAGTCAAGAAATATTAAACCCATAAATTGTCACCGCATCACGGTTTATTAACAACGCCACTGTGAAATTATTGCATCAGAACTCAAAAATGAGTGGTGTAATGATTCAGCAACTCACTTTATTTAAGGAAACCTATGTCTTTTCCCTAAATGTTTTGGTAAAAGTTTGCAGTGAGAGTGATGCTCACCGTACACGTAGAAGACTGAAGACCATCCTGTGTACTGGACCAGGATCCCAGCCAAAGGCATGGCCACCACTGCACCAGCGTACGATCCTGAACAAGGCACAACGTCATGAATAAGCAGAATTTGATCCTGCCTGTGTTGGTTGTACACACAACAAGCTAAACGTCTTCTGGAACAACATAGTGTAATTCTAAACCAGTATTTGCATCTCAGAGTTGACGTGTTGATGACATCAGTGTGAAACCAACGATCCAGATTTAGTTACAATCAATAAGTGTTAATGCTTTGTACCGCAAAAGGAGAGAGTTGCCAGACGACTTCTTTCCAGCGGTGGGGCCCATTTACTCCATATGCCATGGCAGGCTGGGTAAGTCACGCCCTGCAAAGTGACAAAACAGAAGTCGGATCATTGCTTTCATGTTTTTCTTTTATTACAGCGTATAGCAAAAGTATTCACACCTCTTGAACCTTTTCCATATTTTAAGTTTTCACCACAACTTCAGTGGATTTGATCAGGATTTGGTAGTCCAACGTGATGCAGAGCATTATGAAGGAAAATTATTCTATTTGTGAATAAAAACCTCAATTTTCTTCCACTTCTACATGATGTGCTCCTTTGTTTTGTACTATCACAAAAATCCAAACAAAACACATTAAGCCTTGTAGTTGGAACTTGACAATAGGTTAAAAATTTCAAGTGGTACAAATATTTTAGCAAGGCACTGTTACAAGACTATTTTTACACCTTCGCTCAATTACTCCCTGCGTGACTCTGTCTCTTTCTAGTTGGTGAAAGCCTTCCAGAGCAAACGGAAGCTAATAACAAACACACTGACATGCATTTGAGCCGACCTTTCTAATCAGGACTAATAATCCAGTGCAAATTCAAGTCGACTCTCCATTTCACAAAACAAATAAATAAATAAACTGAATTGTTCCCATTAAATCTTCATTAAACACTAAGTGGCATACAATCAACTATTGATAGATACAAATTGCTGGGGCTTGCAGTGGGAGACAGCCTGAAATGCTAATGCTTAATCTGTGGTAATAAGTTGTGGCGTTGAACACAGGCAGTTCGCTCTCCCTCCATGCTCATGAGCAGCTATTGAAATGACAGTGTGCAGCTCGACATGACAAAAGAGGCTGACCTTCAATCTGATAATAGCACATCTCACTCTCCTGAAATGAAGCCTCTTCTCGAGCCGAGAGAGGCGGCTGCATCAAGTGGTTTTTATGTTATCTCTTTTGTTCAGCATGTTTCCAGCTGTTTCAGCATGGAAAACCATTAAACACGAGCCCTGCTATTCATAGCTTCAATGCTGTTTGCTGATCAATCTGTGTACAGTGGCCTGAATGGATCATAATAGGACTCATTCCACAGTCAAATTCAAACAGCAAGCAGAAGGTTTCCGTGGTTTACTATGAGGTTCAGATAAAGCTCCCATCCTGATAATGAGGCAACAATTCAAAGAGCTTTAAAGGTCAGAAAGAGATGTACAAACAAGCTGTGCGTCAATACCTCCACCAAACCTTGCAGTATCCTTAAGCAAATTACGCATCCGTAGTGCGTACGGGCGGCAGAGGGGATGAACATGTTCAGGATGGATGTCAGGACAATGGCAGCACCGAAAACCCTGGACAAAAACATTGTAGCTGGTTAAAAAACAAAAATAAAACCATCACAGCGTTTGAACGTGTGTCAGTTGAAAAACAACGAAAACAATGACATTGTTCTCTGTTGCCACCACAACAAAAGGCATCGCAGAGCTCAGATAGCATCGTAGGATCATTAAAAATCTTTATTTTATTTCAATAAGCCATACAAAGTCAAATTAACAAATAAAGACACCATACTCTCCTAAAAATGTTATTTTGCATTTAATTGTTATATATAATTTTTAAAAATGTTTCTCATCTTTTTCGTCATATATCACTGTTGCAGATTTGTTCGATTCCTTCAGCTAACAGCTGGCTAACCAGCAATCAGCGAAACAATAATGTCGGCTCCGCAGCCACTGAGATTGTACTACGATCATTACCTAGAAACAGATTTCACACAAGGCTTTGGCTGGTGCGGTTGCCATGCGTCCCAACATAAAGGATTAGACACGGCCGTCCCGTGGGAGCTCATTAACATGAGGAGGCACGCCTGGCGGCCATGAACCAAATCCCCAGTTCATCTGCTGGTTTGCTCCAAACCCAACATTCATATCTTTGTTTGTAGCACACTATAAAATGGATTTATAAATTATTATCCATTACAATCTTCACATTTTTTGTTTTTTAATGGTAATGTTTTGCAATGGTTAAAATGAACTCTACCACTCTAACCACATAATTTGGTAACAATTCTTATGCATTTAAAAAAAATAACTGAAGTCGTTGCTTTAACCAACCTTTATTTTTGCTTGTTGAACAGTGAGTCTATGATTTGTATTATAACTGAATGTCAACTTAGTAAAAATGAAGAACTTCTGAGTTAGATCAGATTTCTGTGATAAATTTGCATTTATTTTACTCAGAATTATTAAGTAAAATACCAAATCCCCCACAAAAAGTTATGCAACTCGACACTACAAACTTTATTGATTACATGCAAACATTTTTGCTTTTAAAATTAAGGCTGCAATTGGTAAGAAACTGAAGCCTGACGGTAGAAATTGTCGGTGTTTTTACCTGTTTGCAGCCAGTCTGGAGGAAATATAGCCTCCTGGAATCTGAGTTATTATGTAGCCCCAGAAGAAAGAGCCATGGATCAATCCCACGGTCTCCGGGTCCCAGTTGAATTGTGCTTTCTTAAAAAACAAAGACAAAAAATAAATAAAAAAAAAATACCATTTGTTTTCTACATTTCATGTAAGTATAAAAAAGCGGAGAAATACTTCATTTGCTTTATTTGTGAGAGAAAAATAGAAGAGAAGAAACATTTCTCTATTTTCTTCATGTGTAAGAACTGTAAGTAAGAAAAAAAACAACTAGATAAATAAAATAAAATGAACGGTCTACAGGCTCCGGCCCCACCATCACCTATCGGACAGGAAGGGGCTCCCTGATGTGGAGGAGGGCGGAGTTAGCACCTCTTTGACGATGATCTTGCCGTTCTGATGAATCGTGCTGTTGTTCACCATGCTGACGATGGCCACACCCAGGTTACAGCGGATACCGAAGGAGATGCAGAAGCCGAGCCCGCTCAGCATGGCGATGATGTATCTGCGCGGAAGCCCGAAGCAGGTGCAGTCACACAGCGGAGCCTTGCGCTCCTGGTCCTCCCTGGGTCGCCCATCCTCCGTCAGCTCGATGGCCTCACCTGTCTGCTGCCGCTTCTCCAGCCTCCTGCACCACAAGGCGATTATATAACACCATCAGCTCGGTTTTTTTTTTTTTTTTTTTTAGGTTACATATGCTTTTCTTATGGATACAGGCGTTAAATCAAGAACAGGACTAATACTGTAATTTATTATTATTATTACAAAACGATCAGAATTTGATTTGGTATTTAAAAAACTATTTTTCTTGCTGACCTATTGAGGAAAAAAGGAAAATTAAAACCTTTTTCTTTCTCAAGGATATGTTCTCTATCCATCCTTAAGGCTTCAAAGGGGAACAAACCTATGATTTGTATCGTTTTTCTCTGAAAAAATACGCATTTTCCCTTAAATTGATTCCATAAAATCGAAACATTATTTTCGTTTTCTTGCTGTAAGGGGAAAAAATCCCGACCTTCAAACCGCAATGCAGCATCATCATCATCAATATCCTTCGTTTGAAGATCATTTCAACCGTTTCATTTTCATTTTCTATCTTGGATTTTATTTTATTTTTTTAATTAGCCTTTGCTTTTTACTCACGATGAATTTCTCCACAGAAAACCTGAGGTCTAATTTCCTACGACCCGGTTGGATGTGAAGGCCTCATTTGGGCCCTTTTCTCGGGAACGAGTCACGTTTCCGCGCTGCAGCTTTAAATGCAACAATTTCGACATGAAACACGAAGGAATGATACCTGCGCAGGAACAAAGGGTTACATTAAAACTGCGAAATAAAACAGATTAATTCAGCAAAACTGCTTCCTTTTTTTTGGCTCTGTTTTAAAATACTCCATCATTTCGCTCCGTTTTTAAAAGACAAAAAAAAAGTAGAGCTTCGTAAATATGCAAGAACGTGAAACGCTTTCTCTTATGATTGGATGAAGATTCATCGATCCGAAATTATTCGTGGGTATTACAGATATCTCCAGGACTTTGTGTCACGACTCGTTCTCTTTCATTAATTATTAAAAACACCCCCAGCTGCTGGTGGAGGGGAGACCGTCCTCCTGGGAAATAATCTGATCCTTAAATATTCGGGCCACACGATTCTGCTGCCACTATATTCTAAGAGTGAGAAGATTTAAGAACGAGAGGGAGCATCAGTTTTTGGAAGTTTTTTGTTTTTTTAAAAATAAGAAACAATGAAATTAAATCAAATCACTTCTTTCTCTTACCTGTACAGTTTCCCCAAGGCCTTTCCTGCGATCTGTTTAACCCCCTCTTTGATGGGGAATGCCTTCTCCTTCCCTGGCTCCATTTCCAAGTTGTCTTCTCAAAATTAAACCCTAAGATACTATGATAAAGGGGAGTGCAGCATAAAAAACCATATTGTTACGATGTTATTCCAAATATTGCGCGTCTTTCTTCGGGTTAGAAAACGCCTCGATGTCCTGAAAAGAGGAGCTGTGAGAGGGGGAGAGAGAAAAAAATGGAGAAACAAGGAGGAACAACGCTCAGCCAGAAAGAGAGGGATTCACAGTCACCAAACTGCAGTCAGATAAGTCCGATGGTGATTTGGGCGATTTTAATCCGTGAGGTGCCATTTTTTTAAAAAAAGATCTTCTCGAAAACAGCAACGCAGAGGGGATGGAGAAGAAAAAAAAGCAAGATTATTATTTGAGATGTGATGAGGGGAGGATTTCCGGTCCTATCTGAGGTGAGGATCTCCGGTGTGGCAGCAGCCGGAGGAGGATGTCGGCATCACGAAGGAGCACGAAGCGCGTCTACCTGTCAGCAGCTCCTCCCTGCCTCCCTCCCTCCCTCTGCTCCGCGCCTCTAATTCAATTATAGAAATTCAAAACCTGTCAGCGGGAACAATCGACCGTCGTCCTTTTCTCGTGTCTAACTGAGCTGGAAGTGATTTTTATTTTTATTTATTTTTTTTTTTTACAAGATGAGATATAAATCAGTGCTGCAAGTCAGCTCGAAAACATTTGACCTGCGTGTGGCGATAATTCACATCCGGTAAACTTTAAAACAGAAATAAACATGAGCTTGGTTGATTTGTTGTTTATTTTAAAATAACTAATTGCCATTGTTTCTTGGAGCACCTACTGTATATACGGTTATATGTAAGGAGGGGGAGCATTGGACTTATAAATTTTACACAAAGCACCTAGAGGCGGACCCAGCCTGTTTGGCGCCCTGGGCAAACCAACATCAAAAATTGGCTAGCGGAAACAAACACTTGTGGGCATTCGCTCTTGACAGAATAACCAACACAACCAAACTGTCTGACTTTGAACAAATGCCAGATGAAAAATGGGGCATCATCCCACATCAGTGTGTGACCAAGCAGATGATCAAAGAGGATGAAAGAGGAATCAGGCTGCTGAATGTTTGTTTCTTCAGACTAAAACCAACCAATCCAACAAAAGATTTGAAAAAAGGTCTTGATTCTGCTTCTCAATAACGTGTAGTTTATTCCTCTGTTTTGGGAAGCAACGAAGATGGCAGCCATGCTCTCCTTGACTTGCTTACAAAAGCAAAACTGCCAAAACAAAAATATGTGGTATTACCTCCAAATGAACATTGTGAATAAACTAAAATGTAAAGCAACCCAAGAGCATTTTTAACTAATTTGAAGCAGTAAAATATGAAAGAATAAATAGGAACTACCATTATTAAGCAATTATGGCATTACTCTATAGCCCAATTACAATATAAATAATAAATTGTCATTGTAATTAAATAACAGAAGTAATTCAGCAAAGTAACATTCAGTACTAGACTCTGTTTTGGTGACTTTAACAAGCTGACCAGCTACATGCGCTAGAGGAGAATGTTTCCCTCTGTGGTTGTAAATCAACTGATATGAAGTTCATCAATCTGGATTATTACAGTCAGATCTGTTGGTATTACAGTATTACATGTTCTGTTTCATTAATTATTAAAACCGTCCCCAGCTGCTGGTGGAAGGGAACCGTTCTCCCGGGAAATAATCTGATCCTTAAATATTTAGACGATCCATTTCATGAAGATTTAAGAAAAATAAGGACATTTGTTGACATAATGTTTTTTCTCCCTTTTTTTCCAAGACAATAGGAAATAATATGAAATAAAATTAAATCACTTCTTTATACCTGTACAGATTCCCCAGGGCGTTTCCTGTGATCTGTGTAGCACCATTTTCCTTCCTTCCTTCTTTGGCTGTTCAACACAATTTAAGATTTATGAAACCTTTATTCTGTTTGTGAAAACAAAAGTAGAAAACAACAAAGAGCCACTGATGCACTGAGGACATACTGTATTTCATACGTAAGCAAAAATAACTGTTTTTTTTCTGCAAACTACAATCAGAGATGTATTCTCTGTGACTTTTTGACAATACATTCAATTTAACTTTGGATTCTTCACATGGTACGCTCGTCAGCTTATTTACATATTAAATTCATTCACAAGTTGACAAAGTTACATTTTTTTGCTGAATTGTACTATTTTGGAAATGAAGGATTAATTTTAGAAGTTCTTATTAAATCAATGCCGCCTGAGAATCCAAACACTCTTGGTGGCCCTCTGCTGGGGTCAGTAGCTAAGTTCGCTTGTGCCTCAGTCTGGCTCTGCCTGTGAAGCGCCCTCAGAAAAATGAGTATATCTAAAAGAAGAACCACATGGAGACCATTACATGTGTTTTTTTATGGGGAAAAAAGGTTGAAACCAGATCCAAATTATTTACCGCAATTAATGATTCATGTAATTTAACTGATATTACACATCATTTATAATACAGATCAAGCTAATTGATTATTATTATCTATTACACTATTGTCCATAAATCTGTAACTAGGTAATTCCTCACAATTTGCCTGGCTGGAGTTCTCCCCTCATCTTTGTCCTGTTGACCTCTGATGCCAACCCAACCAGCCTTGCCAGCGTTTTGAGGTGTAAACCCCCCCAACTCCTCTTCAAAGTGTGAACAAACACTGAATAGTTCTGTGTTTTTTTTAATCTGGCCATCTGTTCTGGGGGTTTGTAGCTGTGGTTTCCAAACACCAAGTGGGTTCCCTGTTGGAGAGTTTGAAGTTCTCCATGAATCATTTGAAAAATCTGTACAATAATTGTTGAAATCATATTATGTTGTGACTGCAACAGGAGAAAAAGCTATTTACGTAAACAGGTAACATAATAATTCAGCTTATTTTGTCCAGTCCAAACAAGTCAAGAATTTGTTTGAGCGATAAACGACAACACCGTCTGAGCTTGGAGATTTATTTTTGTTGTCTCATATAATTGGATACACTCATAAAAAATGAACACTTACCATTAAAAATACAGTAAACAAGTTTATTTTTGCCTGAAGAATGATCAGAAACATATCCTGACTCAAATATAATGGCAGAAAACTTGGGAAAAAAATTAGGTAGAAAAGTAAAACCACAGAAAAAAATGGATGAGATGTTTTAAGGCATAGTGGTCAGCAGAGCCCAGGGCGTAGATAAGGCAAACTGGAAGAGAGAGGCGAACTTACACACGATTACATCTCAGACAGACCTACAGATTCAATAACTTTACATCTGATTTAAGTCCTTCAATAAACAAAAATGTTCTGCATAATTTTATTTAGGCACCAACAAATGATGTGAAATGTCCTTCATATAGGTTCTAAACCAAATCTGCACCCTTAAATAATAATTAAAAAACATATATATATATAAATATCAAAGTTCTGAAAGGTAGATAACTGCTTCCTAAAACACTGATCACAAAGTCTTAGTGTTGTGATAATGATAAGTTATACATCTTCATGTATTGGTAGTTGCATTATTTTAAGTGCTTTGTGCAAAATAAAAGGAAAATGTGTCTTTTATTCAGAGAAAAGCTGAAACGCAGGGATGGACGCAGGCGCTGGCTGACGGGCTTTGTCGGACTTAAACACAGGCTTCCATTCACTGGTGTGTGGTAAACACACAAAAAAAACATTTTTTAAAATTTAAAAAGAGAGCGCTCTTATCCTTTCATCGCTGTGTACACATTCAGCGCTAAACAGCTGCTGCTACCACAGCTCAAAAACTGGCCTCTGCAGGATCAAATCTGTCCTTAGTCACAGTCAAAACAGCAGCACTGATTTCCCTTCAGGACAAAAAGCTGCTTCACATCTCAGGTTATGGCCTGGGGAACATAGTGAGGTGAAATTAAGAGCAACAATCGACATTAGCCTGATGGATTTTACATAATTTGCTAAAATTATCAGCGCAGTGACCTCAACGATGATGAACTGATCAGAGAACTGCAGAAATCCTCATCAAAAAAAGAAAAAGAAAAAGAGTATTAAGGCGATTCTTTGGTGGCACTTTAAATAACCTTACATTAAAACAATAGTGAGCTGTCTCTTAAAGACGCAGTGCGGCTTATTGTTTGAATACAGTAAAGTTTGGAAATCTTAACTTCACAAGAAGACATAAACGAGAGCGATGTCTAAATTCAAGCGTGTCAAATCGTCAGCATGCACAGAGTTTTGGTCTTCAAAGCCAGTGAATCCACAGTCAGCAGGTGAGTTCAGACTGAGCAGCCGCTCCCTGCGCTAGAGGACCTCCGATAGCACCTCATGTTTGGGTAAAGTCGGGTAGATCATCGGCGTACAGGTGCACTCCTTGTCGCCTTGTTGGCCGAGCTGTCGTTTCAGCTCATTAACTTCGTAATTGTGAAGATACTCATGGACGAGGAAGCGCTCCCTCTTTACCCGAGCCCTCACGTCAGAGGGAACGTCCGGAATCAGCCAGGCCACAAAATATTTAACCAGGAAAACAACATGCTGTGGTGGAGGAAGAAGAAGAAACTTATTAAAACTACGGCACTTTATGCACATGCACAGAACTATTCACATTTTCTAGATGCAGCATTAAAGAAGGAACATTTCTGAAGAAAAAAAACGTATTGCATAGTTTGCAGACTTTGATTTGCTGTCCTTGAGCAAAGAAATCCTTACAGTGTTAACATACTTGTATTCTTAAATAAATTTCATGTGAAAATCCCAGATTTTTGCAAAGTTCTCACTCCTTCACTGACATTTTAAAATA
The DNA here is from genome assembly GCF_002775205.1 of Xiphophorus maculatus. Classification (NCBI taxonomy): domain Eukaryota; kingdom Metazoa; phylum Chordata; class Actinopteri; order Cyprinodontiformes; family Poeciliidae; genus Xiphophorus; species Xiphophorus maculatus. The sequence goes on from NC_036444.1 coordinate 7,185,010, forward strand.
GAAGATGGAAACATGTACTACAAATTTAATGCAGAGGAAAGGATAACTTGGAAACAAGCAAAGAAAGGACACAAGGAAACAACGTAGATATTAAAAAAGGACAGATTAGAGGAAAGACAAGCAGGAGAAAGAAAACGAGGAAAGAAGGAAGAAAATAGATATGAAAAAGGAAGGATAGAAGGACACAAGGGAGATGTGACAGAAAGAAAAGACAGAACACAGGAAAGAAAGACGAGTTGGATATAATGAATGAAAGACAAAAGTAAGAGAGGGCAGGCTGAAGGGAAAGGGGATGCAAAAGGAAAGAGTAAACAACACATGGAAGGGAGGATACAAGAAGGAAGGGCAGGAAAGAATGAAAATTAGGAGTGAGGAAAAAAGAAATAAAAGATACAGGGATGGACAGATGGAAGGGAGAGAGAAATAAAAGACATTAGGAAGGTAAGAGAGAAGAAGGAAATCTATGCAGGAATGAGGGTTAAGATAAGCATAAAAGGAGGGAAGGATGCACTTTTCATGCAATGTTATCATTTTGTCATGTTCTTTTAAATAGATTTCTTTATCTCATTCAATTTAAAGGTTAACATCTAAAAGTCTAACCAGAATATTGCACAAAAGCCACTAAATTGAGCAATAAAGAACATAAGATATGGTTCCTACATAAATCTAGATTACAAAGGTTTTTTAGATTCTAAGTGTTCAGATTCCTCGACTAATGTTCAGTTTATTCATCTATGTATAGATATTTACTGTAGCTGGAAAGAAAAAGTTTGAATGGTTGCTAATTTAAAACGTCTCGAACTGAACGGTGGAGAAAGAGAGGCTTGTTTTCTTTACCTCCATAATAATGATGAAAGCTAGCTTGGCAGCTAAAATATGCCAAAACTGCATCGTGTGGAAGTATTGCTTCTCGTGCCCGGGGGGGTAGCGATAATCACGATACCTGCAAAGGAAAACATATGAAAATCAGACGTCAGAACTTCATCCTGATTAACTTTAAAGCTTTGATTGAAATTCAAATACAAGATTGAAACTACGCTGTTTAGTAGCAATGTTAGCACCCAGTATGACACTGACTGAAAATACCAATTTTATTGTTAAATTAGATGCACACATAACATTATCTTTAAGCAAAACACGTTAGGATTAATTAAAGATGTAATAAAGTCCTGCTTACAAAAATTTACATTGATCATCAGTACTTATATGCTAAATTTAACAAAGTTGGAATACCACAGCATGATGCTACAACCCCCATGTTTCATAGTAGAGAGTGTGTGTACAGGGTCGCGTGTGGTGTTATTTTTCTATCACATGTAGCCTTGTATACAGACTCATCCAATAGATTAGAATATTATAGAAAACTGTTTTTTTCCCAATCATTTAACCAAGTGAAACATATTACGTAAATTTATTACACACAAATGTTTTAAAGCCTTATGTGATAGTTACTGCAAGACCGACTATGTTCCAGCTGGCAACGAGTTATTAAAGCCCAGCTGATGCAATGAGCAGCATCTCATTTCTTAAAGACCTTAAAGACATTGTGGTGGTGGAAAATTCTGTTCAAGATCGGTAAAATCATTGGCATCAAGCACAGAAAACATTTAAGGAAATTGAAAAAAAAAATTACTGAAATTGGGTTGACAACTGTCCATTACTGACAACATAAAGCAGGGTGGACAAAAAAATAAATAAATAACATAAAGCAAATTAAGTAGCCATTTTGGCTTAGCAAAGGGATCCTATTCACTGCAGATCTAAAACTTAAAAATGCACATTTGCTGCATTTGCTAAAACAAAGGCATCTAGTTTAAAATTACTTTAGGGTCAGTAGAACAAATTTATTCTTTCAAAACACTTAATAAAAGCAATGGAATAAAAGCTGATTCGGCTGCAACAAAGTGGGCTTTTCAGTAAAAGTATCAGGATAGACATGGTTGTATTTATTTTAAAAGTTTGGTTGTGAATATTATGAATGAATATTATGCGTTTTAATTTACATTTTCCATTGTAAGAAAATGACGTCAATAATAGTTTCACCCTGAATTTCGCATCATTGTTGAACTGCAGTTGGAGGCCACAAAAAAAAACAAAAAACAGCATTAGTCGGACCACAAACTTTGAACACCCCTGACCTAAAAGATCGCTAAAGAATGCCAATGCCAGATTGTTTGATCCTGCCTGATTAACACTGAAGGACAGAACATGTTCTGTTCTCTCTCTGGAGTTTCCGTTTGCTTCTTACCTGCAGGTTGTGATGTTGAGCCACATCGGGTTCTCAGCCTCCTCAGGCCTGCTGGAGTTTTGAAACTCATAGACGTTAAACACGGACAGGCTGTTGTTTATGTAACCTTTCATATTCATCTGTCCCTGTGGCTGGTAGGCGTACATGTACACCAGCCGAGGCATCATGTCAGAGGTGAAGGCCACGATGAATGCCTGGAAGCAGGAAAACATTTTGCATTCGTTGGTTTAGTGAAAAATCAGCCCAACGGGTCTGACAGCAGATTCTGCTGCGCGCTCACATTTGTAACGACAGACAGTACGGCCATCCCGTTGAGAATTTCCTCCCAGGCCCCGATGCTGTGGGCTTTGGCTGCCACAGGACGTCTGAACTGAGTGGTGAGCTTCCAGGCGTCCACTCGGATTTCAATTATGTTGTTGAAAAGAGCCAAGAGCGGCGCCAAGGGGAAGGAAGCCACGAAGAGTGTGATGAAACCGAACTGGATCACTGTGAGGGAGAGGAGAGACAGAACAATGTAACAGCACCATCTAGAGGATCCATGTATTTAAACATGACCCATTATGCTTCTATGAAAATTATTGGAAAGGTTAGAATAGATCTATGGGCTTTATGAGACGACACGTTCATCACATTTTTTCACAAAATCATTCTTAGTGTTCTCTTATTTTGAGCTCCTTTCAGAATGAGCTGTTTTAGAGCCTCTTGTCACTTTAAATCTATGCAAGTTGCTGCTGGCTACCCCCGCTAAAACTCAACATTTACGCTTGCAGATAAAATGGTTGTAAACAGATGTGCAATTATACAACTGTATATCTTTGAAAAGCAGTAGAAAACGCCTCCTGCACAACCAACTAGGATGCAGCAAGTGGTAAGTCAGAAACAAAACACTTGTCTTTTCCAGCAGCCATTGGAGAGCTCACACAGCGATAGAACCAGCTCGCCAAACCTCATGGAGCTTAGCTTGGGTTGCTAGGTAACAGCACAGTGCTTGTTGGTTGCAACTTAAAAATTGGGAGGTTTTTCATACAACTCATTTTCCAGACATCAAAAAGCATTAACTTTTTGCCAAACAACAGCTGGGTGTTTTTTTTAAGCGCTTGACTTGTTTATAGAAGCAGTTGAGACCCAAACAGAAGAATAAAAATATTCAAAATGTGAATTTGCCATAATAAGTCCCCTTATGTGCTAATTTTTCTCCCTAAAATCTTTTCTGTTAAAACCAAGGGTATAATTAGAGACTATCACTACCAGAAAGATAAGCATATTTTTAAATAAATCTACAGCAACACTGTCCTGTTGTGTCCAAACTGTGGATCTGTGTGTGTTGGATGGATTCCTACCCATTTCCAGGTACTCATAGAAGAGCCCCAGCTGACCAAAGCTCTGCAGGTCATGATCCTGCTCCCAGCGACTGTACAGGCTCTCTGGATGGTTCCGTGCCTTCCTGCTGCCCCACCAGTTCATCACCCAGCTAAAAACAAACACAAGAGGGCGGCAGAGAGCCTTCAGAAAACCTCTGACAAGATTAAGGGAGACGCACTTAAACGGAGAAACTATAATACACATTAGGACTGAAACCATCAATCAGAATTAGGGGTGATGATCAATTATTGAAATATTGGTTAACTATTTTAGTAGTTAATTAATTGTTAACTGGAGTATATAGACTCAAATTAAGGCTATTTGATGAAAGAATGACACCCTCAGAGCAGTAACTAAGCCAAAAATCCTAAAAAATATATATACATTTTGCATTTAAAATAGAAAAAAACAGTCCTTCATCAGAAAATATGTTCTACCCAGAACTCCTCAAGTAGTTTTAACTTTACCTGGTTTAAGTTCTGTAAAAATAAAAAATATCCTATTAAGCACTTTTTGCTGTCCAATTATTAAACGGTTAATTGAAAATTTAATCAACAGATCAGCCCTACACTGTGTTGCTGTAAGTTGAGCTTTTCACATGTTGATGATCAAGTGTACATTAAAGGAAAGCTGATATTATTTGTTTACTTGCATCTTTTAATGTGTTTCTAATATTGTATAAAAAAGGCTGAAGTGGTTAAATGAAAAACCTGCAGACTATGCCAAGGTTTCTAATCGATTAATCATCAGGATACTTGATTACTAAAATAATCATTAGTTGCAACCCTATAAGAAACTGTTTAACCAATAATGCAGGAATTTTGTTATTATAATTACTGTATTAAATTGTTCGGTTATGCTACAAGATTGTATTTTAAAGACTGTTAAATCACTTTGTATTTCCTCAATATGAGCAGCTACAGCATAATGTTTCTGTACTTACGGCAGCAGAGCTTCCTGAATGTTGCCCCACACCTGTTTCCCAGTCATCACTATTACCAGCTGTGTCGTTAACTCAATCAGACAGCCGCCAGGGTCACACTGCAAACACACACAGATTGAAAAAGAGAAAATATGGGGGGTAAACAGACTTTAATAAAGATACAGACTGAACGTAAATCAAGTGTAAACATTACCTCTTCGTTTCTCAGCGTGCTCCCAAACATGTAAGCGTATTTTCCAGGGTAGCCCACAAACTTCCCCTTAAAAAACGCTACGTAGAAACACGAGGAGTAGTAGTTGACAAACTGGAAGAGGAACATCTTCACCGTCAACTTGTTCTCATACTCCAGGTGGGTCTTTGGGATTTCTGGATGGAAACCAAAATATGGGATTTACAGAGATTTTTATGCCATGAAAGTTGAGTAAGTTATGGAGCTCTGGCCCTCACCCATGTCAGTAATCCAAATAGCCACTTTCTCATACATGAGATTGAGGATCATGATGATGACAAAGTTGATGCAAGAGGCTGTGACGGAGGTGGCCAGCTGGGGCGTGATGTAGGGGCCGACCACCTCCAGGTGATTGGTGGGGCTGTCCTTCATGATGCTAGCGAAGGCCGCGTACACCGCCAGGCGGTACGCTATGACCCCAATGATGCAGGCAATGATCAATGAGATCTTCAGGACAGAAAACACAGTGACAAAATGAAAGACCAAACTGAACAGAAACAGAGGAAACATTACAATGCGACACTAAAGTGCAAACACAAATCTATGCAAGGAGTGCTAGGTTTAATCAACAACTCAGATGTTAGGAAAGAGAAGAATGCAATATAGTAGACACACACACACGCACGCCCACGCACGCCCACATTTAGATTTCCTGACCTGCTGATTTATGTTTTAAATTCAGTTTTTCTCCAATATATTAGAAGATAAAATACCAGCATCATATATTTAATTTCCTTTCCACCACATGAGATAAATATTAAATCAATTTTCGGAGCAAAGTCAACATTGGACTGCATGCGAGAGAAAAGATTTGCTATTTTCAATAGTAATAAAAAATTTTTTTTTAAAATTATGACGTTGACATTTCTTGTCTTTATCATCCTATGTTGACAACCAGCATGGCTAGCATTACCTAAACCAAATTGGTGTGTTTATTCCCCACAGGAGGTGGATTTTTACCCATTAGATCTCCAAAAAGTTGCCGACTTCTCCAGAGCTTGTTTCATAACAGAGGTAAAAATCGCAAGATGTTTGCTGTATTCCATTCAGCATTCCTGAAAATCTTGCTCTTATTGCAGACTGAATGGCCCACAGACATGTCTTGACTTGTTGCATCAAAAATACTTCCCTTTCTAGAAATGTTTGACATCTGTTTTTCCTTTGAGTTTTAAACACCTCACAGGTGCCCAAAATTATAATTTGAGTCTTATTTTCTAAATTACATTATCCAGACTTGTTAGTACAACTAGCCGTAATCATGCGCTCACTGATCAGAAAAATAAAGTTTCTATCAGGTATAAAGTGTAAAGAATCTCATCACTTTGTTTTGTCGGGACAGGTATGCTTTGCAAAAAGGAGATTCTGGGATATTTCCCTTGTTGCCTCATTAAAGTTATTTCATAAGAAAAGTTATGTCTGGCACTAAAGTAAAGGTATGAAAAATAGAGTGCCTCTCATGGCTTAACAGATAAAACTGAGTCTATTTGTTTGGTCATACCAGTTTAGAAACATGAGGAAATAAGAATCAGACATTTTGTATCGGCATGCTTGAAACTATTCAGTTTAAACTGTCACAATCATAAAAATACCAAAATGTTGTTCAGTTTCTTTTAGAAAAGCAGTACCAGACGTTTGACAAAGTATATTTCAAAGCTTCCTTTTTGTTTTATACATAGCCGTCCTGGAGAAACAGCATGAAGTGAAAGACAGCTGAGACAGATGAGAGGAGGAGGACGGCTGATGGAAACGGCGTTTTAAATCTGATCAGAAGATGAAATGCTCACCCACAACAGGACGGTAGCTCCAGACAGACATGAGCGTGCACACTTGCTTGTTATGGGTAAGTAAGGCTCCAGTTCCTAAATCAGAAGCAAGCAAAGCATTGGGGTCAGGCATGTTGGTTAAATCCTGGAAAGAAAACTCTGAAAGGCCAAGCTCCTTAAGCTGTTACAGGTTCACATCTGAGGCAGAAACGTGCTAATCAATCAGAACTATTTTTGAAGTTTCTTTTTGAGTATTTGTGTTCAAGAAACTCACTAAGCTAGACACTGAAAATGGAATAAGGAAACTCGGGCCTTGGAGTCTTTCCAGGAATAGTTGTCATTTCTCAACGCTACACCGCACCACCTCCTCCTCACCAAACAGGAAGTCCTGAGCGATGCGACACCCTTACCCAAAGGATCACAGAAGCCCAGCACAGAAAAAACTTCCCTGCTCGATATGTAGCAGTTATGTCAAGAAGCCCCTCTTGTTCCTGAAGATGCAGTAATGAAAGATGGCAATCTTATCTCTTTTATTTATTTTGTGCTATAGTATTCATACTTTACATTCAGGGTGAATGCAGTTTTGTGAAAATTTTACACTGCAAAAACACTTTTTCTGGTCTAATAAAATAGGAAAAATGTCTTGTTATAAGTGAAATAATCTGCCCTGTGGAACTAGGGCTTTAAAAAAAACCCTATATTAATCAATTGTTCACTTAAGAAAAGTTTCTAGATCTTGCTGTAAGTTAGTTGTGTCTTATTTCAAGAAACTAGACCAAAACTACTTCCAGACTCAAACTTTCGGCCTCTTTAAGCCCAGTTTTGATGAATAAAGAACTGAAATGATGGACAGATTAATGAAGTTTTTTCTTTATCGTTTTTTCATATATCTATACACATTGACTGTTTAGTATTTGGATGATTGAGCGATGCTTTGTTGCCAATGGTATAAAGTTTGAAAGAAGGGAAAGACTATATAAGGCTTCTTTCTTCCTCTTTTCTTACTCCTTTTCATTAAAAATGTTGTTTATATCAACATGTGACATGTTCTTTTCTTAAACTGTAAATAAATGATATAAATAAATAGTATGATGGTTTGATGTATGAATAGATTAATAGATAGGGGATTTTCCCACATTTTAACCAGATCTTGAGATATTTAAACCAAATTTCAGACCTTTTTTGTGAATGCTGAAAACACCACATGGACACCAGGAAGTACAGCAGGTAATGTGACCACATCAAACCAGTCAGTTAATCTTGACTTTGACAAAATGATGACTTTGTTACCGGTAAGAACAGTAGATTAGTGCTTCATTACTGCTTAAACACCTTAGTGACGGGGTTCTCCTTGCTCTTTGTACATTTGGTTTCATATTCTGGCCGGAGCTGCAGCTGCTGCTGCTCCTCCTCAAAGTCCACCAGATCCCACTCATACTCCAGACGGGCCTGGCGCCTTTTCCAGAACTCCAGGAACAGTGTCACTGCAGGGGCAAACGGTGCATCACAACCATGGAAATTAGGTCAGAATCATTTCTCTGATCACAGAGTGTAAAGTTTCAGCTTAGAGTAACTCGCTACAGAATGTCTTATTCTCTAGATGACAAAGAGACTGAAAGAAAAACAAGAAGCTAACAATAGCTTAGCTTTTTTTTTAAAGGAACATATTTATACTAGTAAATAGAAAGTAGCTAGACAATCCACTAGGTGGCACACTGTGTTTAAAATTAGAATATGTTGAGCACAGATTTGTTTACATACCCCAAATTCCCATGAAAATGGCAAAAAACACAGTGGCCACATTGTCAAACAGGTGTGATTGCTGCAAGAAAAACAGGTTTATAAAACAATTAATAAACAACAAACTGATTTGTTTTGTGATTAGCCATAATTATTGTTTAAATCCCACGTATTGCGGGGAGCAGATGAGTCACGATGGGTCAACAATTCTCACCCACGAGGAGTTGCATGTTGTGTTGAGTTTCCAGTAACTACACTTCTTGTCACAAAGGGGACACATGACAATTTTCCCTCCAATTTCATCACTGCAGATTTCTTTACTATTAAGGAAAACATGAGAAAACATTAAAATCAATACAGTAGCATCTGAACCACCAGGAACCGGGACGATGTTCTCTGTGGGGCTTACCTCCACTCATTGTCACCGTAGGTGAGAAACCCGTAAGTGAAACAAATCGTTCCAACGACTGCAGCAAACAGCAGCATCTCAGTGTAGAAACCAAGCCAAGCAAAATAAATGCCAATCTTCTCACCATAATATTTTCTTTAACAGAAAATAAAAGGAGTATCAGTTATGCTTTCATTTCTGACACCTGCTTGGCAGCTGACCTCATTTTAAGGGTTTTACCTGATGCGGTTAATGGGTTGCTCCTTGAAAAAGCAGAAGAATCTCGCCCAGTATTTGTAGAGGTCGTATCTTTCACTTTCACAGTTGACATCTTTGGATTTTATCCAGTATCTGGACTGCAGGCATAAAGGAAACAGTTCATCATTTTGTTTTTTTATTAAAGTGATTGCAGAAAGACTTCATTTCGAAATCCAAATACTTTTTTTGTTGTTGTTTTTACTTTAAGAAAGTACTTCAGGTTAAAAAACTCACATCATGAAGAGGGAAGGCAGAAGTGTAGGAGCCGTTGTTCAACAACCTCTTGATTCCCTTTTTGTCTCCACATTCTTCACTGACATACAAACAGCGGGACAGGATATAGTAGACCTGGAGGGATGGGAAAAATGTGACCGCTGTATTAGGCAAAATGAAAACTTGTTTTTCATCAAGCAAATTGCAACAACCTTCAAAATGTTGCTGGACTGTAGCTGATAAAGTTTTAAGTGACACCTAAAAGACTGAAGGTCACAAACAAGATAAGGATGGCCATGCTTACTATCCTGTTGCGAGTGGAGGGAGGGAAGAACGTGTCTTGGTTGTTGATAAGGAAAAGGCCAGGCTTGCTCTTGCTAAAAGGAGTGGTGAAATAGTCTGGCTCGGGATTCATGATTTCCTTGGGCAGTCGAAAAGGAGTGGAGAGCCAGTTCATGGGCATGTCCCCATCGTCCGGTATGTCGCTCTCTTTGAATGGAACCTTGATCTTCAGCACATCTGCATAGGTGGCCAGCACCTCCCACGGTGCGTGGATCTTCACAAAGTACGTCTTACCATCCTCAGACTCCTGATCATGAAGATACAAAAATACAGATAATAAGTGCACACTTATTGGCAATCCTGTTAAACGTATAAAATAACTTTAAATGGATCCATCTGCAGTTTGTTTTCTTTTCTAAAAACATTATGGAGAAACAGCATTCAGTGTTTATGCACCACAAATCTGGAACAAACTTCCAGAAAACCGCAAAAATGCTGAAACACAGAGTTCCTCTAAATCATGCAACCATAGAGTTGCCTGTGATTCCTAGTAACTGGAACACTGATCAATATATTTGATGTATATTTGCTTCATGGTTGGAGGTTAGCATTTAATCACACACAGTATTAAGAGGTTCTGTTAATTATGATGATTTCCTGTTTACAGCTTATATAAACCTGACAACTTAAGATTAGAGTATTACGTCAGACCAATAAACATTTTAGCATAAAAATGTTAAAGTGCGCTTAGGAGGTTATTTTCAAAACATGTTATTAATCTGAGCACATATTCTAATTTACTGGATATGATGCTACTCTACTTGTTTAGCAATATGAAGTACGTGATGGAAGCAAAATTATAAGTTCTATTCTGTATGAAATCATGTAGTTATGCATAACATGGAAAAGAAACATCAGCAGTTCCCCAGTTACGGCTAATTCTGTCCTATATTGTCCACATGAAGGGCATCATACCGACTTATCTTCTGTTTCCAACTCCAGGCCGGCTTCTTTGAGGTTGGCTTCATAAGTTCTCCTTCTCTCCTTGAGCAGATGAAACACAAAACACAAATAGGAATCTGGATGTTATGAAAAGAACAGGTAAAAAATAGCAAAAATCTTAAATAACATGTAATCATGACAAAAAGGCCAGTTTGAAAATAGATACTTTTAATTTAAAATCTGCTCAAAAACTCAACAATGCAAGATTATTTATTTAATTTATGTGAAATATGCATATCTGGCAGCACACTGTTCATCGTGTGAAAGAACAAGATGACCATGGAGTCCAAGGATACATAACTGGTATAAAAAAACAAAAAACAAGTGTTTTATGAACAAAAACTGCTCATCTAGTAGAGTTGAAAGTAAGTCATGGCAGCAGAAAAGGGATTTAAAAGTAAATGAAAGCTGCCATGTAGCCTTTTGTTTTTGAGAATACATCGGCCTAAAAAGGAAATAAAACCTTCTTGTTAGGGATGAGATTTAGTGCCATATTATACAACAATTCTGGCTACTTCCTGTGGCCAACAGGAGGCCACAGGAAGTGGCCTCCTGTTGGCCCTTCCTCACTCTGTGGTAAAAACGATCCAGTTCTTGTCACGGCAAGCAGTCACACTGTTGACTCACTGACTGAGAGTGTGGGCAAAGTGTGAGCTGGTGACACAGTGCTGTGAAGGCTAACGGCTCCCTAGGAAACAGACAGACTCTGTCAGCGCTCCGGAGTGATAGTGATAAAACTACTGCACAGTCTGGGGGCCGTGTGGCCAAAATGGCCGTAAAATCACTCCAAAATGATCTTGCAACTGCCACAGCAAGATGACAAAAACAGCAAACAGCTCTGTGGTACTTAGGCTCGGCACACAACTCCTGCATGAAGTGATTCTTTCCAAGACCAGGAAATAACATCATCTTTTAATTTTTGTGCAAAGCTTATCCTTTGTTCTGTGCGCTGTGAAGAAAAACAATGGAAAAAATGCAGATAACTTAACTGTAACTTAGTTCTTACCTGTTTTTTTTCACAGTCTTTATCGTCAACATACGAGAGGACAAAATCTATTCTCCTCATCCCATCTCGGAAGAACACAGAGTCTTTGCTGAGCTTCTGTTTTCCAATCTACAACGAGATAACACAGAAATGCAGACACTTAACAACAGAACATAGGTAGAGTTGCAGTCTCAGGCCTTTGGATGAATGCACCACGGTAGACAATTGATAAATTAAATTTCACAGCAAACACAAACGGCATGCTGACGGAGGGATTCTAAGATGGATACTTCCTGCTTTGCTTGCTTTAATTCAACTTTTTTTGCAGAAATTGATAAGAAAATGCTTTGGAGGAAATCCGGAAAGCCAGGGGGAACCGTCAGATTACTCTTTTGTTTTTAAATACTAGCTTTGATATCGACTCATATTGTTAATTTTAAACAGTGAGCATAAGCCAGTGCTAGCCCTGCAGAGGCCAACAGGCTGGGGAACAAGAAATATTGACTGAACCGTAACGCTGTAAGGGAGGACAGGTCTTACTGCCTGTGCTTTTTCAGCTGTCCAGAAAGCTAAAAATAACTGCACACATCGTTTCTTCCTCAACCCCACTGCTGCAGCTACCTACACGAGTGCATGCAGTACACAGAACCCATCTGGCACAACCACAGCTACCACAACCCACTCAGTCCTGGCTTTCTCTACTCTAATCCTGATGTGAGTTTGTTCAATCTACTGGGCTAGTGCTGAAGGAAAGAAGGGAGGAAAAGGGAGAGCACTTTACCTCCATGGCCTTCTTGTTTTCTGCTTGTAAAGCATCAGTGAGAAAAAAAAAGAAAAGAAAAACGTAACAGGATGCCTGCCTCACAGAGGAAAACTGCCTCTCCCCCGGGGAAAAGAGCCCGGCCCTGAAAGCACTGCCTGTCTCTGTCTGGCTGCACTGATCTCCGTCCTGATCAGAGCCGACCAGCCCACCAGCCTTCTTCCCGGGACAACCCCTCACTGGCACGGTCATCCAGAAAAGGCTGAGCGAAGAGAGAAGGTGGGGTAGGGAGAGATGTCGAAGTGCAGCTGCAAGCTAGCTAATTAAATGAGAGCTCTGCATCAGGAAAGGGACAAGTGGAGGGTGAGGGTACGCAGTACTGGACTATGAATGGGAGCCATGCTTTTTCCATTTATTTTCAGTCATATGCTAATCTAGACATTAACTATTATATTGCTGTTTGTTTTCTTAGGCCTGTGCAGTGGCATCACTTCATAACATACAGCTAAAAAACATATAACCTTGTTATTCACCTTCAAACCAAACTTTTTCAGTTTGATGTTAGTTACTTGGCCTAATATGTTTTTATCATTATTATTTCCTTTAAATTTAGAAGGTTACATGCATTCTAGCTTCTCACAATAGTTTACTGGAATTATGGTCTATTTCCATAATTCCCTGGGAAATCTGGGTCAGATTTGCGGGGCTCTGTACAGATAAAGACCTTTTCATTTCTTCCCACACATTTTCTATGAAATTAATACCAGTGCTCTGTGATAGATCCAAATATATTGACATTTTAGCCACTTTGTAATGACTTTGGTGGTATGCTGAGAGTCTTTAAAAACAACCGTTGGTGTCCAAGCTTTAACTTCCTGATTGACATCTTGAATGATGGTTAAATATTTCCTCATGTTGCATTTTATTTTGTGATGTACACCCTTCAGCAGCAAACACCCCCAACAACATAATGCTGCCAACCTCATTTCAAAGTCAAGATTGTGTTTTCAAGCTTCGTAGCGTTCCTCTCTTTCCTCCAACTGTATATGTGGAGTTTACAGCTAGCTAGAGCTGGGAGATATGGACAAAAACATGAATAATGACCCTATATGGGCTGGTTTACATGTAGCAGAGTACAGAAACAGGTGGAAATGGGGAAGCCCTGCGAGCCCTGACAAGAAATGTTTGGTTGGACTTTTAAACCAGCCCATGTAGCAACCAGCTACATGGGCTGGTTGCTACATATCAGCAACCAGCCCATGTCTAGCTAGCAATCACCCAAGGCCTCAACCTTAGTAGAGCTTTCCAGTTCCAAATTACATATACATTACAACCACATGTTATTTCCTCCTGCAGCATCTTGGACCAGGCTGACCATGGCAGCAGGGTGGGGGCTTTCTTTAACTGGAAATATATTGTAGAAACTCTTTAATTTACTATAATTACACATCAGCCATATGGAATCAGGAGATCTGCTGGGGGCCACCTCTGCTCAGTGAAACTTAACCAGATTGCTATACATTTACTCGCCACTTCCAAACGACAGGATGCCATAAAGTGCACTTTTATACTCTTAAATATGTAGTATTAACATATAAAATGCTAGTTTATAATCAATAATATAACAAGAACTGTATTTATTACTGTGTGTATTTATCAATTGTTTTAGGTTTCCGATATGCAAGTAAACATGGCTATGTAAGGTGTTTTACTATATTCAGTCCTAAAATGTGGTCTAAACATAGACAGACTAGATAAAAATTAGTAGAGAAAAGATGACAAGATACAGAAGCTTATTTAAAACACAGCATAGATTAAAAGCTTAGATAAATAGTTGTCTTCAGTTGAAGGGAGCCTAGAAAAGCCTTTATGTTAAAAAAAGACACTGCTCATTAAGATGCGAACATGCTTCTTAAACAAAACCACATTTAAGCTACTTAAAATAAGCCAGCGGAGCAGTATATGTTTAGCTACATTTTCCTCCTGTCATGAGCACAGGGTAGGGCCTAGATTATACCATGTACTGTACCGTGTACACACACACACCGACATGCACACACATGTAATGATCTACATGTTTATCTACAAAACTGTGCCTTCTAATTAAGCTTCAACGCTACCATGGTGTTGCTTTCTCCGCAGTGAAGCAAAAACTATTACAGGTGAGAAAAAAAATAATAAATCAAAAGCAATTTTCCATTCTCACTGAGCTGATGGTACCATTAGTGCATGTTTTCATCGCTCTCAGAAACAAAATGTTTGCTACAAGCCAGACTCTGCTCTCTACTAAGAAAAAAATTATTGACTTCCCTTGATGTCAGAGCAATATAATTTCCCTCTCTGGATCAATAAAGCATCCTTCCACCTGGCAGTATTTTTCGTGCAGCTAATGCCTGTAGCAAAAGACAGACCAGCAAACACGCAGGCAGACACAGAGCCTGTTTTACCCTGGAACGATACTTCAGGAATAGCGCCCGTTTTCTCCGAAGCTGTGGAGGAACCGAGCAGACAGTGAGAGGGCGCCTTGCAACATGAAGGGGGGAAAAAAATTATCCTCAAACCACTACAGCTGTAGCAACAATTTTTACTGATGTGATTAACTGGTCAATAAATCCAACACACCAGAGCTGCGAAGCATTCAACTATCCTACAGATTAAGCAAAAAGCTCAGGGTTGATGTAAGAAGATGCACAAAACTCACTGAAAACTCGAATTTGCATGCCTGACAGGTATCTTACCCCAGTGAAAGAATTGATTTGCTCTAAGCTGGGACTCCTGACCCATGAATTGTCACTGCAGTCGGACGGAACCAAGGAGGCCAGGCTGGTGTTGAGAGACTCGCACGTCTCTACACACACACCAGGCGTTAAAGGAGACTAATGTATCACGCGAAACAGGGAAAAAACAGGAGCATTAGAGCTTCTTCCAATTTTGTTTTGGTAATGAGAATGTAGCATCAGCTTTGTATAAATTCAAAGTGTTACTTTAGCAAACAAATTAGAAAATTTTTGGTAGGCGGTGAGCACACAAAGTACTGAAAAGAAAGGAAGGAATGCTAAAATGTTTACCATGAATTCTTACAGCTATCTCACAAGAGGAAAGCAGCAGGTGACGATACCAAAGAGATTTCAAATGCACCAACTTTAAAACCATCAAGCAAAAGAATTTGCATTCTTTGAACTTACACTTTTTGACATTACAACCACAAATGTTAGTATATTTTAATGATTTTTTTTCACTAATGCACTCTTTGAGTTTCCATAGGTCAAAGTGATGTCAGCACAAGTTAGGCTGCCATCTTGTCTGATAAGGTTTTTTTTTTTTTACAACTTCTATTTATTTGGACTTTGAATTCAAGTCTACTCTACCACAAAATATAAGGGTCAGGCCAAGTCTTTTATTTTTAGACAAAAATAAGGTCATAATGTTACAAGAAAACAGTTGTAGTAACGTAAGTCTACATTCATATGACAGCAAAACTGTAATACAGAGACAAAAGTCTTGATATTAACAGAATAAAGAAAACAATATTAGGAGAATGAAGTAGTAATTTTATGAGACGTCCAACACAAAAAATAAAAAAAAAATTAATACGCAAGCTGCTAATATTATGACTATATTCTTGTAATTGCTTTGTCGTACAGTTGGCAAAAGGGATGATTAATGAAAGCCACTTTTTAAAAGTATTTTCTGTCATTTGTAATTTTGTTTTAGAAAAGAAAGTGAGAAAAATAAAAAGATTAAATGTGATATTTTGTAAATAAGCCATAAATCCCCGAGCCCTTGGGTTTAAATATTTTTTTTCCAAAGGACTGTGAAAATCTTCGAGAAGTTTTTGTACACTTACATAAAACTACATCAACTCAAACCCACTAGGTTTAATATTATAAGCTGATAGTGAAAAAAAAAATCCCCCAAAAGGCTGTCAGCAGAAATGAATGAGTCATTCAGCTTAGCAGAGAGTTGGTGTTTACCTCTGACTGCCCCTGCTGGAGGGATCCTGTGCTGGACGAGGCATGTTGGCGATAGCCATTCCCATCATCTGCAAGACAAAATTAAACCAAAACAATATGAGGCTTGGTTACCACAGTCAGCCGGTGACGGCTGGGTTTCAACCATGTGAACAGCTGCCTGAGGTGAAGAGGACAGCATGATAAACAGTCAGCATTGTGGTCTGTATTTGTATAACATGTTGTGGCAGCGCTCTCTCAGGGAGCACAGGGTGGCTTAACTGGATCGCCCTGAAAGAAGCAGCATGCCGGCATGATTCAGCGACTACAGGAGTGACTTCAGGAAACAAGAATGAGACATTTGGTAAATCCCCTTGAACGCGGTTAAAAATAGGAACAGCTCACGTGATGAACCTGGGTAATTACTCCAACTGCGTTCCCCTTTTAGCCTCTCCTCCAAATGACAGTCCGACTATGCAGGGCAGATTCTGCAAATGGATTTACGTTAACAAATGAGGGGGCAGACAGAAGAGCGACAAAGACAGAAGCCAGTAAAAATAAGGCAGAAAGGTTTGAGCCTCTGTTCTACAGAAACAAAAATCCTAATTATTGGTTTCTGATGTTATATTTAGTCTCGATTCAACATATAAAAGTATCAAATTACAGTGGAAAAAAAAGGATTCAAAGCTTTTGTCTATCATGTACAAAATTATGGTTAGCAGCACATGGCCTAGTTAATGCAAAACAAACTGCTTTTATTATAAAGCCTCAAATTACTGGTTGTTTAAGTCTTAACCCACTGCATGGGACTAGGACAAACGCATGCAACATTTTCTACTTTGCATGAAGGCAATTTAAATTTAAATATAATTGTAAAGGCATATTCAGTATAAGATTATGTAGCATTGCACTAAGAGAAAAAAAACAGTTTATGTTTTATTTTTTAAGTTGATCAAGGTTAAAAACTTAGAGATTGAAAAATGGAGAAACTGACATAATATTGGGTTTAAGATCCTAAACAGTGCCAGAGTGGGAGTAATGTAACACTGCCACTCCCTTGCAATTTGCTTAGCACTGCCAGTCAGCTGGCTCGAACACATACAGTATCTTTGGACCCAATTTAAAGTCTCAAAAAAACCAACATAGTGTGAAAATTAGAGAAGTATTATGGTGAGATTCTGAGAAGCTGCTAGCAGCAGCTAACCTGAACCCAATAATACAGGTTAGCTACAGTAGAGAGTTCACTACTACACTTATCTAAGAAAAAATAAACACATTTTAATCACAGACAAAGATAACATGAGTAAAAACAAACCAACAAATTCAAATCATGATTCCAATCATCAAGGGACCCAATCCAACTTGTCCCTGCTCAAAAAAAAAAAAATCCCTTCCTCAAATGAATTAACTGCAATTAATCACAATTGTTTGAAAGCTTGATTTCATTAGCCACATCCAGGTTTTATCACTATCATAAGTTCAGAATCTGTAAATGGCATAAATACAAACTGTCTGACAAGATTAAAAAGATCTCAAAAAGCAACACATCACGCCCTGATTTAAACAGACTGAAAAACAGACAGGAAACAAAGTCAATCAGTTTGGAAATGACATTTTTAAGGAAACAGAACTTTGAAGGGGCATTTCAAAGTGCTCAAGGTCACCAAACAAGAAATAGAAACAATAATCACTCTGTGACCTTTAGCATTTTGGCCAATTCCACTTGTGCCTGTGTGAGCATCTGCTGCTGTGGGACTCAGTTCAACTGGGTAGATATTACACCAGCATGAAAAAGGCAAGGTCATAATGTTTTCAATCTATTAACCTGGCACTATTACGCTCCAAACACTCCTTTGCAACATGAACATTATACATCCTGATACTTATGCTGCCTTAAGGTACATCCATCAGCTTGTGATCTCAAGCTAAAACCCACCTGCAATAAACAGAAAGGCGACGATCCAAAGCACACCAACAAGACTACCTCTAACTGGCTACCTAAACCATTACCCTTTTTGAGAGGCCTAGTCAAAGTCCATGAAAGTCTGCAATGTCCAATTGGGAAACTTTGACATTACCTGCTCAAATGTGGATGAATAAAAATACTCTAGAAAGAAGAGTGGGATAAAACTCGACCATAGTGATGTAAAAGACTAACTGCCAGTCATCACAAGTAGTTAAGTAATTATTGTTGCCGTCAAATGCGGAAAAAACATCTATTAGGTCTAGGAAGTGATAACTTTTTCAAACTTTCATAGAAACTACATAATTTTATGAGAATGATATTTTAATCAAGTTATCTATACACTTTAAAAGTACTAATAAGATTAAAAAGCATTTTATCTGTATTTTAGAATACCTTCATGATACATTTCAGAATACCTTTATTGATCAAAATGTTATTTTATTAAGAAGATGGTGTAATTATTACTTTTTCAAATAAAACTAATTTAATTATTTTTTGCTTTAATGTTCTGAATATATATATATAATGAATGTGACAGTGTGAAGGAGGGATTTGGTTTCAGTTGCGTAGGTTATGATTTCAGGAGACTCTCATACCAGCCTACGTCTGTAGTCAGGAAAAAGCAACTTGGAAAGATTTTACAAACCTAAGTGAACTGTCAAAAGCCAGAAATGGCAGCAGAAGTACAAATATAACATCTTTTTTTGTAGCATTCATGCTCAATGTTTATGCTACTCTTTTAATGAAAAACAACATAAGATTGAAGCTTTTAAATCCATGATAGGATTGTGCAAAAGAAGGTGTGGTGTTAGTAAAGTCCACATTGTTGTTTATTTGCATACCATGGAATCTCACAGAGACCTAATCTACCTAGCATGAGGATTTAAGCAACCCCTCACAATCCTAAA
The DNA here is from genome assembly GCF_002775205.1 of Xiphophorus maculatus. Lineage (NCBI taxonomy): Eukaryota > Metazoa > Chordata > Actinopteri > Cyprinodontiformes > Poeciliidae > Xiphophorus > Xiphophorus maculatus. The sequence continues at coordinate 7,204,007 of NC_036444.1, forward strand.
CACAGTTTAAGATATATGCCATAGCTTCCCGTTTTTATCTTAAACAGACATCATCATATCGTTGACTAGAAAGCATTTCATTCACAGCGCAGGAGAACAACTCTCAAACAGCTGAGCATATTTTTTTCACAGTTGGATGCTGTATGTGATGTGATCTCAGCCAGTCAGCCATGACAGCAGTCCTCCCCACCAGGAAGCCTCCACAGTTAAAGCTTTGTTCAGAAGGAAGCAGCTGATCACTGTGGAAATACTTCAACACTGCTGCTGTCTCTCTGTTTTTAGCCAGAGAAAAAAAAAGAGAGCCACAATGGAGTGAATCAAACCACTTACAAGTCAGTCTGCAATTCAGATATAACAAAAAACAAAGCCGGCTGCCTTCAGCAAACAGCCCGGGCAACAAAAAAAAAAAGAATAAAGACAGAAGTATTCAAAGTTACCCAAGGTAATTTCTGCATTTTCTTTGCAAGAACTAATTCTGTAGTTTCAGTTCCCTTCCAGATTTTACGAAGCATGAAGGGTGTTGTTATCTGTCATGAACTGAAAGTTTCATGTCCTGTGCGTCCGCTTTATGAGGTTCAGCAAGCACGTTTCTAAACACCTTGCTGGCATCAAGACAAGCACTCTGAATTACTAAACACAGGATGGTCATCTCTGTCCAAAACATGCACAACGTCTCCACAAACGGAGTACAGATGGATTATATTAATTAACACCGTGAGTCTATTTCTGATTTAATTTCCTGGAGCTGAATGGTTAGTGTTTGGAAAATAGTTTTCACTGTTTTCTTAACATTGTTAAAGCAACATCAATCTAGGAGGCAGATATCAGAATAAAAGTACAAGTTTATTAAAACAATTGCAATTGGAGAAAGGTCATTTAACACACAGTGGTCATCAACACACGAGTGCCAAAGGAGTCTCTCTGAGTCCGTCGCTCAGGGGCCTCCTTTTATACAGACTCGAACATGTAGCCAATGGAAAGATCATTAACCACACAAAGAAAGGAAAAGAAACAATAAAACAATAAGTACAGACAGTTTCTTGACAAATAGGGCATAGGTGACAAACAGGTCATCATTGGAACATCTGCAGTCTCGAAACGTTGACACCTTAACCACAAACGCCTCTGCATATAACACTTTTATTGACCTTTTGTTGTACATGTTTTACTGCAGAATCAACAAGTTTATTCTTAGATAGTTAAGTGGGAAAAAACCTATCTATTGTCCTTTTGTTCAACTCACAAGTCTTGCACTGGTGCAGCTCAGGGGCCCCAATTAACGGTGGGCCTTTGAGCGAACTCAATTGTGGTCAGGAAGTTCCCTGTTAAAACAAGTCTCTGGAAAACAGACAATTTGTCACACTTAAACTGCAGTAGGTATCAGAAACTGTGACCTTTAATACATTTAAACATATAATAAAATAAATAAGGAATAAAATGAGTAATAAGATGAGTAAAGTAATAAAGCAATCAATAGTAAGGTAATCAATAAACTCAAATAATAAAAGTAATTGATAATAAAAGTATTCAAAAGTATTCAAAACCTTTATGAAATAATAGTCATTAATAATTTACTTCGACAACATCGACCCATGAACACACTACAAGATGAGAGGTTTATCTCCCAACTGTGAAGAAACCACAGATTTTTAACATTTTTCACCACAACGTAATGCTCTGAAGCTCCCCATGCTCTAGATAAAACTCTAATTAGTCTACTAGGTCTAATTAGAGCCTTTTGGATTATTTTTTTAAACCAGCTTTGCACACCTAGACATTGAAATATATGCCAATTCTTTGCAACACAGCTTAAACTGAGACAGAAAAAAGTTGTAAATATTCAGTTTTTTGCTCAGATTGTGTATTCAAGGTATCTTGAGCACCAGATTCCTAGATAGAGAGTTCATGGAGTGACTCAGCTTTCATTCAGCACAACACATTGTTTTTAGCCATAAATGGCGAAAAAGAAAACCCAACACGACCAGCTTGTTTAAAACCTACATTCAGTTGGGAACAGAAAGGGATGTGGGGTTTTGCTCCTGGTGTATAAAGTGCCTGTCTGAAGGTGACTGTGTGTTTCCACCAGACGGGCCAGCTGCTAAAGCCTGGCTCCATGGAAATCACTCACTGCTGCCTCCAAGAGAGGAAAGCAAAACCATGAGCTGGCCGAGGCGTTTTAGCCAGAGAATCAGGGTGGGGAAAGTTTTTGATTTTACTTGTGATAATCTTACTTCCAAATTTAGCAATAAACGTTGAAATGATAAAGACTCTTGTAAAATATGATTCATTTGTACTCATAAATAAGAAAAATATCGTACATTTTGTGTACAAGATTTTTTAAAAGTACAATAATAATACTACAACTTTAAATCTCTCTTATTTGATAATAATTTTATATCATATCGAGTCTCTTTCTTTGTCTAAAAGGAGTTCAGATCTAAAGAACTGACGCAGTTCAAGACGTTCAGTTGTTCCATTTTAAACATCACTTTAAGAATCCGCAGTTAAAAAGTGAGTCTGGTTGTGGCTCTTTTGTACTTACCGCTGAGAGATTCAGTCGGGCTCATCTCAATTAAACTGTCCCCTCCTCCTTTCCCAGTTATTCGGCGCATTTTGAGATTTTGTCGGAGTTACAGTGTCCCGCTCCGGGTTGATTCTGTGGTTCGGTCCGAGTTGCTGGCCGTCCCTTCCCCAGTTGCCCAAGTAGCTGACTCGACAGGGTGCAGCTGCCCTCCCTCACCGGCTGACCGCTCACTGCTGCATCTCCCCGCCCGGCCCACTGGGAGCTCTGCAAGGGGGCGGACCCCACCCCACGGACCAATAGCCTCACATTCAGATGCTCCGAAAACACGTTGGCAGCACGTGGAAGCGAACTGCGCAATTAAACTTAATCAATTGGATTTTAAAAAGAAGGAAATATTTGATAAGTATCACTTTCTAGTTCATTAAAACATCTGAAAATAGCAAGAATATAACCGGGTTTAATTCACATGCTTGGAGTTAGACCTCCCAAGGGTAGCTACCACGAAGTTGTTTACTGAAGTGTTTGGACAATTACTTGAGAAAGGTTCTGATGTACAAAATGCAGGCCGGCCTTAGGCATAAGCAAACTACAGTGTCTCGGAAAAGTTTTGATGCCCCTGCAATTGTTTTTGCACATTTTGTCATTTTACAACCACAAGGATGTCCAATCGGTGGTGCAAGGGCCATTTGGCGTACTCAGAATTATTTTGTAGAGAATGGCAAATTGGTTGATGGATGGATTCTGTTAAATATTTTAGAAATTACTTTTCAATGATGCACAGGCATTCAAATAAGGTTTGCAAAATCTTCTTAAACTGGAAAGTATTTGGTACAGCAGCACAAAATATGTATGTTTAACATTGTTTTGCTTTCATTTGAATTTAATTGCAAATAGAGCACCAACACACAACATGTTTTAGTCATAAGGATCTTACAGTGGACACATTATATCTCTTTTTTTTTCTTTTTGCTTGATTTTACCCCAGATTCGCTGTCAGGTAAAGTTTGCAATAGTTGTTCTCAACCTGCAGGGTAAGTTGGTACAAAGATCTGCCAGCTTACCATCAGACTCCAGTCCAGATGAAGACTGGACTGTAATGTGAGAGGGGAACCAACCCAAGCAAACAAAATGTATTTTTTGAGATAGATCTGGATGCAGTCAGATAGTGTGTTAATGTTAGGAAATTAAACACCTTTCTTTTTAATCAGACAAATATTTAAGAGGATTTTTGTGTTTTTGATCTACAATGATATAAGCATCACTTTTCTACAAAGTTCAGATAACTTGGTTTCTTTACAATATTGTATGTACAATTCACATACAATTTCACAACAAAAAATGACATTTTTAATAAAACTAACTTTATTTGTGTGGCTCATGTGTGCATTAAATGTAGTACAGGGTTCTCAGAAATGTATCACATAATCAATAGAAAGTATGATGTGTTAATATGTTTAGCCAGTATAATTATTTACCAAAGGGCAGCCAATGTTAAACAAAGTGTGTCCACATGCACCTTATGTTTGGACACAAAAGTAAAGAGTTTTTCTGCTACTCCTTTTGATTAGCAAGAGCTAGATACTTCATTTGTTTAATTTGTTTAACAAAAAATGTCCACGGGGCAATTTCCTACAACTAAACAGGAACAAAATTAACCTGTGCCAAGCCAAACATTTTCATATCAACATTCTCACAAATGTTACCTACCATTGGGAGCATGCAACATCTGCTCTAGAACAGTCAAGAAGAAATGAATGTAAGTGTGTGAGCTGTTAAAAAAAATAAAAAATACGAGAAGTGTATAACTATGTTACATAAGTCTTTGATTAGACACAAGCCTCATACAGGAGGCAGGATGCTTAGTTTAGTGGTTTGTTTAGAGCAGGACAATGCGTGGTGTCCCTTTTTAAGTAACCACGCTACTGAGTCTTTGTTCCTCTCTGACATGAAGATGAGGAATTGCTCGCTCACAGTTCACCGTTGTACCTCCCAGACTCCTCCCCACTCTGAACTTCCACTCTGCTCAAATTTAGCAGCAGTGGTCCCTCTCTGTCAACCTTCAAGTGGTTCACACAGTCCTGTGCGGGTGTAATTATGTGATCTTCGTGTGTTGGGTGTGGCTGGCTGCAGAAATATAACCGCTTATTTATTCCACTGCCATGCGTTTTTTTCGCCAGCCTCATGTCGCTTCTCCTCTGTGGGATGTGGGCCTGCTTGGGTGAGCACTGCCCTCCGAGGTTTCAGAAGCTAATGGTAAAATCATCTTTAATTACAAGGCACAGAGGACCACCCGTTCATGTTGCTTTGCTTTTTTTTCACACCCAAATGAGATGGTTGGGAAGCCGACGCAGACGCAGTGTGTGAAAACGGAGGAACTGAGTGACAATGTTACAAATTTCAAAATGTTTTAGCTAGATTTAATGCTTGTCTTAATACTTGAACTTATGAGACAGGCAATTGAAGCATTTAATTTCCTCAGAGGCATGTTCTCAAACAGTTTGTTGTATCGTCCTTTCATTGAGGTGATGGATCTGACGGACCTGGTACAGATTAAAATCAGAGCTGAGCAGAGAACCTTGAAAATAAACACTAGCATGAAATGAAAATGTGTGTCAAAGCAATAATCAACACTAGCCTATGATCATGATACAGAAAAGTAGTTAACAAGGATCATACACAGACATTTTGAATACTGACAAACACAACTCCAAGACAACCTAAGGCATAAACATAAAAAGGAAATGGCTTAACAAAATAAAACAGGAAGCTTACCTAAAGCTAAAACAACAACAAAAAAAAGCTAAACTTACATATTGTACACTAAAAGTAATTACTTTTGATTAATTTGTCAACTTACACTTTAAGACAAAATTTCAGTTTGATGATGATATCAGCATTTTCTTTCTACTTTATGTCATAGTTTGTGTTGGCATAATCGCATAAAGTCACCCAAAAATTGCATTGAAGGTTGTGACTGTAATATGAAAATATGAACAATTGGAAGCGTATGAATACGTTAAGAAAAACGTCTTGAGCAGCTTGATCTTTCATTTGTTTCTCTTATTTTCTTAGTTGGAATTAAACTACTTAAATGACTAATTCTTGCAGCATTTCCCATAAATGTAGACAAAAGAAGAGGAAGGAAAACTGCGGTGACAGACTGTTTTCAAGACTTTTTCTTGAAAGCAGTTTGGCACAGGCTGTTTTGAAGGCTGTGAGGAAGGAGAGTTTGATATGGTGAGTTAATTTTCTACATTTATTCATCTATTTATAAGTCTTACTGCCATATTGACAGATCCAAAAGACATATTTGTTCAAACTCTCTTGATTGACTCCATTTTTAAGCACCTAGACCAGCTCAGTCTTTACATTGTAGGACTCAAGAAATGTTTGGCTTGCAACTTCCAAAACTAAAATTATATACAACACTTAGGTAATTTTGGTGTCTTTGCTAAGTGTTAATAACTTTTTCATTACAATTTTAAACAAGATATCAATATAGGGTATCTATGGAGAGAGGGACATTATTTATTTTCCTCACTGTTTGGGAATAAATCAGACCAAATGTTCCCTGTTTTAGGCCGGTCAAGATTACCAGAATTACTTTTATCTGCTAAATGCCAGAGTAAAAGAAAAAGATTTGTTTTTTTTGGTATTTTCCTCAAAGTCAAATTTACATACATAAAAATCACAGTACTCTGTCTTTGCAGCATCATATCTGGTGGGTTTGGTTACTGGAGGGACTGGTGCTCTTTATATAGCGGAGAGTAACTCGAGTAAAGAACATTATATAGAAATATTGATGCAACATCTCAAGATATCAAACAGGGAGTTAAAATTTGGACATATATTGGTGTACAAAATTCACAATGACCCTAATCATAAAGCCAAATTAGTTACAGTTGTAGGTGGTCATCACACAGAAAGTCATTAAAGGGCAAAAACTATGTGTGATTAAGACCTACAAAACTGACTCAGTGTCAACAGTTCTGTCCGGGCAATGCACCACAATTTCAGCAAATCAACGTGAGAAGCTTGTGTATTTATTTTTCAAAGATGTTGAAGTCGAGCTACACTGTTTTTACATATTTATATAAAGTTTAAAAATCGAAGAAAGAATTATTCTGGTATTTAGCAAAAATGAAAGTTTCAACTTTATAGATTTACATTCACTAACACAATGATTAGTTCACAACGACTCTGAAAATACTTGGATGACAGAATATTTAATTTTCTTTTGAGATAAAGGTGTCTTTGGATTGAATTTAGCATTCATGCAGCTAATAAAAGGAAGGATTTTGTCCGTTCTCCATTAGTGCAAATGAATTGTTGTCTCTTGAAAAATGTCGGAGCGACTGACGAGTGCCGGATGATTCAATCACAGCCCCGCCAGAGGCCTGGCAGACGGTTAAACGTCATCATGTTTGCTGCCATCTAGCGGCGGACAAGCGGAACTTCACAGTCCAGAGGAGGGGAGGCAACGAAGAAATAGATGTCATTCCATTCTCTCACCTGACAAATCACATCCAGAGTCTCATTTTGGCTTTGCCAATAGTGCAACAGTGTGGACGGTGGTTTCCTAGTAATTTTGACTCGCTTTTGTTCGGACGGACTGAGCTGACGCGAACATATAAGGTGGCGTCAGCCAAGATAAATGCTGTGACAGCAGCAACAGGTTGAGTCGCTTCTGACATACCTTTGCTTGTTAGACGGCACATTTCCTCCAGGTGTAATCCGGAAGTTACCGGCTGTTTGTTGAAGACTGCATGTTTTTATTTTTTATTTTTTATTATCAGTTGGATATAACAAAGAGCTGAGTGAGATTGGAGGACTCAGGAGAGAGAAAGGTTGTTGTTGTCCAGGAGGTCGCCGCTGGTTTCCCTCATCATGCCGGGGCACAGGAGGCAGGTAGGTGGTTGCGTTAATAATCATACTGATACATAATGCAGCTGCTCAAGGAACAGATATTAGTTGTATTGTAGAAAGCTCGCTCCTTGAAAGCAATTCTTATTCCGTTCTTTAACATAGAGTCCACACATGCGCTGTGAAGCCCCTCTAAATGACACAAACCCATAAAAAAAAAACCCTGATTACCTTTTTACAATGTTCATCTAAAGCCTGTTTGCATTTGCACAGTCAGTTAGTGATTGAATTCATATTGTGCCACTAGATTAGCCGCTCCCTTTCTGATTGGAACTACATTCAGGCTTAGCTGTATGGATATGATTGCTCTGCTGATTGAGATATAGCCCAATGACCTACCGTTCATTCGGGTTAGAGTTAGATTGTGCAGCGGCAGTTCTCGGTGGTAAGTCAGGTTCATGGTTTCTCCCTAAACTGGCATTCCTGGACACGCCTCAGGTTATAGTTAGACTGGATTTCTGTAGCAGGTGATTTGTGTAAGATTTGAATCTAGCACAATCAGACTCAGGGAACTTGTTGTTTGCTGATATGAATTTATTATGTCTAACACTTCCATGAAGGTTTTATGCAGTTCCTACTTGTATATGGTTTATAACTGTGCAACTTAAGTTCAGCTTTTTATTTTTTGTTGTTATTTTGTGATAAAGCCCAGTATCGAATTACTGGAATTCATAGGAGTGGTGAAAGAGAATGGCAACGAACCTCCTCCTGTGGTGAGTTGAACTGATGGGCCAATTCTAAGAATACCCAGAGTTATTATGATCATTCACCGATAAATCTGACCTGCATCATTTTTGCGCACACAGTTCACTCCACTGTCATACGACTATGTCCTGGTCGCCAAATTGATGAATGAGGGGGAGAGACACGCCAGGAAACAAAGGGAATACATAGAGCAGCTGCAGAATAAGAACTTCAAAGTGACAGTGGGTCTTGCATAATAAACAAAAGCATATGCACTTTCTTTGTGGTAAAGTTCCTTATTAATTTGTCACAATTTCTTCTTATTAGAAAATTATCAATGATAATCTCGTCTTCTATGGGATCCAGGCGCCAAAAGAAATATTTCAGAAATACAGATATCTGCTCAAAATATCCGATGCCTGCAGTGGGAGCTCAACAGACAGCAATATCTCTCTTAGCACAAGGTAAGACCAGCAACTCCAGCTATGTTTGGCGTTCAAAACAACCCCTGATGCTATTTTAAACATTGTTCCTTTTTATTATTATCATATGAGTGTTTTCATACAAATTATCTCTAAAGACGCTACGTGTTGCAATTTACATCTAAGGTTTACACACCTTACTCATCGGTGTGAACGTATTATTAATTTCCAGCTTTAAATGATTTTATGAGCTGTTATTTTTTTTGAGGAAAATCATTTAAATTGGCTGTAATGACGATCTATTTTCATATACAACACTCAAATCCAGTTCATTTAAAAGCAAGACCAGGGTAAACAAGTTTGAAATCCAATATGCACGCACCCCAACTCATATGTGATTAAACACTACTTAGCAATTTGCAGGGATACTAAACTTTTTGTGTAGCCATCAACAAACACAAGAAACCACTGGCATAATTCTTGCTGGAGTGAGTGAGTTTATTTTGATATTTTTTTTCCTGACAGACTCTAGCCTAAAGCATTACACTTGAACTTTGAATAGTTTAAGTCAGTTTAAGTCTAGAAGCTCAAGGTTATCCTGCTTTATCCCTCCTAAAACAGGTTTTGATCGTAATCTTGTTTGAGCACCAAATTTTAACAAAGATTTTGCCAGTAGTTCTGCTTCTTTGTTATTCAATCCACATTATGAACTGCACTTGTACCACTTGAAGCAAATTAAACCCTCATTTTGATTTCTTCAAACATATATTCTGTCATTGTGACTTATTAGTTTAAGCTTTATCTCATTTCACCATAGGAAGCTTCCTGAAAGTTGCAAAAAGCATTGGTGTCTCTATAAATTGCTAAGGGACATTTATGTGAACGTTAGTGGGAATGTTTGTATACATTTGAGCTTGTTTGTAGTATTTTGACCATTAATTTATTTGAAAGATATACTAAAAGAAAACCTCAACTCTTGTTTTGAAAAAAAAAAAAAAAAATTTGTCTGATTTTTCCTTGCTGAAAAATCATGAACGTTCCCACAAAAGTAATTTATGTCAACATGTATATCAACTTCAGACCAAAACTATGACAGTTTTTTTTTTTTTAATCAACATTTCATTTTTAGATCACACTTTATTCTCTTGTGTGAACTAGATCATTTCAATTATTATTTAAAAGTAAATTTATATATGGGTCAGCTGAATAAATGACATTATTCTTCTCATTTGCTGCATCACTGACTTTACAAGTGATACTTGTCCCATTATTGCAGGATAAGGATCGTCCACTTCATAATAAATCACACACAAATCAGCACTAAAGGTGAGTCAGAGCAGTTGATAATCTGGGCTCTTAAAAAGTGATTTTAATCAGCTCATCGTTTTTCTCATCATTCTCCTTTGCTGGAAACTTTTCAGAGAACTTGCGGGATCTCATGAAGGCTAAGGTTTTTGAGACGAGGTTCTGTTTACATGAGGTAAAATTCCAACTTTACATTATTGTTCAACACCAAGAGCATTCATTTCAAATATAAAATGTAATTACAAAACAGTAATTACATTTAATACCAAAGCTTAGAAAAGTCAGGGACATTTTATCAGCTATGATGAATTACACTAAACAGGTTTTGTTCTTGGTTAAATGTTTTTCTTTTTTTAGATTCTTCGAAGATAATGAGGTGAAACTTGATTGTGGCTTTCTTAACAAAACATTGTTGCCAAAAGATACTTGCTCACAGAAATGCAATGCAATTCATGTTAGTGCAATGAGTCATCCAGCACTGGGAGTACGCAGGCTTGTGCGTGAGCATGCAGTGTTGTTATGCGACTGGGAAAACATTAGCATGTTTGCCCTTCTGTTTTCTGGACAAACACAGGCAGGATAAGATAAATTAATTTCCTGTGTGCTTAGCATGATTATTCAGATGTGCAGCAACAATAATGTTAATTGAAACATGGCAAAACCTGTTAAAATGTTTTGAAAATGGCACCACATCACATTCTCACACTGCAAGATTTATCTTTTAGTGCAACTGTATGCAGTATGGTAGCAGTTTGTTCAAAGCTCTTTTTCATATTGATGATTTCCTTTGATTTTTGCGCCCCCGCTTACAGAAAAGGAAACAGAAAGAGCTGAAGGAGGAATGGGCACGATGGACGGCCTGTTTCAAAGGGCAACCCGTAACTAAAGTCAGGTTTGGACTGCAACACAACAGCCTCTTCATTATTCTGCTTTTTATGCAGTTGATTAAATGGCTGCAGGGTTGTTATAGAAACAAGAAAACAGCCAAGATCCCTCCAACATCATGTGCTAATAGAAGCCTGCCTGTGGAATTTCACATGCAAGCAGAAAAAAATGTTGATATCAGTCATACTACCAGAAGAAAAAGAAATGATTGGCAAGGATTTTTTTTTCAACATAATTATAGACATTTGTTTATAGGAAAATGCAACACATGATTCATCCCTCTGCATGACCGTAGTATTTTAACAGTACTGACACTACTCTGTTTGACTTGCAACACAAAACCTTTATAATTTGTTGTCTCTTTTATTTCTGCCTTTATTCATTTATCATATTTTTAAACACCATCATTTTTGTATATTTCAGCGTATGCATCTTCTGTAAATTTTGAAGCTTCTGCAAGATGTTTGTAGTTAAAAGAATTTCTGAAATTGGATTTTGCTGAGAGGTTATAAACAGTCATTATCTTACGTGCAGTAGATAATTCTCTCAGCATATTAACTTTGACAAAACAGACATTATTAGTCCCAATCATAGCTACAGTGCCTTGGAAAAGCATATTTTTTTGCATTTTACAACTACGAATTTCCTTTCTTTGTCTTTCTGTTGGGACTTTGTTTGATAGACCAACATAAGGTAGCATATATTTTTGAAGTACAAAGATAATAAGACATTAATTTATATTTTCTGTGCAAATATAAGTCTAAAATGTGTGGTGCTGCCCCCTTTAGTTTGAGAAGAAGAAAAGCGGAACTTTGCTGGTTGAGCCAACCAGAAGATTCAGGGTTTGTTCTAATTAAAGGGAGTTAGCTTGCATACTAGTGCCCCAAAGGAATTGCCATTAATAAAGAGTGGGAAATAAATATCTTGCAACAAGAAACAAGTAGCAAAAGTAATAATGACTCTTGATAACAACACAAGATTCAAATTTTGGATTTGTTGTCAGAAACCCCAACATTTTAACCTTAGTGAGAATTTTAACTTTAAAAAAGTAAGCAAACAGAAGCCTTAACATTGTAATCAACTCGTAAGTACAAAAAAAAAAAAAAAAAACATAAACAGACTGTCAGTCAAAAAATGTGTTACTGTTAAAACTGGAACTGTATCATAAACTCTCCTCAAACAAAAGAGGAGATCCACTTTTGATCTGAGCCACATTGCAAAAGCAGCTTGTAGCCAAGATCTCATTCTTTCTGTTAAGATCAATATTTCATGTCCATAGGTCAGAGGTGACAGATTACCTGAGCCCTAATCCCTCTATCTCACTCCACCCTGCCATCAATCATGAGCAACAACCCAAGAGTCACTTTACAGCCCACATGGATCGTGTGCCACCAGTGGAAATCAAAACTTAGTTTTTACTTATGTTGATAACAAACATCTTATCACACCTGACTTCATGTATGAATATTTTTAGTCTTCTGTGTTTTTGTAAACTTTCTAGGCAAACGTGATTATTTCATCGACATGCAATGTTTATTATCAGCCAATCAAAAGAGTCTATTTTTACAGCGCTTTTCAGCAACAGGGCAGTTCAAAGTGCTTTACACCATAAAAACATAAAAAAGCAGTATAAAAAAGATTATGCATGTTAATTTTACTTTTTGGTAAATCAAGCTAACTGTTTTAAGGCCCAATGTATCATCCTATACATTAGTGCCAGATAATTAACAAAACCCCTTAAATGTATCAGATCCTCAAATTAATTTATTTAAACTAAATATCATAAACTGAGAACCAACTTTCAAATGATTTTATTGAATAAAGCTGCAGTATGTAACTTATATATATATATATATATATAAAATTCTTATTTTTTACATATTTGTTAAAATTGTCACCATGTCGTGAAAAGATCGACCTTCCCACAGTGCTACTGTTGCCTTCTGAAGAAATGCCTTGCTCCTGACCAAAAACAACCAATCAGAGGCAGGAGGATTACCTTAGCGCTGCCAATCATCCTCATGTATTTGCTGTGAAATATGCTAATGGAGGATAAACAACTTCGCATTACAGGAAAACCATGCTAACTAGACTGAACATTCACAACAGACTTTGCTCTCAGGATGTAGCTAGCTGCAGCATAGCAGAGAGAATGGAGGGATGGTGAGCACACAGAGGGTGATTGACAGCGCTAAGACACTCCTCTGGGCTCTAATTGGTTGTTTCTAGTTAGCACTGGGAGAAAGCAGACTAGCTAAATTTTCCACAGAGCTGTTGAAGGTTCACTGTTCCATTACAAAACCTTAGAAATGGCTTTGTAATTGTTTCCATACAAATCAGTAACTTTCTTCCTCATCTGTGTTTGAATGTCTTAAGGCAATCTGGGATGATTATTTTTAGATATTGTAGCCCGCTTCTTGTTATCAGAAAGGTTCTGTTTAAATCTCTTGTATCTACAGGTTTAGCAGTCTACATGTGTCAATGTGGCTAGTAAAATCTTGCACAACTTTCCAATGAAATGTGATAAAGCACATTTAATTTAGTTAATGGGGGATAATCATAAAACTTCAGCAGTAAATTTGAGTTTCTTTCCAAAAATTTTGGAAATAGTTGTTCAAAATAAATCCATGAACTAACAGAGTGTGAGGGATTTTATATGAAAACCATGATTCAAAAACTTTTTATGTTGACTTTGACCATCTTTGTCTGATATTAAAATTTAGTTTGACTTCACACATTAAAGTGTTAAAAATAATGAAAAGAGGCAGATGCTTTTTCACAGTGATGTATTTGCATCCAGTTTGTTTCTTCACTGACTTGGGTTTTTCTCCTTGTCTGCACTGCTTGTGTGTTTTTCAGGGACTACTTTGGAGAGAAGGTGGCCTTGTACTTCCTGTGGTTGGGATGGTACACGTTTCTCCTCATCCTGCCGGCCGTTATTGGCATTTTAGTCTTTCTCTATGGCCTCAGCTACTTCAACTCTTCACCCCTTGTGTAAGCTTTCCAATATTTTCTTTCTCTTAAGTGATATGACGGAACATTTTCCTCTGTAATTACCCCTCCATAATGACTGACCTTACTGTCTTGTAGACAAGAGGTTTGTGAGTCTAACACAGTCATGTGTCCACTTTGTGACAATGGTTGCAAAGTGTGGAAGCTTTCAGACACATGCTCATATGCCAAGGTTTGTCTGTTTAACTACTAAGTAGCTCTGTGGTTAATAACTGCTGGCTGGTTCTCACTGCTGGTCTTCTCTGTTCACAGCTGAGCCTGCTGTTCGACAATAACGGCACGGTGTTCTTCGCCATGTTCATGGCAATATGGAGTGAGTTTGTGAGCACATGAAAACACGCGCATTCAAAATAATAAAACCCATACCTCGCAGTGAGACACATTTATTAACTGAAATTGAGCTGTAGATATCTGTTATAATGCTATTGTGTATTTGCTGAAACATTTTGGCTGTACCTTGCACGATTGCTTGTTCTTCTGTTGCAGAATGATTTCATTTAGCTGCCAGTTTTTTATGATAACGAGAAGTTCACTGCCAAGAAAATATCAAACCTACTTCTCTTGGCTACTTACCTCTGAAACAGGCGCCATCTGTCTGTGGGAGTGGTTAAGCATGCAGCAATTTATGTAATCTGAAGTAATATATAACCCTGCTTCTAAAAAGGCTAAGAAATGACTTGACAGTGAGACAAAGTGAGATGTTCAAGACCATAACTTTACTGCGGGTTGGATGTTTGCACACATTCATCATGGGCATGAATGTAAGGCTGATTTAGGGGTCCTAAAAAATTATTTTAACCCTGATTTCATACATCATATGAAATCCAATAGACTTTAAGTATAAGAATTGAATGCACAAGGTTGATTTTATTGTGACTCAGTCAAAATTATACATACGGGTTCAAATATACACAGTGCCAGAGTTATTACAATGTACAAATGGAACTTAAATACATATTTTCCAAACTTCTTCCACATATAATATGAGATATATTTAGTACAAGTAAATAAATATAAGAAATAGTAAACATAGAGTAACTTGGTTGCATCAGTGATGCACTCTTCAACTGAGACTTTGCTGGAGCTTCTTTTGAATCAGTTTTGGTGTTAATTTCACACCTGTCAACAATTGTAGAGAATGTGATGAACCAGAGTTCAAATTCAGCTGTCCCAGTAGCAGAACCTTGACATTTGCTCTTTTGCATCCTTTAGTTAGAGTTATTGAGATGCTACAAAGGATCAACAAGGTCTCATTTTGCAAATGGATCAGTCAGGAGAAGTGAACAAATAAATTTTACCACACACGTTTTTCAGATTGAAGGAAGTAAACAAATGACTAGAGAAATTATTGGACAGCAGGGAAAACACAAAAACATTTCTCGGTAACTGATAAAAAAAGAAGAGTCTGAAAATGGTCATGGAGGCGGCCAACAAGAGTTTCTAAAAAGTATTGGTTGTTTTCTACATGTGGCAACAATCCCTTGTATTCTTCATGTTTGCAAAGCAAGACGTACAGAGCTGAAAGATAAAACCATCTTCTTTCAAAGGAAATACTCTGTTCTTGCTAAAATCTCCACAGGCCTTGTGGGATCACGTGTTATGGTCTGGTGAAACTAAACTGGAACTTTAGGGCTTCCAAAAACACGTTTGGTATAAAAACAACAGCATCACTAAAAATACACCACACCTACAGAAGCAAACTTGTCATTTTGTCAAGAAGGGAAATGAATGATGTGCACACTTTTGAGAGTCAATTAGTATTAAGAATTTTGTGCCTAAACTGTATACTCTTTTTTTAGCTTCTCATTTGATATTTGAGTATTGGTTTTGGCAGAATTTGTAGAATTGAGTTGAAATTGCTGGATTTCTGACACAGACCCAGTTTCCAAGCACAGTGCTTTAAAAATAAACTTTTTTGTGTGTAGTTGCGGACAGTTCAGTTTTAAAACCTTGCTGTAACCTGTTTTGTCCACATGTGAGTTTCGGGTCATTTGACTGTGGATTGGAAAAAATCCTCAATAATTAAAATCTTGTGGAATCAATTTTTGTTCAAACAAATCATTAAAGATGTGTGAAGCGTCTTTGATCTATCATAAAAAATGAACAGTTCAAATGCATTTTTAAAAGTGCAAACTTAGGAATAAATTTGGGCAATCTTCTGATCACTTTGGTATGATGAGAATGTCTGGCAAACATTTTTATCAACATGAATATGAGTCACATATAATGTATGAGTTTAAACACATTGCAAATTTTTGCATGTTTGAATTTATTTTCAATTTTGTCTGCAAACTCCCACAAATTTTGGACTTAAAAGTAAGATTTAAACCTGGAATGAAACAATTTTTTTAGTCCAGTTCCAATTTGGTTAAAATTTGGTTAAAATTTTCTGTTCGTTTGTTGGACAATAAACTGCAAATACAAGCAAATTTCAATAACGTAAATGTCGAAAACACATAAAGGTAATTCTGTGTAATGATCAGATATTTACAGAGAACACTATCTTCCACAGCAACACTGTTTATGGAGTTCTGGAAGAGACATCTGGCCAGTTATGTGTGCGAATGGAGAGTGACTGACTGGTCTGAATCAGAGGTACAGTCAGTTTGGAATATTGTATTTCTCTCAGGCAGCAGCAGAGCTCATCGAATTGCCCTTTGGTCTAATTTATTGCTTTAATTTAATTGCAGGAGGAACTGATCCTGGAACTCGTGAACAATGCCGACTGTCGCCCGAAGATGTACAAGCATTCTTACTTGCGCACCGCTCTGGTTTTGATCTGTGTCATAGTTATGGTGAGATATGTCATTTTTCTGACCTCATCAAAATGCATTATTTGGTCAAAATAAGAGGGCCGAATCTGTTCTAGGTGTCAGAAATGTGCGAATATATTGTGGTTTTCAATAAATTATGGAGACCCATATATTTATTGGCAGGTAACAATTTTTTTTTTCTGTTTTCTCAGATGCTGGTGATTATTGGCTTGACACATTTCTTGGTGGTATTCAGGGTGCTTGTAGCAGGGCTTCTGGCTAAAGATTTCAAAAGCAACCTCGGCTCTATGTTGGCAGGCGCTGTGCTCCATTTCATCATCATCACCGTTATGACTAAGGTACAAAGACCTCTAAATGTGTATTTCATTGTTATTGTTGCAGTATTCTCTGTGATCCTGATATCGTGATTTTTTTTTTTGTAGGTTAACAGGATTGTTGCTTTGAAGCTCTGTAAGATAGGTATTTTGGCTTTACTTGTTCCTGGTGTCACAAATTTATATTTGTCTAAATTTATCTACTTTAAACTAAAGCAGGAAGTTGGGAATATAAAAAATAAGCATACACACGGGAAAAAATTGTCTGTTGTGATTAATTTGGCTTGAAAATTTAGGGCAGAGCTTAGAACTGTCTCATAGCAAAACTAAAACCTGTAAAGTACATTCTCTTAATGGCTTTAAACACTTTAAAAGCTACCCACAGATTTTATTGGTTAGGACACAATGACATAAAAAATCAAAACAAGATTAAAGAAAAGTTTCCAAGCAACTCAAATATTTTTTACGTATGCTTTCTGTACTTAGACTTTGGATGAGTAGGGCTATACTCAGGGGAGGGAAACAAAGAAAAAAACATGAAAATATTGGAGACTGCATTAATGGATATGCTGTATCTCAAATCCTCTGAATATTGTTCATATTTTGGGCCTGTGTAAACCTAGCAGAGCTTTGAAACATGTTAAACATTGTTCTGTTTAACAGAAGAGACAAGGACATTTGCTGACACGGAGAAAAGTTTCACAGTCAAGATGTTCACCTTCCAGTTCTTCACCTACTTCTGTTCCCTCTTCTATGTGGCATTTTTTCTTGGCAGGTAAAACTTGGGATTTATGCTCTGATTTCTGAAGCCTACTGTTCTTCACTAATTGGTTTAGGCTTACAAGACAAGTCACTGAATGTTTTCTTGCACTGATAACAGGATTAATGGCCATCCAGGTGAATATGTACGGCTTGCAGGGCAATGGAGACTGGAAGAAGTGAGTGATTACAGTTTCATATCTCATTTATCATGAAACAGCTAACGGAATGCTGTTGTACTTCTTATGTGAATAAAGTGACTGCATTGTTCCTACACTTTCTTTTAGTGTCACCCGAGTGGATGTCTCACAGACTTGTTCATTCAAATGGCAATTATAATGGTGCTGAAGCAAATCATCAGTAATATGTTTGAGTACTTTGGTCCGTAAGTAATATTCACTTTAATTACTTTCCATCATATTGTTTTGGGGGTTTTTTATGTCATGCTTTCTTATGTTGTGTCATATTTTATTTTATATTGCTGACCAGACAGAGGTTGGTAGTAACTATTTACATTTATGTAGTTACATTTACAAGTCTGTGAAGGGATAAATAAATAAACTGAAATTTTGGAGTAGTTTAACTTTTAGTTGAATTAGATCTTTGGATGCTCTACCCAGAGAGAGGAATTTCACTCAATTTCATTATACTGTATAATACCATATCATAGCACATTATATCGTACTGTGTTGTTACATTTAGCATCATATTGCAATGTAACATATCATATCACATCAACACATATCATGTGGCACTGGATGGTTTTATCTTAATCTTTTTGCTGATCGCTCTTGAAAGTGGATCATCCCTCACCCTCACCCTATTTCTATTATTCTCCTCCCTGAACCCTGAACCCAATAAGGTATCATACTGACTTATCTCATGTTGTATCATGTACTTTCTAAATGGATCGTATCGTATGACATGTGTAAAACGTTGGTTTAGGCTAATTAAAGCTGTCTGTTTGCATTAGCTTGTTCAAGAAGTTCTTGGAGAAGAGGAAAAGGCAACATAAGCTGCAGAGGAAATGCGCCACCTGCTACCTGAAAGATGACTATCCGCTCAAAGAGGGACAAGAGTTGTGCGAAAACTGCAAACTCAGGGACTGGCACACGAACTATGAACTCACCGATGTGGACTCTTTCAGCCTCTTCAATGAGTTCTTAGAGATGGGTATGAACTGCGTGATTATTAAACACAAACACTGAACTTGTCTTGGTTAACTTTGTTTTTCTGCACTCTCACTGTAGTGATCCAGTTTAGCTTTACCACCATATTTGTGGCAGCATTTCCACTTGCTCCTCTGTTTGCTCTCCTCAATAACGTGATTGAGATTCGCTTGGACGCCATTAAGATGGTCACACTGGAGCGCAGAATGGTCCCCAAGAAGACCAATACTATTGGTAACTTTGATCTGTGGATATTAGTTTATTTTGGATTCATGCATGTTGACAGTTCTTTCCTTTTTCATCAGGCGTCTGGATAGACATACTGGAGGCTATCGGTGTTTTAGCTGTCATTGTAAATGGGCTGGTAATTGGGGTTTCATCTGATTTTATCCCTCGACTTGTGTATCGTTACGTCTATGGCCCATGTGTCAACGGCACAGCAGGGGTGAAAGAGTGAGATCTTTTCCTTTTCTTTAAAATGGTTATATGTCGCCATAAAACATTTGCTTCATCTTGATTCTTATGCCTCAGCTGCATGTCTGGTTACATCAACAACACCCTCTCCGTTGCATCAATGGCTGATAGCAGAGTAAAGTTTGACCTAGACCAAATGGTCACAGATGGAATCCTTGCTACTTCATGCAGGTTTGTTTTTCTTTCAAATTGTTTTAAAAAGTTTTGTCTTTTTTAAATAAATAAAAATTATTCTTTCAACACACATATTTTCCATTGTGCTTCTTTTCACAGCTACAAAGATTACAGAGACACTGACTTTAATATTACCCATCAGTTTTGGCTGATTTTAGCTGTGCGCTTTGCTTTTGTTATCCTCTTTGAGGTGAGTCTTGTCAACAACAAAAACCTTTACTTTACATCCTGGCTGAGCTTAAAATATTTCTTTGAAAGCAATAGCAAAACCAGACATTGTTTTAATGTTTTTTTAAAGCTGAATGACAAGCTGGGGAACAAAGCTCATTCTGCATGGTTACAGATGGAGAAAGATATTGCATTTCTAACTTTATCTACTCTCCTTGCAGCATGTTCTTGTCATATGTAAGTTCATTGCATCGTGGTTCATTCCGCCTTCGCCGATGAATGTGAAAAATGACGGCCTCATGGACAAATTCAGAAGACTTCAAGAGGACCTAAAGTGAGTCTCTGTTTCTGTTTAGTTTCACTTCAGAAGACCTAATCTCAGTATTGTAATTAACTACATACATGTACAATAATTAATTATTCAGACCTCACTAAAACTAAGCAACATAAAAATATAACGACATTTCACAGACTCAGACTTCTGTCTTTACCAAACAGAATTACTGCTAAGTGTTTAAAAGTTATTTTTTCATAAAGGTTATGCTCCTTATGAAAAATCTTGTCAACCTCAAAATAAAATGTAACATGATCATGTTTCTGAAGTAAGGTAAGGTCATTTTATTTGTATAGCACATTTTCAGCAACAGCAAGAAGTGCTTTCGAAGGAAATACAAACAAAACAATGAAACCAAAAGAAAGACTAAAAGGTAAATGTATAAAACTGCATATTGGTTCCCCATGTTTAATAGGAATAAGAACAAGTAGTCCATATAAACTAAGCAGGCTTCTCTGGATTCTTGTTGGTTCTCCATGGATAAGAGTACCGTACAGTAAGTCAGGCGAGCCAAACTCATTCGCATTACTTCAGGGTAATGTTAATAAAAACAAAACACGCCCAAATACATGGCAAGCAGATTAATACCTGCTTTTAAAATTATTTTACAAATAGAAATCTGAAAAGTGTGGTGCAGAGCAGAGCAACCTGTTCATGTCTCTATCATGTCATACCCAATATGGCTTGAGGCAGACTGTAGATAGATTTCTTTTAATTTTTTAGTTAACGACTAAAAGTCAGCCAGTCAGCAGATCCTCCCACCTGAGTACCGCATGTCTGAAGCTCCTCCAGAGTTATTCTCTGATTTATGTTCTCTTGTAGTGAATATCAGGTGCAAATTCAATTTAAAGTTAGATTAATGCATTCTGTGGAAATTTAAATTTGAGAACACAATGTTTGATGCTTAGCTGTGATAACTAATGTCAATATTTCTTACATTGTATTAATTTGCCTTTCAAAATGTACCCATAAAATATCTTTTATCACTCATATTGTTATTCGGCAGCAGAGGAAGAGCATTTCTTTTAGCAGTGACACTTTTTTCAGTTGTATTGCATTTTTCATTATTGTCTGTGCTGAAGATGTTTAAGCAGATTAAAATATGAAATATATTATTCTGGTTCAGAGTGTTCAATTGAAATCTAATGACTTCATATGTCATTTCCTGCAGGTATTTCAAGCCTGACTCTGTTTGCACGCCTTGATGGGACAATATTTTACTGTGAAAACACAACCCCAGTGTGGCCTTGTGCATCTATGTGTCAAACTGGAACAGTTTGAAACATTTTATAAGTATCCTGGAGAGATCCATAGTGAATTGAATTGACACTGTAAGTGCTACCTGGATTGCACACATCGTTTTTATCCATGTCCTGAAAAGACGGCTTTCTTATTGTTGGGTCCATATCGATAAGGTCAGAAATTTGTACATGATATTTGCATGGTTCTCATACTAATTTTGGAGTTTTGATTATTTGACATATCTGTTTTGAATGATGATAACATACAATTTCAGGGACAGTTAAAACCAAGGATCGACACTGGGTTAATATATAGATATTCGCTTGGAATTTTAATGTGTCTCATCTTTGCAGTTGTATGTTGTGTAATCATTTCATATTTTATTTTATTAAATAAAAAGCATGTTTATTTTTTAAATCACTAAAAGTACCAAAATGCTAACAATTATGCCCACGTTGAATGGCTGTAAACCCCTGAACAGAAGTGTGTGTATACTGTAACTGATGTCACTGACCTTGCCTTTTATAACATTGTTGGTATTATATACTAGGTTTTGGCTGAGAGCTTAGTGTTGGATCTGTAATTTTGAGCCATACAGTATATGAGTGTTCTACTGAAAGTACTAAACTGCACATAGACTGCTGATTGTGTTATCATGATGCCTTAAGCTGTAAAACAAAAAAAAAATGCTTGTTGCTTTTTTCAGATGGTTTGTTTATGTAAAGAATAATGTTTTCCATTATTATATTTTATATAATTGAATAAAATAAGAGATTTGAATGTATATGAGACATTGTTTATGTCTGTATTTTTGTTTTGAGCAATTATAAAGCTTCTTAAATAATATTTCTAAATAGCATGTGGTCATAAACTGATGATTGACTTGATAAATAACTAAGGTAAGTAAATTACATGAGGCACTAAAACCATGATGTTTAAATCTACTCTACCTGTAACCTTTTACTTTAATGAAGATATTCAGTGATCAAAAATGTTAGTTTTTGTCATGTTTAAGTTTAAAGCAAGACCAAAATGCAGACGGGAGTTTGGTGTGATCAAAAACAGATGCTGCAGGAGGAGAACAGGAACATGCAGGATGATAGGAAACACAAATGAAAACAGGAGGATCCGGTCATGAACAATGAAACCAGTGAGCTATATAAACAACTGAAGGTGTGGAGAAAGTCATTGAATCCAGGTGAGAAATCAGGTAATTGAAGATAGCTGTGGTATGAAATAAAACTAGTAGGCTGGGATCAGATAAACAAACACTTTAGTAAACCTAACTAATACTCAAAGTAACAACAAATCAGGAGGGAAGAACAACACTGATGTAAGAGAACAAAATCCAAATTCAAAAACAACACAAAAATGCTCATATGCCAAGGTTTGTCAGGGTGCAAAGAAAATTATAATATGTATGTCACACATGATTAAAGTCTGCTGCATTTGTTAACTTAAAATCAAAAAACAAATATTGTTGAATTTGCCTGAAAATGCTTAGGCTGCTCAGCATTGATTCCACATTTGGATATTTTATTTGATCTGCCTCAGAAGTATTTGAGCTGCCAGTTTTTCTGATGCCAAGGAGAAATTACATCACAGAGCAAGCTCCTCTTGGCTGCAAACCTCTAGAAGAGAAATCCTACATAGGTGCTGGTGTCTAGGTTAAATGTCATGCTTCGAAAATAAAAATGTGCCGCACGCTTGTAGAGGATAAAAGATTTAATTCCTAATTTCATGAACCTTCCTTGCACCATATTCTGGTCTGATGTAAATCCTTTGCAGCCTGGCTTGTGCCAGCAGCTTCCCTGTATGTGGAGAAAGATCTCAAAGGATTAAAACGGGGGGGGGGGGGGGGGGGGGGGGGAATAGGGGGAATTTCAAAAAATATGACGATTTTAAAAATCACAACCAAGCAGGATTGCACTTGACATGTAAAAATATCTACATTTTTTTCATTTTTAATGGATTTTCTGTCAATTTAAAACAATTGTTTCTGGAAGTGTTTTGAAATTTGGACTCCCAGATAAAGACTCGGCCACACTTCTCAGGTATTGTTTGCATTCACACATTAAGTGCTCCTTACTTCCTGTTTGCTAAAAAAACTTTAAAGACAGTTTTCTGATATTGGGACTCATATTTATATACAGAAGTATAAAAACACTCACATAGGGGATATTCAGACCTCTTAAACTGTTTTTGTGTTACAAGGTCAATGTTTCAAAACCAAGAATTGGGTGAACAAGATTTAATCTATTGTTTAGATTTTTTAATCCACACAGAGTCAAAACTGTGAATATGAGTTCAATATTCGCACATATGGTGATTTAATAAATATTGTGTACTTTTTTTTTGTTAAATCACAACAGTTTTATAACCTGTCAGGCTTTCTTAGATAATAACATGACAATTAGGCTTATTGGACACTTTAAAGGTCCCTCCAGATTTCCCTTAGGTCTGAATGTTGGTATGTGGTAATTTCTTTTGTATTTGTTGCAATGTTGTACATCTTAGTCAGGTTGCCTGCCTCTTGTCCATGGAGACTTAAATCACCCCCAAATGTGTGATGTATTTTTAGTTATGTCCTGGGACTTTGGTGATGCTCTCGAGGGTAATGTATTAGAGGTCTTGAGCTGTACATAAATATCTGCAAATAAAAGGTTCACATTAACTAAGAAAAGATGACAACGTTTTGGCGTCCTAGCTTTGGTAAATAATTTTCACTTGATGAAATGCTTTTTTCTTATCCTGTCCTAAATTACCGGATGCCCCAAAAGAAATCAGGTGAATCCCTTTTAACTTTCTGAAAAGATCAAATAAAAATGTAATTAACGTTGCTGACAGTGGTAATAATTTTGGGGACAGTCCAACCAGCAGGTAGGCTGAGGTGAAACCGGAAATACACCTGCGCGCCGTTAAAATGTCTATTTGAGTGCTTTGTTAGCACAGTTTTACCCACTGGAAGCAGAAGGGGCAGTTCTGTGAGTTTCTGCTGTTCTGCCACTGCAGGTTATTTGCATTGTGACCACAGGTAAGCGGTGTGCGCATCACGTGGTCCGGAGTTAGCCAATCACGAGTGGCGCTTCAGGTACTTCCAGGTGCAGTTGATGAAACAGCAAGCTGACGTCTGCGTAGCCAGTTGCATACCTCTGACAAACTAAATGGTAATAAAGTAACATTTTCGACTGTTATTGGGAACGACGTGTGCAGAGAAAGCGACGGAGGAAGGCTATTTTCCGGCTTGAGAGAGGAGGAGGGGGAAAGTTTGGCTCATGGCTCTGCTTTTAGCTGCTTTATTAATAGTCTGCGGAATATCGAACAAGGCCATCGTCATCGGTAAGGATGGACAAAAGTGTTTACTTTAGTGATCATTAAACCTTTAATCAGCTTTCTTCAATTGATTATTAATAATAACCTATGTATTTAGATTTACGTGATGCTTGTAGTACAGGGTCAGTGTACATGTGGTCAAATATGTGGTTGCCTGGCAACAGGGTTAAATCTGGACTTTGAACCCGGATGATCTAGTGACATTTAGACATAGTAAAAGAACCGGTCAGGGGATTTTCATCAGGGAAGGTTAGTTATTTATTTTAAAGTCACAATAAGCCCACATGTGACCAAATATTACACATTCATCATAACCATAAATTCCATATTAATTTTTTACTTTTAAAGTATTCAGAAAGCAAGATTTGGGTACACTATAGTTTGAGTATTACGGGTAATTTACTCAAATTTACACTTAAGTCAATAAAATATACATAACAAGCTCAAATTAAGCACATTTCACACATTTTCTGAGGTGTTCAAACTTTTTGAAGGCCATCCTTTTAGTTTAATGCTTGCCTTGTTTGGGATAACAGTCCCTATGGGAAAACAGAAAGTTGCAACAGGAGATTTAGCAGCTGGTTTAAGACAAAGTTGAAGTACTGAATGCACCAATGCTACTGAAAACAAAATAGACCCTCAGCATGATAATGCCACTACCATCCTAGACATGTGGTAGAGTATTCTTAGGTTTAAGAGCTACTCCTCCACCTGGTGGTGCATGTGTTAAGCTTAGGCTATCACATGAAGGCCAAAATGAGAGTTGTTAATCTCTCAAAACAGCTTTTGTTTTAATTTTTTCAGAGGGAGAGTTGGGAAATATATATATATATATATATATAAATAAAAACACAAAATCTTTATATTGGCAGTCTGTTCAGCATTCATGGTCAAAATAATAAAGTGTTTATAATCTAGAGACTTGATCTTTATTAGTAGTGTGTAACTCTGTTTCTTTTTGTAGGTCAGACCTGTGTGGATGAGAGCAGGTTTAAGGAGCAGGTGGCTTATTTAGGGCCTTCATATGTACTGCAGTGTCCTCTGCAGACACTTCAGCCTCAGAGTCTCCCCCAATCCCTGTGGACCTGGCAGAAGGACTGTCAGCTGCTCCAGAATGAGGAAGGGAACGCCTTCCTGAAGTTCTCCAGCATCCGTTTAGAGGACCAAGGAAACTACACTTGTACTCAGCATGGAAACAGTACTCCATCATTCACTGTGCACCTCGTAGTAAAGGGTGAGCATATAGTTTATATTTATCTCAAACCCGATAGCTTTAATGGTGTGTATTTACCGTCCAACAGCTGCCTTTACGTCAAGCATTTACTGTGGGCAGTTCTCACACTGAACACTGATACCTGTGATGTGTATTTGCAGAGTCTCAGTGTGTTAAAGCTCCAGATTTTAAACCAAACGGCGACCCAACCAAACTCTGGAGGAGTGTGGGCTCTGTTGTGAAACTGAACTGCACTGCTCTGCTCTACTGGGACCCATCAGAGGAGCAGTGTGAAACCACACTACAGTGGAGCAAAGATGGCCAGTCACTCACCAACCACACTCTCTACCTGCACAACACAACATCATGGTCTTTTGAAGCTACTTACTTCAGTTCATTTTGTACCTGAGTTGATGTTTGCAGAGGAAGGTAAGAGTATCTTTTCTCTCTTATTTATCAGGTTCCCCGATGCAGGCCATCTGGTTGTCAGCAATCTCTTGGAGTTCACCCTTAGAGAGGCAGAGGATTTTGGACTTTACAGCTGCACCGTGAGGAACATTTCTGCTGACTTCAGCGTGCAAAATTCAAGTAAGACAAGTTGCGAAACATTTTGGGCTTTTCATTTTTAGAGAATTAAACCTGGATTTTTTTTTTTTTTTTGCATACAGGTCTTTCCTCATTAGATTTTTTTTCCTGGATAAATTATATACCTTATTATTTTAGAAATTACTCCAGAAAGACATTTCAGTAGAAAAACATCAGTCAGTTATTTAAAGGGGTAGTATTATGTCAAATTGACACTTTTGAGCTTTAGATTACGTTATAATGTTTTCCCTCATTAAAAACTTACCTGGAATGTTGCCTTGATCCTTCCATGCATGCTTGAGAAATCCATGAATCTCCCATGACAACCATTCAGCTGTGCCAAACGCCTGAGTGGATCGAGTGCAGCCTTTGCGGCGTAGCTCCTCCTCCTCCTCGCAGAGCACCCCTCCCCTGCCACGCCCCCTCTCAGCTCCTTCAGACTATCCAGCAGCAAGTAATAAACACCTGGTGAAACTCTGCATCAGCTGAGCTCATTATATGAGCTACTTCTCAGTGAAATGCTGGAAAAAGTGTTTGAATTTACAGGGGAGCGTGATGACTTGTTGAAGGTGGAGTTTCAAACAGAGCAGGAGTTTTTAAGAAGACGGAGGCCCAATTTCAAGGTGTTAAAATTGTTTTACGTCATTGATAGTATTTTTTATAGCACAATGTGCCTGGAAAATACATAACACTGCCCCTTTAGTATTGCGTATGTGCGGCCCACACAGTCTTGTCCTGCAGAAACTCGCCTCTTGTGGAGGCTTTCCCTTTCACAGGAGGGGTAAGCCACTAAAGAATACAGCTGAATAAGCAGGTTTTGCTGTATCCAAACATATTAGTGGAAAGCTGAAAGGAAAGAAAAGGTATGGCAGAAAAAGGGCCGCACCTTAGATGGAGTACTAGATTATTACGAAACAAAGTCTATAAAGGAGTTTTTGGGCAGATTCCCAAGGTATTGACTGCAGTCCGAGTCAATACTTCAGGAGGCACAGCTATCAGGCGTGTTCACAACGTGAACTACAACTGACACATTCCTTGTTACGCCACTCCTGGTCTAACGAGAAAATGGGCTGGACTGTTGCTAAAGGATCCAAACTCCTATTTTCACGTCAAATAAAATGTTGTATTCATTTGAAAAGGAAGGTCTCAGAGTCGGGAGGAATGGTGAAGATAAGCAGAATCCAAGCTGCCTGAGGTCCAACGTGTAATTTCTGTTAACGATGATTCGAGGAGCCATGTCATTAACTGGTGAAATGAGTTTTATCAAGTGCAAACTCGGCCCAGATGTCCAGCAGGAAGTTTTAGAGCGCTCCATGTTTCCATCTGCTGAAAAGCATTATGGAGATGCTGATTTCATTTTGCAGCAAGATCTGACTTCTGCTCAGACCACCAAAAATAAAAAAAACACAGACCCTGTTATCCCTGTACCTCATAGGATTTATATAGTATGTAGTGTAGAAATTTCTGCATAAAATTAATTAATCTGTAATATTCACATTTTCTCAGAAATGTAAACATAATTGCCATTAGCTGTAAGCTGAAACAAAAATAAACAGTTGAATTTAAATCACTCTACATGAAATTTATCACAATTTTTTTTGTTTATTTGGTGTCATTTGTCCATCAGCTGATATTTGTCATTTACTAGTCTTAATAAATATATAATCTGATAATATAGCATTGTAAAATGCCCAGTTATCTAGATATAAATAAGTAAATTGTCTCGTCTCATTATTATGTGTGTGTGTTCTCAGACAGTCCCAGCCACACAGCTGCAGTGATTGCAGCCATCTTCCTCCTCCTGCTGCTGGGGATAGCAGCCGTGGTTTACTCCAGGTGCCACCTGAATTTCAAGCTCTGGTACAAGAACTCCTATGGAGACTATGAACTCAATGGTGAGGCTTGTCGAAGCGATGTGAGGTTGTTCTCGTGTAGAAGTATCAGTCTTAGCCTCTGCTTTTTGTCTGTGTGTTTGTGTCTGTTGTGTCCGCAGATGGAAAATTATACGACGCCTATATCTCTTATGTCAACAATGATTATGACAGGAAGTTCATCAACTTTATCCTCAAACCTCATCTGGAGAATAGAAATGGGTACAAGGTGCACCTCAATGACAACGATATCCTGCCTAACACTGGTAACAAAAGATTAATTAGGACAAATACGATCAATATGTTACTACTGCTTGTTTTATGTAAACATACTGCCTTTCATAAACACATAAATGTAGTGTAATAATTATAAATCGGCCTTCTTTATTAAACAGAGCCTTCAGCAGAGCTCCTAATGAACATAAGCCGCTCGCGCCGCCTGATAGTGCTTCTCTCTAACGCTTATCTTGAGCAGGACTGGTGCACAAATAATTTCAGGTCAGTCTCAAACAACATAAATCTATTTTATCATAAAGGAACAATAAAAGTTAGTGAAAGTGTTGAGCAGTTATGTAAATGTACCACTAGAGGTCAGTGTTGAGTCTGTTTTGAGTCTGAAGGGTTGAGTCTGTGTTTTGTTTCAGACAGGGCCTTCTTCACTTGTTGGAGTTATGTCAGCAGCCCATCCTGATCACGTTGGAGGGTCAGTTCAAACGCATGAGTCCTGAGATAAAGCAGCAGCTCAGTGAGAACGAGCACCGCCTCACCTTACTCACCTGGAGGCACAACTCTGTGGTAAGATTTAAGAGAAGGCTTCTACATTTGGGATTTTAAACCTCCATAAGAGCTGCAATGTCCATAAAGATATAGTTGTTTCTAAAGACAACAACTCATGAAGACTACCTTATTATTAAGTCAAAAATGATTCAGAAACATAAGCATTATTACAACAAAACAAGCTACAAAGAAGTGATTAGTTTGTTTGTGGTAACACTCGCAGTTTTAGAGATGAACTAAGTCTTTGCTTTGTATTGAGGTTTTTTAAATGCGTTGCTGTTTTGCCAGATTGCATAAAAGTGGCATGAGGTTTTGTCTGATTTAACTGTTGAACTTTAGGTTTAAATGTTGCCTGATTGTGATTGGTTTCTTTAAGTATGTCACGCCCACTTGAAAAGCAGTGACAGAACCTCAGGCGAAACGACGCAGACTGTTGGAGAAATGATCAAACCAGTTCCAAATGCTTCCCTTTGTGTGGCTTATTTTGGGGGCTAAATCTTTCAATTTAATTAGAGCCTAAATGTAAAAGTAAACATAATTTCAAAGTGGAAACATATGCTGAAGGAAATTAAAGGAGTCAGTTTGTTCTAACTTTGTTTTCTGGGTTGTTGAGCCCCAAATTGGCAGCTCTATTTATTGAAAAGCAGCAACATAAATCAGTATTTTAAAATGATTTTTTTCTGTTTGCTATTTTATAAATTCTAATCTTAATTTATTTTTGGGGGGAAATTTATGGGATGGACAGATAATTGTAAAGTGAAAGAAAAAAATATATACATATTTTTTCTAGTGTGACATGCTTTTAATGTTTTTTAGAAGAAGTCCTCTCTGCAGTTACAGCTGCAAGTCTTTTCTAGGATGCACATCCAGAAAAGTAAAATTTCACTCATTCTTCTTTGCAAGATGAAGTAGAGTACATGTGAACTACACATTTCACGTCTTGCTACAGAATTTCCATTGGACTTAGGCCTGTAAATTGACTGGGACATTCTAAAATATGAATATGTTTTGATATAAACCATTCCACTATCCTCCTCAGATGTGAACCCCCAACACCAGTAAAAAAAAGTATTTTCTTCCAAAATCTTTTTTTTATTGCAGAAAGCTTATTAACTTTGATGATACAAACACAGAAATGTCTCCATTGTGGGGCAATAAAGGACGTTTCTGTTTCTATTCTATTCTTAATATGTGTTGTATTTGTTTATTTGTGGATATTTCTTCGTCAGACTCCTTCATCAGCATTCTGGAAGGAGCTAGCATTAGCAATGCCTCGCAGAGTCATTTTCCACAAGGATTCTGCAGGCGACCCCCAGACTGTACTGCAGGATGATAAGGACCCCATGCTGACCCTTGACCCCGACTACTTGGACTGTCGCTCGGACACCGACCCTGCTGGAGATTTGGGTAAAACCAGTACTCATTGTATAAGTGGCACATGTATATTTGATTGATTCACACACTTTCCCATCACTTATTTCTTGTTCCTCCTGGTAAAGATGTTTAAATCCATCTATTATTGAAACAGCATGATCTCAACCTGGTCATTTCAGAAAAAAGCCTACTTTTAATTTAAACAAGGTTGAAACGTGAGGTGACTGTACCTACTACAACCTGTTGTCAAGTGCAATATGATCACTTTATTGCGTGTTTATAAATTGTAATGCTCCAGCCCTGTGGAGAGGATTTCTGTGAAAGTTCAGAGGTACGGACATGGAGGTCTCACATTGGGTTTAAGCCGTTAAACCAAACCATCTGAGTTTGTTGAAGATTATATGTTGGCATGTTTAAAAACATGCCAACATGTGTTTTTAAGTAAGTCAGAAATAAAAAACAAACTTCCCATGTAGGTTTTTGTGTTCAATTTTTGAAGCAGCCATAAGTTTCTGTGCAACATTTTAGGTCATTTTCACTGCTATATGTTAAATATTCCTATAAAATTAAACCCCAAAATCTTTTTAATGCAGGATGCACATCTGCACTTTGCATTGGTACATATTGGTGCCAGAGAAGGGAAAATCCTGAAGCCTTCATATAAACTCTGGTGCTGATCTTAGTCTGTTTAAACTGTGCCAGATTTTTGGCATTTTATTCTCAAGGAATAACAAGAGACTAATGAATAATTTCAACTTGTGCACAAATCTCAAACTGATTTCAACTATGTTCTAGAATTTGCTAGTTTAGCTTGATTAAGCAAACCCAAGCAAGGGAAATTATCTAACTTGATGATAAAAAGATCAGTGAGTTGGCATATACTTTATCTAGGTCATTCTGGTGTGAGCCAAGTACTGTAATTATAACTTTAATGTTCCAGTGTTGGAGGTGCAGCTTCAATGAGGAGAACAGCATACACCCTCTCAACTTTGTAACTAAAAATAAAAATTACATAGCACCATTTCCAGATTTGTAAGACATGCCTAAAATGAATGTAATGTCATTTTCAGCACACATTTTTTTTCAGACCATGTAGGTTAAATAATATGGAATCACCTATTTATTTAATTTCAAAATTATTATTATTTTTGTAAACTCTATAAACTGCTTTTTCAGGTAGTCCTGCAACTTTAAGAAATTGTTGCGCATTATTGACAGCAAACATGGTCCCAGTGGAAACAATACAATGAGGAAAGCCAGACACTATTGGAAGCTTGTGAAAGAGAAATGTCAAATTGTCCTGACAGAAAACTTATAGAAAAAGTGCACATCGAACCCCCCCCCCCCCCCCCCCCCCAAAAACTATCGCCTATAGGAATGCACAGTGAATATGTTGTGTATTTAGCCGATATGCTTAAGTGCAGCAAAACACACTGAACTATGAAAACTAATAGTGGCAAGAGAGCAATATTTAAATAGATGTGGGAAGAAATATGACAGATATGAGAAGTAGCTAAGTATTAAGCATAGTTTAAAAAGTTAAGTCGACTGTGAGTGGGTTTGCTTTAATCTCAACATTCACTACTTGCTAACAAAAGCCAGTTTTATTTGAAAGCAGATGAGGCATGTGGATGTGTTTTTTGCATGGTTTCCACTTTGTAATTTGTGATTTGCTGCAGGTCTTCGTCTTCCGATGCACAGGGCTCTGGCCTGTAAAGCTCCCGTCCTTCCTGCTGCTCCGGTCGAGGAAGCTCAAGTAAGAGCCTCCGATATTGACGTCTCAGATCTGGGAACTCGCAGCTATGAAGCACGTTCAGATTTCTACTGCCTGGTCACCGAGGACATTTAATTCCTGCTTATATTTAAAATTCATTACTATGTATTTATGCTTCTTGTAGCAGTTTTTTTTTCTTTTGCTATAGATTAATCAAAATGCCAATTTAATTATCACAGATTGAGCTTTTTATGTTTTTCAGTTTTGTGACATTGTGAAGATGAGAAACACTAAAAGAAAATTTTGGTTGAATTTTGTAAATATTTATTTTCTTTTAGTGTCTACAGGAGAAAGTAAAGATATAAAGACTTTGCTATTTAAATACTGTCATCATTTCAAATGAATGAATCAAAAATATGTGAAACAAAACACCGGAAAGATCATCTTCAACAGAATTAATGTACCTTTCTGTCCTCATGGAAAGCAAATTACCTGCAGTGGAAAAAACAGGCTAAGTATGGGTGCAGCACAGAACATTTCATTTTGTTCCTGTCCTAGCAGGAGCAAATATGTAAACAGGGTGTGGCCAGCGCTTAAGCACTTCAGTGCTTGTTTCAACAAACTGCATATATGAATAAGAAATTCTCACTTAACATTTTCTCCCAGTGTCTTTTTATTAGTTAAAATTGGATGATACATGTGATGGTATAAAGCACACAAAAGTACAAAACCCACATATTTGACACCAATTACACTGAACATTAATCTTTAAAAATCATAATGTTTATTCCCCCAAAATAGATTCTATATACAAAATGTAAGTTTTTGTGTCTATTAAGAAACGAGTCTCAAAGGTGCTCATATGCAACATTCATCTCATTTAAAAACCTCAACTGAAAATATACATAAACTTTGCACAATTTTCTACTCCACCAACTGATTACACATTTTTTATAGATTTTCATTTTTAGTGTAAGAAAGCATGCAAATCCATAAGCATGATCCCCAAAGATGAAAGATATTTACATCCATTTTTTTGTCTCTAATTTCCATTCAAATAAAACAAGATTAGATGCTGACTTGTATAAACAAAAGAAATATTCAATCTTAATATCTTTTTAAAATTAAAAGCACTATTTACAAAGCTAACTTGTTATAGTGAGAGGTTCTCTCATCAACAGTGGTTTTAGCTTTTAAGCCATTGTGTTTAAATGCATATTGCTATGACTGGAATAAAATCCCTTAGAGTCTATACAAACTGTTCACACAAATTAGAGTACAGGCAATATCTGTTCAATCATAATCCTGCTGTATCCGCGGTTCTCGTGCTGTTCTGATGGACTGTTTTGTAAAAATACACAGCAGTTTTTCCCATGGGTCAGGTCCTGCATCTCAGAATTCAGAACACAAGTCCTCTTTCTTATAACCTTTCTGTAACACAAAGACAGAAATAACATTAGGGACATTTTCTAAATGTGGACAACAGAACAGTAATTTATTCCAAAAATAGACAGAGCACTTGATTTCTTAAGTTTGTCCCGGATACTTGGCATACATTAAAATGGTTTGCTTTTGCTCATATGTTTTAAACGCAGATCACAGTGCTGGAAATAAAAAAAAAAAGAAGTAACAAATATGAACACATTTTTGTTTTGTTTGGACTTGTTAATTAGGCAAGAGGCTGAAGGCCACACCCTTTGGGAGTGTCAATCTGCGACCTGCAGAAGGCAGTAAATTCGCAGGGTTCAGCCCAGCGCAAGGTCCTGCTCGACTGGGTGTTTGCATAAGCATGTGAATGTGTGAGCTGCCTCAAGTTTTATGGCTTTTGGGCATGTGCCATCCAACTAATGTGGAAGCAGCAGGGATGGAGCCACACAGGTGGAAGAATGAGGGTGTGGCACTTTGACTTTTTGTTCCTGCCCTTGCTCAAGGACAGGAGACGTTTGGCAAAAAGCTGCTAAAATATGTTTACCAAATAACACGATGAAGTCATTCATAGAAGTTTGAGATTATTGCAGAAAACACCTGCTTGGACTTGTTGAGTATGGAGTTAAAAGGTAAATTAAGAGTGAACATAATAAAAAAAAACAAGTGTACCTGATTTTTCATAAAACCTGACCAGAAGCAGCTCAGAAGTGATTTATGTATTAGTTGCCTTTTTTTTTGGTGATGCTATAGTCTATTGAAACAATTTATTTTCATAAAACTGTAATAAATTTTTTACCTTAAACACCTTCAACGTTTTAACAACTGAAACATTGTGCTGTGAAGGTTAGATCATTGCTTTCAAACATCCTAAGCTCATTGGCAGCAACAAGTGATCACAAATAAGTCATCAGTCTTGCAGAGCTTGAACATTTTTTGTTATTTTTGAAGTCTCTTACCTGTCTGAAAGTCTTGTGCAGTTTTCTGTAATTATAAATGTTGCGAAGTACTATGGATGCACTTCTGCTCACATCAGCCATGGCTGGTCTGGAAAACATTTCATCAAGTGTTAACATATTACATGAATGAAAGATGTTTACGCAGATGCAGTATTCTGCGTAAACATCTAATTCAGATAGGATGAATTTAATTGTATTTGTAGGGTAAGATAACATGTCACGTACTCGTTCTCCGCCATTCTCTTCATGTTCATCAGTCTGGCCAAGCCAGAATTTTCAGTGATTCTCTTGGCAGCGTCGAAATTGCGCGCCACCATATTATTGAGAACACCACAGAGGTTGACCAGCACCTCACTACTAGGAATGTCTTTGTCAACATCCTCTGGTAACTTCCTCACCACGACATCTATTGCTTGTACAGCTGAATTAAAATAGGAGGTATAGATTAAAAATTCAATGTTGGTGAAAAATGTTGTTTTTTCACAACCAATGCTGCATTAACTAAGCAATCATTTTTAAAACATAAACTTAATATTCCATTAAAACATTTTGATTAATTTGTACAAGAGATTGCGTTTGTTGCTTACAGTCTCAAGAGGAATAAACCTTTTGATAACTTAAAATGTCCAGGTTAAAATTGTTATAAAAAATTGACAGTTTTAAATCTGAAGAGGGAAATCTGAGTCGAAAATTATTTTAATAAACAGAACCCACTTTCTTTGAGTTTACACATTGAACTAATTCTCACCCATAAGACCTTGTAAAAACACTAATTAAATAAGAATTGGTAACCTGTAATTCTTGGCATTTAATGTTTTACAACAACAAAAAAAATTAAATAAAAGCTGGACTGACTGTCAGCATGGGAAGACAGGCTCCTCAACAAGCCACTGAGAGGACGTAGCTCAGAGTTCCTTTCTGAGCGCAAGAGATCCATCAGGTTTGGCAGCATCTTGTAGTCGTTCACCATATAGCGGGACATCTTTTCAGCCCACTGCAGGTTACAGACATAAAGTTTTATTATGACACGCGAAAAATGGTTTTACGTTTTACAGAGTTCTGCTAAATTTGTCGCCCACCGGCTCCTGTCCAGCGGTGATATTCTGCAGAGCTCCAATGGCCGCCTCTCGTGTGGTGGCATTAATTTCGCATGATTTTATCACACTATTGTACAAATGCACTATTTTAGGGTGCCACAGCCACTCCATGCCTTTTGGCATTTTTGATACCTCAGCAGGTGAAAAGGATCTCTGGGCGGACGTTTTCTGGTAATCAGAAAAAAAGACACAAGAAGTCAGGCGTACAACAAAATGTCTTGTCCATAATACACACTCAGTCCTCAAACTGATGACTGCTTACCTGTTTGATTTTGCGGCTATTCGGTGAAAAGCAGCCGACGGTGTTCGATGAGGTATTTGTACCTTCAAAAGACAAATTTGATTTCATAGAAGGTGGCATTTCGTCATACAGTTGGTAGGAGAGGTTCCTTAATATGCACATTGCGTTCTCAGCACCCTTTATCACAAACACAAACAAGTGAATATGGGCACAAAGATGGATTTTGTTCATACAGGAAAAATTGCTTCCACTCCCACCTTTTCTTGTACTTTTCCAGTGTCAAGGGTGCTACGAAGAAAATTCACTAAAGACTCCACCAGCCCTTTTGTTTCTCGCACCTCTTTACGGACCTTTTCTGAGCCAGAGCTCATATTTCTGAAAGAACAAAGCGATTAACGTCAAGGGATGTATCATTTTAAAATCACCTATGGCATCACTTTAAAAAGTGCAGTTAAAATTTTCAAAATTCACACAGATCAAGATAACAAGAGACTGGATGGACGCCCTAGTCGGTTAAGCAACAATCAATTACACAGAGCTTCTAAAACTTCCAACAGCCGACGACTGCATGAAGACCGAGAGCAAAAAACTGGCGAGAGCCAAACAGATTTAAAAACCAAAATCCTGTTGATGCAACACAGCTTAGGCCATAATGGTTGGTTTTTGTTTGTTTAGTTTTTTTTTCACAAGAAAGTGTTAGCTGATGTTAGTGAATGGACAGGGCTGATGTTGATCCTGTCTGTGACAACTTCCTCTATGCAAGTTCACTATTTTGTGAACTTTTTAGAGATATTTCAGACAAAACTGGTTATAGAGGCTGGAGTTGCTCATCCAGCCACGGTAGTAAATAAATTACGACAATTTATTGTAATTTTTTTTCTACATTTCCAGTGAAAATATTGACCCAGAGTCAAAGGAAAGTTGGAAGAGTTTGTCTTGACCTGCTGTTCGAAGCAACGGATCAGATGTCAGAGTCTCTATAGAAGCTCCTGAACACAGAGTCTGATGGCTAAAGTTGACATTTTAAATTAATGTGTGATGTGCTTCAGCACAGAAACATGAAACATATATATATATATATATATATATATATATATATATATATATATATATATATATATATTTTTTTTTTTCATTACAGGAAAACAAATTATTTATGAGCATCACATCACTAAATTCAATTCCTTTTTAAAGACTTCTTAAAGTTATCGGACAGGAAAATAATAATAGATGAAATATGCAAACATGACAGGCAGGCAGGCCCTGTGTAAATTATAATGTCAAGGTTAAGCCAACCTGCCAAGCACAACAATACTTTTCTTTATTTAGCGGACAAAAAAAGAACACAAAAGAAGATCCAAAAATGCCTAGCCATTTCCCTCAAGGTACAATTTAAAAACTAATCTTTTTAAACCGATTAGGCTCTACGACTAAACCCGGGCTGTACTTACGGAAAACATTCAAATGCTCCTCTGAAAGCAAGTAGAAATAACTGACAAAAAACTTCAATAAACTTCAGGTGACAAAGTAACATTTCATGAACTATTTCACATCTTTGTGAGAAGAACCCATTTTCAGGTTCTGATCAACTTTTCTCACCTCAAGCATCCCAACGTGTTGTGCAATATTTCTGTCTCCGAGGGAGAATTTGAGGGGATACCTTTGTCTTCTTTAATCATTTCTGCTTTTGTACTCTCACTTGTACTGAGAGGGATAAGGACTTTCTCGGTGAGGCGAGGAAGTATTGTCTTCAGCTTCTCCTTAAGCAGATCTTTGGCTGAAAGATTCCACAGAATACCTGCAGGAAAAAAATAGCAATAATCAGTCACCTTTTCATACAAGGTAGTAAATGTACGCATAAGATAAGCTTAATGAGCTTTGTCTCGCCTCAAACGGTACATTTTAGTTCATCCCTGTCCTTCACGGCTGCTAACATTTAGATGCTTCATATTCTGCAGTGAGAACGTTCCTCACGATCAACA
The DNA here is from genome assembly GCF_002775205.1 of Xiphophorus maculatus. NCBI lineage: Eukaryota > Metazoa > Chordata > Actinopteri > Cyprinodontiformes > Poeciliidae > Xiphophorus > Xiphophorus maculatus. Next base: position 7,241,741 of record NC_036444.1, read on the forward strand.
GGTATTCTGAACTAGCCATATAGAGTAAATATTATGCTTTCTGATTAAAAATGTTAAAAAGCTTGCTTTGGGTTATAGTTGCACAGTTCTGGTAAACTAGTTAAATATAAGGTGAGAATGTACAGTTGCTTTATCACTTTCCCAAAGCTTCAAAGTGAACTCTGGACTGTAACTGATAAAAGAAAAAAGTAACAAGGCCGTCATTCATAGAAAGGGAGTCGCCCAGGCCTGTTCATGAGGAACCAACAGGCCTGGGCGGCTCACACACACACACACACTCCCCTGTTCTCAAATACACAAAGCCCATAGATATGACACCACCTCCACCTCCACCTTCCCATACATTAGACACGCCAAAAGACCTACACCTTCACACTTTCCTCCGTTTCTCCTCTCCATATTATTAGTTTCACAGGCTAAAGCAAAGGATACACAAGGTGGGGCTGCAGCCTGAAAACTAATTTGCAGCCAATCTGTTTTGAGACTCAGATGTGAGATAGTTTTTTTTAATTAAAAACTGCAACTAGTCTGTAAACAAGATTGCAGTTAGTTCAATTTAAGGACATACAGAGTGATGTGTCACAACAAATGTAGGGACAAGTCGGCAGAGGAGAAATGGCGAAAAAAGATGAAAACCACAAATTTCTGAGAAAATTGTGATTTTCACTCTTTTGGGGGGTAAATTTAGAAGTGTAAGTCATGTGGAAACCATCTCATGCTTTAAGTAGCAATTTCAGAAGTTTAAATTCCACTTGTTTAGAGGTTGAGCAGCGGGAAGTCTCAGCTGATTAACACACCGGGCTTTGAATTGTCATTCAACCTACTATTGTACTTTGTTTGGCCAGTAAGACAGACATCTGAAAGCAGGATGGCTACTTAACTATGCAGGAACTTAATTAGGGTGTCTGGTTGGGTTTGTGTTATTGAACAAAGACGGACCAAGCTGAACGTGTTGCTCAAGAACTGAGCCGTGGTTATAAAATGCGTCGCTGTGGCGGCTTCCACACCGAGGCCGACGGCTGATTTCAATTTAAAAAATTGCAACCATGCATACACACACCTAGGGAGAATTTAGAGAAACCAATTACTGAATTGAACCCAAGACCTTCTTGCTGGGAGGCAACAGTGCTACCAACTGCACCACTGTGCAGCCCTTATGGGAATATCGATATTCAATATTAATACTGCTGCTATGGCAATATTTACCTATGTCTTATATTTTATATATTGATTTCTCTACAATTTAGACCCCATGTACTGCCTACATTGCTTCTCTGCTTCAGTTAAGCACTCCCACAATCCTGCGTTGCATCGCTGTCCCATGACTGAACAAATTCCACATGACCAATCTCCTAGCCCTATTTCATCAAGGAGTGCAGCGCTTGTTAATGTAATGCATCATCTGAAAGAAGTGTATCTGTGAAACTAATTATTGCATTTGTTGAAGTAAAAAATATTTTTTCTAAAATACAGCTATACTCTTGACTTATTCTAATGAAACAAATAATGTCCATCATTTACTTCATGAGCTCGCCATTTTGACACATGCAGAACTTTATGTCAAGTTTTTTTTCTGATTGTCAGTAAAATTATGAACATCTACCGGAAATCCTGTTATCAAACTCTCTGTTGGTGTAGATCCAATTTTTTTTGTCCTGATGATGATCATAGTCTTCATTATTTTACCTGTGATGTTTTTGCGAAGCTCATCGTCTTCCATTTCAAGCGCCTCATCAAGCGCCTTGATGCCATTGTTATCAATAAGGTCCTTCTTATTTTCAACATGTTGATAGATCATATTGCGTATGGCGCCAGTGGAATAACGGCGAACTTCAGGATCATCACTGTTGAACAGCTTCACCAGAACCTTAGTGGCACCCAAATCTCTCACCTGGAACAAACACAGAGAATGTTTCAGCAATTCAAATAGCTCTGTAGATCGTTTTGTTTTTATTACTGTAGATGATTTCAAATTAAGCCTTTTTTAATCTCTGTTCACCGAGTTGCACAATTCAAGCAGTAGGATTAGTTTTTTACAAAGAAAAGAAAAAAATCTCCCTGCGTTGGTAAATATTTCAGTCATGAATCTTTTCCAATACAAAACCACAATAAGAATGTCCAGAAAACGACCCTATTCTATCCACACAAAAGCAACTCATAAGAGGACTGTAATAAGTTGATAAACAAACAAAATCATCTATTAGGGTCAAAATAAACTTCTAAATGTGTTGGCCAAATGCCCCAGAAAAAGTTCAAAGGGGTCACCAGCTGAAGGGATTTAAAATCTTGGGGTTGTGCATGAAAACCAACATAATTTTAATCCTAATTTGCTGTTGTTACATTTAGACAGGACGGTTTAGAGTTATAGACCAACATCTAAAGCTGACAAGCAGATAAATTCCAGGTGAGAGTTGCTGATCTCATGAAAACAATAACTTTTTTCCAAAGCAAGAGTATCTACAGGGTTTGTTTGAAATGTGTTTCAAATTTTAAGAAAGGGTTTAATTCCTAAAATTTCTTGATAATATTTTTTATGCTTACACTCTGTCACTTTCTGCCTGGATGCTCTGGGTTAGCTCATGTCTCTGTTTGGCTTCAAAAGGTTTAATCAACATTGACTGCTTAGCTGCTGGTATAGTTTGATAAGGCAGAACAGTGAGGGAAGTATTGCACTGCCTACTAATCAGGTATTTCAGCCAGTTCAGAAAATTTAGAAGCAATCTCCTTATGGCAGTGGTTAAATTATTTGTTTTATATTCAGTGGGGTTCAGGCCTTTTAAATGCTGATCAACTATGCAACACAAACAATTAGAGGGAAACTGTAGAGCAGTAATGTGGATCTTTACAGCAACCTCAAATGGGGAAACTATCCATTAAGGGTTGTCATTGCTGCGAGAAAAACAATTTTCATGACCACGTTTTTCAGTAGGAGGAATGCAGAGAAGAAAGCGCATTCTAAACACAAGTGCTGTATTTGCAAAATACCTCGTCTTTTGCTGTCTTCTCATTGTAGCAAATATGCTGAATGTATGCTGAACCCAAGACCTGCAACGCCGTGTCGTCCTCTTCCAGGTATGAAACTGCAGTGGGTGTATCCAAGCTGTGGATCCTGCAAAATGTACAAACAAATGAACTGAAACAGAGAAAATTTCACCCTGTATTCAACTCTTGCTAGAACAAAACAGAGATTTTGGAAAGATGATTTGGACAAAAATTTCAGTTGGGACAAATTTCTTAAAAAAAAAAGAAAAATCACACAATGTTCTGCAAATCCCCTCGCCCAACCACTCGTTACGGGGATGTGTGAAATGCGAGTTCTGATTCTGAACCAAGCAGCCACACCCTAAACCCAAACCCAAACCCGTCTTGCCACTATGGAGCCGCCTCCCCAACCACAGCTCTTAGGAAACACACACTCCTGTTAATGTGCTGCATGTTACAACACCGTATTTGTACATCACTATCAGTAATACAGAAGTGATCATCAAATAAGAGTCATCTGAATGAATGAAAGACCCCACCCTGCCATTTGGTTTCCGCCAATGTCTTGGCTTCTAAAAAGTTCCTGGGAAAATTTTCATTCTTGAAAATCTCCACATTGAACTGGTTACATTTATGACTTGTAAATTTAGTCAATTGCTAAGAATTTATTGCAAGATAATTACCAAAAGTATAGTTTGTCTGTTTTTATTTGTTTTGCCTGGTGAATGTAAAGAGACTGAGTTACTTCTTGTTTTCTTTAAATTGGATTTTTTTTTTTTACACGGTTTCTGAGACTTTTCCTATACAACTGTGGTCAGACTGGTTGGGTCATTGAAGTTAATGAGTTTTGGCAATAAGACATTTTTCAGACATGAGCTGGTATTTACAGTTCAATTTCAAAGCATGATAGAAACAATTGATATGCACAGGGGTTTTGATAATACAATAATGGATACTTTCCAAGGATTCTTACCCTTGCAGGTGGGGCATGTCTTCCAAATCTGCCTGGCCATAGATATCCATGCCCCCGCCCACGCTTTGAACACTTCTCATAGACGTGGATCGCATCATGCCACCTTGGCGCTGCTGATAGATGTTCCCTTGGGAACCAGATCTCACGGACATTAAAAACCCACCATCCATTCTGTCTCCTCCTGCTCCAATGTTGCCGGAACTTGAGGTCATCCGGGACCCAGACGTGGAGCTCACACTCATCCGGTTACGGTTTGCAATCCTGTTGATAGTGCGGTGGGCTGGGCCTTTAAAGGACTGCTGTTGGATAATCTCTGTCCCTCCTCCTCCCAGACCGCCCCCACGGGATAGAGTGCCACTTATACTTCGACGCGAGGTGGTTAGTACTGGCTCCTGGGTCTGAAACCCAGTCTGATAAGTAATGGTGCCTCCTCCTTGTCTTATTTGGGTGCCGTAGCCGTTCATTGCACTCTGGGAATACTGCTGGTCAAAGGGGCCATCTCGCTCGGAGATCAGGCTTCCAGCATCGCTGTTGTCTATCAGCCACGGATTCACTGTCTGCATGTTTCGCAGTGAATGCACAGACATGTCATCTCGATCCATTTGGTTCTGTTTGATGGAACCTTGGAAACCACCACTGTGCATTTCTTCCCGGTAAAAACCTCCACCTCCACCTCCACCTCCACCCACACTCATCCGTTGAAACTGGATCATGTCTGGGGCTGCGGATCGGCTGCTGAATTCTGCCCTGGTGGACACACGAGGACCCTGAGCATAAGGAAAAGAGAGAATGTTACCACAGTTCGATATGGTTACAGAGTTAATCTGTAGTTTCTGGAGGAGTGTGTGCATGAGTTAATTGGTTCTGAGTAAATTTATTCAATAAAATGGTTCCCAAACTTGACTGCAGGAATGTGTTTCAACTGGAAACAACATTCCTGCCCTCTGAGCATGTTGTCTTCAATTCCAGATCTCATTCAGATGTTTAAAATGCCACATCAGGACTGTCACACTCACAGCTCAAACATCAGTGACACAACATCAGTATATAACTGTTGGGAGCACCAAAACAGAAGAATTTAGAGGGCAGACTTGAAAACTCAGAGGTAATCACGGTTCACTGTGAAATATCACACATGCTGAATCCTTCTTGACCCAGCTTACCAACACAAGTTTATTTCTCTCATACATCCAGTTTGATGGTGCATTAGACGATCCTCCAAACATTTCAACACAATGTGTGCTGATCATTTTGTGAAAATGCTGCTTAACTCACCAGGGTTTTTGAGCCTGAGTACATGTAGGAAGACTTAGGACTGTAACTTGGGCTGTAGTTGCTGTATTTCATTGTTGATGAACCGCCGTAGTCTAAAAAAATGAGGAGAAAAAATTTAATGAATAATGTCAACAAATACCTTATGATTCCATCTTTTAAAATCTTCAAAACAGCACTTCTGTGCTCAAGGGATTGAAGTGGACATATTCTTTAAAACAAATTGTGGAACAAAAATACATGTTCGACTTTTGCAAACATATAAAATCATAACACAACAACATTAACCAGCAGCAATTTGCATAAAAGACATTACAGTTTAAATGGCATGTATCGTGTTGCACGGATGTCTGATCGCACACAGACTTTGCAGGACCTGGCCAAGTTTAACATCTCCAGTTACTCCTCACTTTGGGAACAATCCTCCATCTCATGCACAAAGATCACAGCATGCTTGAGTGCACAGACTGATTGAATTTTTAACTCCCATTTCAACATTAGACTGTAAAAAATAGTAGGTATGTTGCTACATATTCCCAACAGAAAGAGGCTAAAAGAACAGTTGGTGTAGCTAAAGAAATAACTGATCACCTAAAAACATTGTGTCACTTTCAGAACCCTGTTTTTATCATTTGTTTACTCTGGCTAGAAAAAAAAAGAGAAAAGGTTGGTGTCACTTTTGGTCATATGCCAGAGTCAATTTTGTACCCTTTCATTTATTTTGATGAGAATAATGCTAAAGTAAGAGCAAAGGGAGGACAATTCAGGACACAAATCTGTAATTTCTCCCAGAAGGGATATTAAATGTCTGTATCATGTTCACTGGACCTCTTTCACACAGGTTCTAAGGTCTATCACAAAGACATAAAGAAACCTAAAGGCTTTTAAAGAGGAATCGGTGTCCATGAGTTTTATGGGAACATGAATATTAACACAGACATTTGTGATGGTTGGTAGTTTTCAAAATATTTCAGTCTGGTCCTCCAAGAAAATCTCTGTTTTCAGGTAAAATGATGCATTAATTAAATGACTGTAATACTGCTCATTTGCTTCACTAAGAGCTGAGAATATGCACATATTTTTTTCCTCCATTACCAGATCCCTGCATGCCAAGCATACCTACAAGTTTGCAAAACAACTGTAAATCAGTTGTTTTCACTGTGTGCATGTCACAACAGCACTATGACATGCTATAAAATGCTTTGTTTTTAAAGTATCTAGATTTAGTTTTGTCGCAGATGAAAGATATACTGTTTTGGGGGGGAGTTTGCTCTGAAGAGTCTCTCAGAGTGAAAGTTGTCAGGAAAATTAAAAATACTTGTGTCACTAAAATAATTTATTTATTGAAGAAATGTATGTTTATTTCTAAGAATTAGGATAATGTAATCTAAGCTGTTTGGTTCACTTTTTGAGTTTTGAATAAAATTAATGTATTTTAGTTTGTCTCAAACTATTTTTTGTTGCAAGTTATTGCGAGATTTGCATGCAAGTGAAAGGCTGTGAGACTTGAATAAACAGAACGAACAGAATCCTGGAAGCGAGCTACGTGTAGCAGCCTCGTGTCTCCTGTAGCTGTCAAGATATTTGTAATTATGTTTGTATATTGATCAGTTATGGTGTTTTAATTTGGACGACGAAGAATTAATCTGTTAAAGACCTCCGAAGTGGCAGGCGGCCACGAGGTAGCTTTTGTTAAAGCACGTTACCTGTCAGTCTGTAAATGAATCTGTATCTAAAGCTTTGTGTTTTATTTTTATAGTTTTCACTGCGTTTAATAAAGAGCCCGTCTAAAAGAAGCTGTGCCAGTGATGCCACTTTGGAGTTACAATACTCAATACATTTTCTGATATGCTAATATGCTAAATGCAAGTACTGCCAGGTTGCACTCACAACAATGGCTTTTGATTGTGGAAGTTGTTACTAAAGGAAGAAGATTTAAAGCTAACCATTTTCAATATCAGTGAGGTGTTTAAAATGACGTCAAAGTAAACAGAAATGTTTTAAAAAAAAGTGAACCGTATTTTCGTAAAATGTAAGACTACATGTTAAGAAATTGAGAGAGCATGACGTAAAGCAGAGAGTACATTACAGTTTTACAGTTTTATCTCCTTGTAGCTTTCAGTCTCTGCTTGTCATGGAACATGATTTATTTGGAAATGTTGGCAGCATTTTGGAAATCTCATAGTTAAGATAAAAATCTACTTTTTTCAGAAGGTACATATGTGGAGACCGTGGTTTTATCAAAGCTAGCCTTAATAACGATTCTATTTGCCTATGTAAGATACTAAAATCAGTTTTAATAAATATAATTAAAAACATTGAATATTTAAACAGTTCTTAAAAGTGGCAACATCATGTATTTTCCAGGCCATTATATAACACAATAAAGTAACTATGTTAACATCAGTTATAAAAATGTTATATATACTAAATATGAAATTTAACACCTTGAAATTGGGCCTGTGTTTTTTAAAAACTCTTGCTCTTTCTGAAACTCTACCTTCATGAATTCACAACATCGCTCCTCTACTAACCCTTTAACAACATTTTTACTAGCTTTGCACTGAGAAGTAGCTCGCACAATGAGATCAGCAGACGCACAGTTCCACCAGGAGTTTGCTAATTACTGCTGGCTAGTCTATAGGAACTGAGTATGGGAGTTGCGGTGTTGGAAGCTTGGACATTTGGAAACTGCCTCAATGGCAGCGCTCTGTCCTCCCAGGAACTCCAGGTATGTTTTTGGTGAGGGATTAACATTTTAACATGACACAAAGCTCAAAAAAGTTGATTTAACATAATACTGCCCCTGAGAAAAATGTGAATTGATTTAGCCAAAATTGGCTTAAAAGCAAACAGAAAATCAAAAACCAAACAAAATTCAGATTGGTGGAACAATAACTTTTAAGTTGGAACTCTCAAACCAGTTTGTTCATTAAGGTGCACCTATCCTAAAAAAACAACACTTGTGTTGTTACTGTACCAGGACTGCAATTTTCAGTTCTTGTCTGAGAAGCTGTTGTTTTTCCACTTCTCATGTGCCTTAGTGAGAGCCTCCGACATGGCCCCAGGCAAACTGCTTAAAGAAAACAGTTGCCGTAGAGATGACTGACATGTTCTCTGACGTGACCTGAGCCCAACCCCAACAACGCCCAGCACACCTGATAGCGTCAGCGTTTTACAAGCCCACTAAAACACACCATGAATCACCTTCAGCGCCTACTCTTTTTCTTTCTATCACTTGATAGGATTCTGAATGCAACACTACTGAGACACGTCTGCTGACATACATGCACAGCTGTGTGAATCCTTCCAGATTCCTCTGTGTGTTTTTGTTTTTCCCATCTGCAAACACTTACGCATTCATTATCAAGTTCTCTAAAGCCACAAACCACTGAAATGACACTATTCTGCTCGGTGAGGTTTCAGCCGACAGCTGATAAAATGTTGACTGTATGTTTGCCTCCAGGCAAAAGTCAGGGAAGATTTACACTGGCAATCGTTAAGAGGTATATTTTAGCTAAGAAAAACAGAGCACCACAATATTTAGGGAGACGTGTCAGATCTCTGTTTCAGCTCAGTTTTTAAGAAACAGCAGGAGCAGCATATTCGCCTGTTGAGGCAGGTACGGCCGACGCCTCTGGGAAAAGCTTAAACCAGTAGAATGAGTAAAAGTCTCTTTCTGGATCCAAATAACCTGGAGTTTGGAGGTCACATCGACGCAAACCTAATGTCAAGGTGTTCTGCTTGTTCTCTGCTTGTTGGCTGAGAACAGTGACGCACAAGACGTGAAGGAATGTCTCGACACAACAGGCAGCAACAGGCAGGTATGCAGGTTCAGATGCAGACGATCCTACTTCCTGACACACTTTCAGTTCAATAAATGCATTACATTGACAAATGTGGTGCAACCACCAACTACGGTAGCTCCAAGCATTCAGGAAACCTTTCAACCCACTTCTGGAGATTTTCACAACCACGTGGAAACCAGTCCCACACTGGTGTAGAATATTTCGCAATAACGCTTAGATAGATAACTTTTAACCGAGTCATATATTTTGACAACATACGTTTCTAACAACACTCATCTCCTGAAGTCAACTCAAAGCTGATGCCCTTTCTCACATTCACACTGCTATCAGGAAACTTTATGAAAGCAGTTCTTGTTGAGGCCTGTTACTCATTAACCACTTGTAAAAGCGCAGAAACAGGACACACTGTAAAACTGCTGCTGTTGCTTCAAGACAAATTAAGAAATTCCCCCAAAGGACTGATGCAAAACAAACTTGAATCAAACAGGAACAGCTATGCTGCAGAACAAAAAAAAAACAATCAAAAGCTCCTCCCACACAAAGCATGCAGCCATTTTCAATCTGTCTTTACAGTATGAATTATATAATGGGCTTTCCTGAATCAAAAGAGAAAGGAATAAGATTTAAATTCTAAACCTATGAGTAACCAGATATGAAAAAGTCCCTGCAGCCTCCTAAACAGTTTAATTTTGTTAGTTTTATTATTAACAACGGCAGAATATCTTCTTAAACATAAAATATGCAGAGTATTAAAACTTCCAAAAACCAGAAAAATCATATAAATCATTTGTAATGCCACACCGACCAACTGGAAAAACAAACAAAGCTTTGCTGGCACAGCAGACACTCTCTCACTCACTCTTTTGCGATATTTACCGACTTTAGTCATTTTTAAGTGTATTTATGAATCACAAGAGATTTCTCAGATTTAAATCCATGATTTAGATCCATAAGTATTATTTTTCAACAACTGCAGGCTGAAAGGTTTAAAGTCAAATCCACAAATAAAAAACAAACACATGGCTGCTTCTTTATTGTATTAAATTCCTTTGCAACAATCAAAGAGTAATTTGGTTTTGCAGAAAATTCCCAGACTGACGTAAATAGCCAAAATAAAAAAGTACATCTGAATACATTTAAATATTGTCTCTCAATGGTGACTTTCTCTAAATCTAATCCCATGATTCAATATCATTTTAAAGTGAATCACTACATGTTTTTGTTAAGATGAACATTTAAATAAATACATGCATGTTGAGAGGGTCAAATTAGAAGACCAATAGATTTTGTCTTGACCTCAGGGTCATTGGACGACCCTAATAAAGTTGATTCTTAGCACTTCAAGTCTTACTGAAGTCTTTCCCTCGCCACATTTTGACCCTCCTTGCACTTCGGGAGTCGGTGAAGTTGCGTCAATCGTTCTGGATTTTTGCTTTAGATTTCCTGTAATGTACAAACATTTGTTTGTACATGCCTGACACATCATGCAACTAACGACAACATACTTTTGGAGAGTGTCACAGATGCCTTAATGCCTTGAAGGATGTTTATAATGGGGTTTTTTTATTATTATTTCACATAATTTCTTTAAAATGCATAAATTATTTTTGTATTTTTTTATGTGAATTTTATTTTGTATGCCTGCTATTTTGAACATAATTTTAAAGACGCAGCTCGAACAAAAATGTCTCATAATTTCACAAACATTTGTTTGTACATGCCTGACACATCATGCAACTAACGACAACATACTTTTGGAGAGTGTCACAGATGCATCATTAGCAAAAGAGGCCTGTTTATTTGTGGTAGGAATTTTGATCCCCAAGCAGTCGGCCGTCTGGTACTTTTTTATTGTTAGATTTATACACAAACCTGTACCTTACAGATCTGTACAAAGGGATGTTTTACGATCATAAGAAGATGTCAGAGTATAAAGATCAATAAAATAAATTAATTTAGCTATGCTGATCATGTTAATTGCCATGCTTTCGTGCCTTGTCTATCAGCGATGCACACCATATTTGTAGTTATAGAGGTGGATGTGCTAAATCTCACTGAAAAGTTTTTTTAGTTTTTTTTCAGCATCGGTATCAGAAGTGAAATTCGTGGATGGGTGCGTTCCTAATAAAAACATGAAAAGAGCAACAAAAAAGAGAAGAGCGTGTTTCACTTAATGATGTTCCAGGTATTATTAACTGAATATAGTTAGAATTTAATTATCTCATTAACTTCTTTTGTCTGAGGCGTTGCATGTTTGGGAAATCATTATAACTGCAACCCCAAATTTCAAAGGAGTTGAATAGGAAGCTTAGAGGATCGTATCCCCAGCTGCAACGTCTCTCTGCCCAGCTTTCTAACCATATGGCCAGACAGAGCTTTAAAGAGGAGGGGCAAAGGCAAATGAGGTGGATTAGCAGTGCTTGCCAAAACCTGATGGTGTCATCCAGGTGATGTTGCGAAATATTGTCTCTGCTGTCCAAAAATTTAACTATTAGAATGTCATAACAGTCAAGAGACTGTCAAACAGGACAGAGTCAGCCTCTTCAGATTCATCTGTTATGGGAGACCCTTCCTGCCTGAAGCATCACCATCCATAACAACTCTTTGAAATTTACTTGGATAACATGAGTTACGACAAAATTTAATTTCCCTTTAGGATAAATAAAGTAATTTTGAATCAAAATACATCACCATGTGAAAGTTGAAAGTCTCCACGGTCTTACTTTAAAATCCAACATGGCTGACACACAAAGCTTCAGTGAAAGCTGCATTTAATGCCCAACTATTTATTTGCCTCATTAAAACCAGTGACACCAAACATCATGTAAAATCTCAATCATTTCCTTTAGTGTTTGTTTGAAAAGTACATTAATGGCTTGTCTTTCTGATAATAGTTAGTGACCACAACAGTTTTACAATCCCACTGGTTACCTAACTCACAACTAGAACACACTCAACTCAGGTCTGACATCATTCCCAGAATTAAGATCTGAGTTTTGGTACTAAAAATGCTGCATTTCTCTAGGATTGACTGCGCAACAGTGGGTGGAGTAACTAGAAAGTTGTGGGTTCAATTATTGATTCCTTTTGTGACATATTGATCACTACTGGATACTTAACTACTTACAATCCTATTGAATCAATTTTAATTATTTTTGGCTGTTTTGATCTTCCATAGAAACTTGTGGTTATTTATTAAAATTCATTGCAATGTGATTCCTATCAGCTGTGTATATTTTATGTCTGATCTGATGTAATGATCTCGCCTAGAGCCTCTTGAATAAACTCCTTCAGTGACAAAGTACACAGCTATGGGGAGGCAGAGGTGTTTTACCTAAACAAAGCAAACCATTGTCCAACTTTTGCAATATCATGTATCCTTCCTGAACAACTTTTATGACTAATGTATAGATACATGACTAATGTCTTCTATTTGTCCTTTTTATATTGTCTTATGGGAGCTCAAAGTTCAACGACGCAGACAGACAACACCTATTGGTCATAAATTCACGTCTGTGGTCAGATAACGATTCCAACACCTGTGCTTGCGTCTGTGACTTTTATGTTTAAGTCCAACACCTGCCAGCTCTGAAAATATGTCCTCCAACTGTGTTTTACTTATTTCTTTGAAAGTGGTACTTCCTCTCAAACTCATTAATGTTTTTACCTGACATTGCGTATTGGGAGGCCTTTCCATTCTGACGCGGAAGTGTGCCCTTTTCGGCCAGTTTCATCTTTATCTGCTCCTGGACCCGCCGCGCTCGCACAGCGTCGTCCGACATGGCGCTCCCATTCCCGAGTTGGTTGTCCGACGGGAGAGCATAAGTGGTAGATAAGGTGTGTGGCTGTAAAGTAGAAAGAAAAGCGTTCTCCGATGTCAACATACTCATGGCGGCAGAGTCAAGAGAGAGAGTCCAGAACGAAAAAGCGCCTGTGAAGTTCCCTGCTGAGGACAAAAACTGTCCGCTCGGTCCACGGCCTAACCAGCTGCGTTTGTGGAGGCAGACAGACTCAATGGCCCGCTTAGTTGCGGGGGGCGGAGCCACGCAGAAACCAGACACCTGACTCAAAGGTGAGCTCGGGACCGCGTCTAGATAAGCAGCTGACTCAACCCCCCCCTAACAAAACACTTCTCAGACAAAAATGCGTAACCATTTTTCCCCTTCATTTTCTCTTCGTTTTTCTACAACGTGCTTTTTACTTTCACCGAAACAAAACATTATGAAGTATCACTACTCTCACTTCTGTAAACTTTCTGGACTCACTGCGAGTAACTATTTTAACGAATAAGGCATGAGAGAAACACACGTACATTTTCGTACACAAGTTTTGCTATTCTAATGTTATTTAAACCATTAGGAGATAAAGTGAAGACACCATATTGTCACTGCAACAGCGTTCTAACATATACATTTTCTACTGTTTCTATTGTTAAGTTTTAGTTTTATAGGTATTCTATTGAAAATATGTTTTAAGAATTTTTATTCTTCCTGAATTTGCATTTGCATTTTGGTGCTTAAAATACTAGAATTAGCACATAGCTGTATCTTTTTGTCTGATTGCATAATTTTGAAATAAATCAGATGTTATGATCAGTTTCTCTGTTTTCATCAAGTACTGTTACTTTAGCAACTTCTTCCATTGCTACGTTTTACTTTTACTTAAGTAACAGTATGTTGCAGTAATCCTACTCTTTCTTGAGTACAGTTTTATATTACATTGTTTCTAATATTTTTTCAAAATATGTCTGTCTCAAGAAACTAACTTCTTGAAAATAACTTTAAATCTAAATCTGCCAGGAATATTATTTTTTAGTCTTTATTATAATTGTTACTCAACATTTTATAACTTTCTGAGAGGAAAACCTGCATAAAGTTTCAGAAAGTTGTAAAAAGATGGTCGTGTTAAATGAAGTTTATTTGCACATGTCAGCAGTTCAAAGTGCTTCACACCATAAAAAAAGAAAACAGTAACCAATTATGTGACAAGCAATAAACATTACAAAAAATATGTTATGAACTGGAACATATTAACATGTTCCAGTTATTGTGATCGAAGGAAACTAACAAAAGGCAAATATAAGTATCATAATAAGCAATAGCAGAATTTCAGCAGCTTTACTATTCTATTAATTCATGTAATAAAAATTGTTTGCTAAAAAGGTTTAAATTAATTAAGAGAAGTTTGTTTACTAATAAGTTATTACTTGTGTAATTTTTTGTCTGTTACAGTGTGCCATGTTTGAATCTCATAAGCAAGAGTCTAAAAAAAAAAAAAAAACTTAATTTTCTAATTACTAAATGAGTGACTTTATTTTAATAATCCTGAATCAAAGCAGGAATTATATACTGACAAGGTTTTATGGATTTTTATTGTTAAGCAGCATATAAAGAATAATATCATGTATGATATTTATTTCTAGCTTTAAGGTAACCTTCCCATCTTCCACATTTTGCTTAGGTGAACATCAAATGATCTACCTTACAGCACTTTAATGTGTTTTGGTTATTTATTTTTAGACCTGCCAATTTATGCTAAAAATAAGGCTAAGAATAAGAACAACAGATTTTACTTTAAAAATGTTTTCTGTGAGATTTTGCCTCAAAGCAGAAGTTTGGCTAAAAACTTCAAAGTGTAGATTCACGTCGTAGTTCACATCCTCCTGTAAGAAACTGACTTGTAACAGGACAGAAAGCAAGCTACTTAATAATATTAAGAACAATTAAAGACAAGTTTACATTAAACTTGTGCGATGTGAGCTAAAAGAGCTTCTGCTAAAAACCTTTCAAAGGTAAACAAAGACAAAGGCGTGTCAAAGAAGCCAATGCTTTTGATTAAAAATGAGTAATAAAACAAGCTACTCTACATAATGATAGGTAAGACATTTTGTCAGAAAGCATTTCTTGCTCTCAAAGGTAAGTAAAAAAGGAGAGTTTGCATCTACTCCAGCTATTATAGATTTTGTATTATAGATTGAGTAATTGTAAAATATAATTGAAGATTTAATTCAAAGTTAACAAAACTTTATTATATTTTCTATTGCAAATATACACAGTAAAGAGAGAAACTGATTCACCAGTTGGTATTATAAACTGAATTTGACAGAATATAAAAACTTGGATCAGTATTAAATTCAAATCTGTCTGTATGATTTGATCTTGTGATGTTTCTTTGTCTGGAGATTTTCCCTGTTTGTCCTGCAAAGGGCCTTGAGACGGCTAAATAATTTTATAGATTTTGAATCAAATTTGTTTTCTAAAATTCGTTTTTTTTTTATCTCCGCAGTGATTTCATTTTAACAATTTAAAAATGAGCCTTCACTCATCCTAAAAGCAGCAAACTTGAACAATATGTGTTCTCAGTGAAAGTTTCGGTCTGTCGTATTTGATCCATTCAATTCAATTGTATGTAGTTTATTTACATTGCACCAGTTCACCACAATGGTCCTCTCAACCACTTTACAAGATAAACAGGTCTTATTAATTTCCACTTAGGTTAAGGTTACCTCACAGCACGAGGAGAACTATCCATTCAAGAGTTAAATCCAAACTGGTGCTAATTGTATGGGTGCACTTTGTGAATGCAGCAAAATGACTTCCTTCTGTGTTGCAATATTTGTGTGTGTGAATATTGTCACAGCCTTGTTTCACAATAATTCTGCACCGAGAGCTTTTTTGAAGTTCCACATGAAAGGGTTTTTAAAAATACAAAATCAGGAGGAAATGAAATAAAACTGTGAAGAACAGACGCCATGTTAACAGCGACGGGCGGGTTTTATTCTACGGGGAATGGTAAGCTGATCTGCTCTAGGTTTTTTATTCGCTTTCTCCCCCCCGATTTATAGATTTTCAATGTTCCATTAACATATTACTAGTTTGTATTGTGCTGCAGTAATAAAATTTTACCTAAAAACAAAGTTTAGTAAAACAATTGTTTTCCTTTCATTTCATTTTCTTTCCCTCCCCCACTTTTCTTTTTTGCAAACTGTCAATCCTCAGTTTTTGCTGAAAGGCTGTTACAAGGTGTGGCACTGTGGCACTCTGTTATTAAGCCCAAGCCGCACCTTCGATTTATTTGTTTTGTTTAATTTGAACATAGCAACAGGAGATATTGCCTCTAATGCAACAATGTGAGTAGAACAACATGTACCACTCGCATGTTGTTGGATTCTGTATGTCTGTGTTGTCTGAATGGCAATTTTTGAGTTACAGGCATTAAAAATACAAAATTGAGTAAAAGCAAATACTTTTTTTCTGATTAATACATCTTATTGATTCTAACTGATTTGTTTCCATTGTAACTTGAGGTATTTCTTTAATATATATACACTTGGACAAATAAATAAATAAATTTAAAGCAGGAACTCCAACCAACCAAGATGTTGTTCTGCTTTCAGTTGTTTTTTCAAAGCGCCCATCAACTGAACTGATCTAAGTCTGACCTGAGTGAGCAAATTTTCTCACGGTCCTTCTCAATCATATCAATTTCCCAATATTTATGTGAAATGCATTTATTAGTCTGATGTAATATTCTCACTTTCCTTTAGTAGCAAGTGGAAAATTATCAACATGCTCACATGTCCTCATGACTCCTGAAAACATCAATCAGTGCACAATAAATCCACATAATGTAGTTCACCCAATAAAATACTGAAATAAATGAAGTTATCAGTAATATTCTAATTCAATGAACATAACTATATATGCACAAACAATTTGCAAACAGCAGGTTAAGGCTCAACAATAAGAAGCAAATGCATAAAAGTCAGTCTTAGGCCTCGGATCCAAAACTGCAAGGAGGGAAAAACTTGTTAGCTTCAAACTCTTCTGTGAAAGTTTAGACTTACCATGACCTGTGAGTGAGACGTTCTCCTCTGACTTTCACCTGGACTGATCTGATTTTGTGGGTGTCAGAGTATTAAAAGTAACAGTAAATGAGTAAACGCCCTCATTTTAATTAACTATCCTAACCAGAAGCACAAAAGATGAGTCACAGACAGGTATGACACCATGGGGTGTGTTGGAAAAAGAAGAGGAGCGAGCCACGCCGTCTGAGCGATGATGATGATAATGAGCAGAGAAACACAAAGACAGATAACGCTCTTCACTTAGGCTGCTTCGCTTGATGTCATAACATCAATCTCTGTTAAACAGGAATATGATAGAGATATCATCATATTCAGAACAGAACTCATCAGTTGTTTTGTTTTTTGGTAGGGAAGCAGATTTTTCATGATTACTTATTTCCGCTATGGTGGTGACTCAGTCAGGGCGGCAAATACTCAGAGCAGAAGTTCTACTGAATATCAAACCGTGACGATTTGGGATTAGAGTAGAAATGTGACTCAAACCAGCTGCATTTGTCAGAATCAGGAGGGTAACGCAATGAGAAAATCCTCTTCTGTTTGCTGTGTGAAGTATCAGCAGCTTTCCTTTCATATGAAACAAAGCTGAAGTTATCAGAGAGCTACAAAGACATACAGATACTGAGAGAACCAATTACCCAGAAGGCATCATTTACCTGACGGTATCTGTTATAAAGGCTTACAGATGACAAAATGTGTCACATTCAGTTGTAGACTTTAGAGACCATTTAGACAGTTCCACACTTAGCTTTGCACACAATCACAATCAGTTTTCATGCAGCTACTTGTAATTTTACTACAGGGTCCAAGATCAGACTGCAGCGCTGCAGCCAGGAGTCTTTACTCAGAGCACCTGGACTGATCAGACATTCTGTAATTCAAGAACCGACATGAATAGTTCGTCAGCAGATGGCAAGATTACAAACCTAATACAATAATCGCAGAACACAGAAGTAAGAGTAAGCTGTCTATTGTGAACCTATCAACTGCTTTTTGACTAATTGGAACTTAATCTGATAGAATAACAAACAAGCCTTTTTTTTATTTGCTCTAACGTTTTTTTTTCCTCCCTCATGCTTTTTTTTTTAAATCATATTTTAAAAAAACGTGACAAACCTTTGCTTTGTAATACATGAGACTGTCATTAAATGAATAGACCATGTACAATGTCTGACAAACGCATTTATGTTGCTGGAGCCTTTCACATTTTGTCATGTTTCAAACACAGACTTCAAGGTTTTTTTTGCTGGGATTTTATGTGACTTACCAAAACAAGGTAGATAATCATAAAATGAAAATAAAATATGTGTTTTTTTAAACATATTTTACAAAGCAACAGCTGAAAAGTGAGGCATGTTCCCCTGAGTCAGTTAGAAATCTTTATACATTCTTCTTTGCAAAATAGCTCAAGCTCACACAGACTAGGTTGGAGAGGACTGCAGCTCTGGACTTTCACTAGACCATTTATAATGGTTTATGTCTAAACCATTTCAGCGTAGACATGGCTGAATGTTTCGAGTCATTTTGCTCTCCACTCCAGTTTTAAAACTTTTACAGCCACTAACAGGCTTTCTTCTAGCACTACTCTGTATTCAGCGTACAGAGCAAGCTGTAAGCAATAAGGTCAGCCAAGCGTTGGATTGTTGCCCTTTTTGATTTCAGAGGTTTTTACAAGATATTTGTGTTTATAGTGAGATTAAATGACATACAGGTGGACTCTGGTTAGTCATTATGTAACTACTTCATACAATTACTTGGGGATGTCAGAGTAAATGGGTGTGTTTACAAATACAAAGATTTTTTTTCACAAAACATTTGTAAACCATATTTCATTTTCCTATCACTTTAGACTTTTACTCTATTCTGTGTTGTTTCAGACCAAAAAGTACTCAACAGATACAAAATTATTTTTGAATTTTTAAAAAATCCCAGAACTATTTATTGTGATTCTTTTTTTTTTCACCTGCTCTGCAATGAACTAAACATATAATATTTAGTAAAGTAGACTGATTTTTGAAAAGATTTCATTATATTTCATAAGTGTCATTTTCTATTTTCTTGGCCCAGAAGATTTTATAAATTGATTCTGAGCACTAAAAATAGGTTGTGGGTTTATTTAGTCAGGTTGAATAAACAAGGATTTGCTTTTGAGTAGAAGTTGCTGGAGGTTTCTGCTCCTTAAGATAAACATAAGAAGTAAGAACTAATACATTGTGGTGTAATATTTAAAGAAGATTTTCATTTGTCAGCGAAAATCTAGACTTTCAAATAACAATAATAATAAAAAAGAGTTTGTCTACATTCACAAAGGGCAAGAAAGTAAAAAAAATCCCCTGTACCACTGCTAAGCTAAAAATATGAGCTACTTGAACTTTGAACTTCTGAAATAGAGGTCCAGTTAAAAAAAAAAACAGTCTGTGTTGATCTAATAAATTAATGTTTAACATTTTTTCTAAGAATATAAAAATCACTTTCTGATTCAATCCTGTACCCTTCATCACTTGGTAGTGTCACATATAGGCCCAGGTGAGTAATTATTGCTTTTGATAACGCCCAAATCATCATCTGGGTGGAATCAATCCACCCAAAACAGAGGATTTCACAACTTTGCACACTAAAAAAAACCTGGAACCTGCCGGTCGCTGCTCTTATTCAGACACTTGAAAGTTCGTTTCATGATTCATAAGTGCTGACTGGATGAGGCTTGTTTTAAAATCACATGGCATCATTGTCCTCCAGAAACAGGAAGGGCGGCTTTTGCAAACACTTGCCCTCATGCTGACGATCATAACACCCTGTTGTCTAAATATCACTGTCTACCTTAGCTTTAGACATCTTTAATCTGGAGCCAAGAGACAAAGTTCAAGTTGGAGAAAGGTGGCAGATGTGAGAAGATCATTAAACTAGAAACAAAGTGTGTTCAGTAAAAGATCTTTAGGAAAAGAAACCGTATTCAAGAGATTCTTCCTGAGAGTAACAGAGCTTGGGGCCAGTCTTTGTCACAGCTGAGATCAAAGCTGCTTCCTTTGGTGAGAAAGTGAACCTGTTGGCAGAACAAATATGTGTTTTGGGTGTGGCCGCTGTCTGTGCCAGAAGTACGAGTCAGTTTAGTTTTTTATGCAAATAAGTTGTTGCCAAAGGGAGAGACGCTGCAGAGCGAACATGCGTTAATTTGATTGCACCCCCTCGTGGCGAAACGCAGCAAATACAGCACTACTGAGGGTTAAGAGTAACAGAAAGTTTCTGCTAAGATCCTGAAACACTGGGGCTCGAGTCTTAGCAAATGCTTTATTACACAGAAGTGTAATTCAGAAGTAATTTGGATAATTAAATAACACAGGACATATTGCCATGTTGCAGCTCAAACATCTTTAAAATTATGTTGTGAAGAAGAAAAAGTTTGACTATTTAGTATTCACAATATTCAGATATTTTGAACGGATATGTGAATGGGACCTTTTGGCCTGATTAAATATGACCCATATTGCCAAAATTAGTTACACAGCCAGCTGTGTAGAATCTTAGCTGGGTATTGAGAAAACCAGCTATGCAATCTTTTTATACAGCTCATATTATATGTTGGCTGGAAAATAAGGCAGACACAAATTCCCAAATAAAGCTAAGCTCCTTCAGAAAATAAAAATTAGAAAAATCACTGTTAAACACTTATATACAGTATGACAGTTGGTTTAATTTATTAGGATTCTCAGAATAAGCAGAAAATAGAAAAGTTTTGCCTCTATTTAATATGGGAAGATTCACAAGTTAACAAATGTGAGAGTATGATTTTTTCTTTAGGTTAGAAGACACACACGCTCCAGTAAAAGCCTCCTTGCTGATCCCAGAAACACTGCAGAATAAATAACAGTCACCCTGCAGCTAGATACAACGCAAACAACTACCCAGTTAGCACACACACACAAGCACACGCACCCCCCCCCCACACACACACTCCCACACACACGCTGTCTCCTTTCTAATAAACAATAAGTTTATATACATATTACACACTCAGTAACCCTTCTAGAGAAACATTTTCCAACAAACTGAAGGGATAAAAGAAAACAATGACAAGTCAGTTACTGTCAAAATGAAAGTAATGACAGATGAGTAATATATAAACAAGATCTAATCTATAGTAAAGAGGATAATATACATGAAATGCTTTCAGTAGCACAGAAACAGATTCCTCTGGTATCAGCTGCTGTGGTTTGCTCCTGGCCTTTAAACGCTTAGTAAACTCCCGGGCTGTTGCGAATCCCACAGCAGAGCACCATGGTGAAGATCATCTCAAAGATCTAAATGCAGAAAGTGATATGATTTAATTCAATATGTCTGTCTCTTAGAGTCTGCAATGCTATCAGTGCTGACAACAGGCAATATTTATTAATAACGAAATTGAGATCTGTGCATTTTCAATCTGTCGCTCACCATGATGACGGCAACCACCAAGGCAGCCAGGCCGATGAGGTGGAGCTTCTCGGAGAACAGAGCGACGAGTTCGCTGTGGCAGCTCTGACAAGAGACAAAGAAAGGCTGGATCAAGATGCTGCAGTCAATTAAAAGATTTGTTCTGCTCTCAGTGCACAAAGTCTGTCATGGTTCACATGTAACTGAACCAAGTCAGCTGTCAAAACAAGGTGCTGGATATCTGCTGGGCATATAGGCCTGTTCACATAAAATACCATCAAATCACAATGTAAACACTGACAGTGGGCAGGTGTGCCTGCTGCTGTCATTTATTAAAGAGGTTTGGCTAATGTCAAAGTGTCTGCTTCACTCCTGTAAACTTAATAAATCTATAATATGCATCACTAAATCAGCACAATCTGACTAAACACATCAGGAACTTTTTCAGGGCTGCAAGTCGAAGCTCAAGCTGCATGCAAGTTTCAAATGATGAACGTTATTGTTCTTTATTCTTACCGGATAAACATTTAGCATTAATGCTATATTAAGCAAGTCGGTTCAAACGGCAAATTGATCTTGAAACTTTAAAGTA